>NW_022196217.1:0-306712 GCF_008641045.1 Pistacia vera
TTCCTGAGTTCTGAAATTACAGAACTGCCACTCCTCTTGCTTCTTCGCTTAATTCCTCGATTCTCGGTGCTCTTCCTTAGTAACAAGCTTCATCGTACTTAATCCTACTCCGGCACTCCCCTATCTTCTGAAATCCGCTAATTTCTGAGTCAAAAATATCCAATTTTGTGCTTATTTGCTCAAAATGTCCATTTTAACCTGAAATACGAAAAGTAATGAATTAAGAACCAATTCAGGTCAAAATGCACCAGAAAGTACCTGAAATCCGACAAAAAGATCTAATAAAAACTATATAATTTACGGATTATCATCTCACTATACACAGACCAAGATTGGCCCCTAGCAAGGTATTATTGGCACCCGATAGATTTGGATTCAGCGAAGCAGCTACCTGTCAACGATATGGTTACTGTACAATCCGATCCTTTCATCAACCGTTATCTCGACGAGACCGGGGCATAGAAATAGTGTCAACCTCGGTTACTCTTGATATTATGTATTTAGTTACTAGACCAATGACCTGTATTACAAACTGGACAGAGCAACAACTCAATCCCACTGTGGCCACAGATTTAGTGTCATTGCCATTTACTGAATTGTGTCGTGAGATAACTTCTCCTGTACCCGGGAGTGATGAATCCTCTGTCTATCCACCATAGTCTTGATACACTCCTTAATGCAACCAATCATCACCGTATTGACAGCTCTGAATAGAACTGCGTTAGGCTAGTGTCAAACTACACCAATCGGTGCACAAGGCGCTTTGGTGACCTCAAGTCTAAGGATCACATGCACCACCATTCATTAGAGGATTTGTTCCATAGACACTGGGGTATCACATGCACCACCGTTCATTAGAGGATTTGTTCCATAGACACTGGGGTATCACATGCACCACCATTCATTAGAGGATTTGTTCCATAGACACTGGGGTTACCATCCATATGGAATCCTTTGGTGGATCAGTCCAGTGAACTTGCCTACAGTTAGCACCCATGTGTTGCACCAGGTTGTCACCAAACAACCTTGACAAGTGAGATTAGTTACTGTCTTTCGACAGCGTCGTTCAACACTATGATAGCCTTACCGTATTTATCTGTGCCCTTACTTCAGAATAATACTAAGGCTACGGACGTTTCTAGAATGGCCACCATATGTGCTCATAGGGTTCTCACTATCAAGATTTGAAACACTTGATACCCTCATCACGGTTCTACCATTATGAGGACATATATCAATACATACAATGATGATTTACGTGATATATAATAAAATGCCTTTTATTGATCAATGAACATTATTACAAAGAGTCAATTCTACAATAATTGATTGGCTCTAGGGCACCTACTCTAACAATCTCCCACTTGCACTATAGCCAATTATTCATGCACTCAACATTGAATGACCCAACTGCCCATCATGCTTCTGCTGCAACAGAAACTTCAATAGTGGGTTAGTAGGTATTCTGCAAATCTGCACATTCTCTTTCTGATCGATCTTTTAGATTAGATTGAATCAACTAAATATGTGTTTGGATTACTGGTAAGACAGTGATTCCTCAGCCATAACAATGGCTCCATTGTTATCGTAGTAGAACTATACTGTATCTGCAATGTTTGGAACCACATCAAGTTCAATAATGAACTTCTTGATCCAAACCACCGACACGGTAGCATTAAATAATGCGATATACTTAGCATCAATTGTAGAATTCGCTGCAGTACATTGATTCGAGCTCTTCCAGCTCACTGTAGCTATATTGAGATAAAATGTATAATCCCAAATTGTGATCGATAATCATCTTTGTTTGTTTGGAAACTAGCATCACCGTATCCTCTTACAGTGAGCTCATCTTCCCCTTTATAAACCAAGAACATATCCGTAGTCCTCTTCAGGTACTTAAGAATATTCTTGATAGCCATCCGATGACGCTCACCTGGATCCGATTGATATCTACTACAAGTGCTCAAAGCACATGAGACATCAATTCGAGTACATAGCATGACATACATGATGGATAAAATTGCTGATGCATATGGGATCCTTTTCATCCTATCTTTCTCATCTTGTGTTCTAGGACACAATTCCTTAGAGAGATAAACACCATGTGACATTGGAAGAAATCCCTTCTTGGATTCTTCCATACTAAATCTTTTTAGTACTTTGTCAATATATGCACTATGACTTAGGCCAAGCAACCTGCGCTATCTATCACGATAGATCTTTATTCCAAGGATGTAGGCTGCTTCCCCTAAGTCCTTTATGGAGAAGCACTTGGATAACAAAGTCTTTACCGACTGCAAGTTTGGTATATCATTCTCGATCAGAAGTATGTCATCGACATACAACACTAGGAATGCCACTACGCTCCCACTCACTTTCTTGTAAACACAAGGCTCATCTTCATTCTTGATAAAATCGAATTATTTTACGGCTTCATCAAAACGAATGTTCTAGCTCCTTGAAGCTTGGTTGAGTCCATATATGGATCTCTGCAACTTACATACCCTATCAGCTTGCCCATCAAGAACAAAACCATCGGGTTGTGTCATATACACATCCTCTTCAAGGTTTCCGTTCAGGAAAGCTATTTTGACATCCATTTGCCAAATCTCATAGTCATGATATGCAGCAATTGTAAGCATAATCCAGATGGATTTAATCATGGCAATCGACGAAAAGGTTTCTTCATAGTCAATACCATGAATTTGTTTGAAACTTTTGGCAACCAGTCGTGCCTTATAAGTATGCACCTTGCCATCAATGTCAGTCTTCTTCTTGAAGACCCATTTACACCCTATGGATTTAACCCCTTTAAGTGGTTCCACCAGAGACCATACTTGGTTCTGGTACATGGAGTCCATCTTAGATTTCATGGCTTTAAGCCATTTAACGGAATCTGGATCCGATATAGCGTCTTTGTAGGTTCTGGGTTCATCGTCTTGGTAGACTAGTACATCACCATGTTGAGTCACGAGACAACCGTATCTCTCGGGCTCATGGCGTACTCTCCCAGATCTACGTAGCTCATGTGCTACCTGAGGTGGTTTACTTTAATCCATAGTTTGTGGAGTAACCTTCTCTTGATGTTCAACCATTTCCTGTGGCACATCATCCTGTCCTTCATCTAGTATAATTTGTGGTTCTAGAACTTCATCGAGTTCTACTTTTCTCCCACTAGTACTTATTAGAAAAAATTCCCTTTCTAGGAATACACCAGAACGAGCAACAAAAATTTTGCACTCTTCTGGGTGGTAGAAATAGTATCCTTTGGTCTCCTTTGGATACCCCACAAATATACATTTACAGGATTTTTGGCCAAGCTTATTTGAAGTCAATTTCTTAACATAAGCTTCACAACCCCAAATCCTTAAATAAGACAAGTTGGGCTTTTTCCCACTCCATAACATATGGAGTCTTATCTACAGATTTTGACGGCACACGATTCATAACGTGAGTCGCAGTCTCTAGGGCATAACCCCAGAATGATGCAGGTAGATCACTAAAACTCATCATGGACCTAACCATGTCAAGTAAGGTCCTATTCCTCCTTTCTGACACTCCATTGTGTTGGGGTGTATACGGAGAGGTGAGTTGTGATACTATCCCACATTCCTTTAGGTATGTTTAACTCAACTTGCCAAAGTTGGCATAGTTGTCATTCTGAGATTATCCTTATTGTCTTTCGTAAGAACATATTATTATGAAATAGTTCCCTAAAGAATATTATTTACACTCAAGGACAATAATCCATTAGTAAACTAATACTCTCATTAGTCCTAAGTGGACACAGAAATATAATTTCTAGAAACTGAAGAAAAAATCATAATAATCCACGAGTTCTAAGAAACAAGCCATTTGACAAAATCAAACGATAAGATCCTATAGCAAATGCAACAGCACGTGCTTCATTTCTGACTAGTAGGTCCACCTCTCCCTTGGCGAGCAATCTACTCTACCGTAGTTCCTGCATATCTGCCAAATGTGAGTACCACATCTTGTGTCAATGACCCCAGATGTTTACGGGATAAGTTGATCTCAAAAACTTACCTGACGAAGAAGTAACATTCTTCTCTTCCCTCTTGCTAGGAATGCCTTGCAATGTTTCCTCCAATGGCTGGGATTCCCACAGTGAGGACAAACGCCTTTCCTTTCTGCAAAAGTTCTTTCCAATGACTTATGAGCCCTTTCCTTTTCACTTGAGTTGGCTTCAACCAACGTCAATGTTTCTAACATTTTCATGCCTGACTTAGTAGCTTTCAACAAATCCAGAAGCTCGGAAAGGGTATTCTTCTTATCTTCCTCAATAAAGTCATAGACAAATTGAGAATAAGAATCTGGCAAAGACTGTAATATTAGGTTTATCGTTAAACCTTCATTAAGTCCACTTCCCAAAATTTGAAGCTTGTTCATATACTCGGTCAACTTGAGTTATGATCACCGATTTTGGTACCCTCTTCCATCCTACATCTGAATAACGACCGAGACACCATATGCTTCTCATTTCTATAAAGAAAATAAAGAATAGAAGCTAAATCCATTTTCTGGCACTACTATCGCAGTAATGGTTCAATTGATGCAAGCATAATGAATCTAGTCATTTCTGCTTTTGCATCATGTGTATGCTTCACATATACATACATAGTCTTATGAATACAACTATCAGCAGGCTCTGGTGATAGAGCTTGCTCAATGGTGTATAATTTATCGCTTGACTGAAGTATATTGTTTATACTTCTATACCAGTCAACAAAATTTTCACCATTCCATTTCTCTCCCAGTTCGATGATTTGTCGTAGTGATGTTGGGATCATTTTGCTCAATTTTAAGTGAATCTACAAGTGCAGAATAAGTAATCGTTATTACCATGTTCATTATTATTTAATATGGTCTTTTATTAAACGATGCTCCCACTATTTTACTCAAGTCAATAGCCCTCACTATTAACTCGAGAAAGCCTGTTGACTTTCCTAGTGGACTGAGATCCCATCCTGCCCATTTCAAACCTTTGCTTTGGCGAACAAGCCAAAATGAGTTGATTAGGTAGGCCAACAAACTTGATCCACACCAGTTGATAGCTTCTACTATCAACCTCAAATGTGAAGAAGCCAACAAGCCAATCACACAATCCAATGGACATTACATGCCATCATCCTCAAGGTGATTCTTAGTATTAGCAGAGTGGACACTACATGCCACCACGTACACATAATATGTGTACTTCTCTACTATGCCTATAACATGTTTATCAACCTTCGCTTTGGCAAACAAGCAAAACCGTCATTTTAAGTCGACCCATCACCATTAAGGAAAACTCCAATGCATTTTAACCTCCCACTAGTAGAAGTGCACCCTTCGCTTTGGTGAACAAGGTTTTGATGAACACTGGTTTGATTCAAACCATGGTGATGGAAGGCTTACGTGACTTAATATACTTTAATTGAGGGTTTGTTATTTAATGTCTCACTAGATTATTATCTTTGTTAGAATGACATTGTTTGGCATGTTATTGAACATTCAACCTTAGCATGCATTCTAAACAAAATATTAAACCGTGCCGGTATATGGCCCAACTAAAATCGATTTCCTCGAGCCTAAAGGAATCGGTAGGTCACCTAGAGGTCCTGTAATAAAATCTTGAGTCTTCAAGTATGATCATCTCTTCCTTGATTGATGCGTGTTTCCTACAACATGCAATATGTAGAAAGTATACTAATCGCACAAGTAATATAATGATGAGTGAGTATCATTCCCACAAGGATTGTTGCTAAGCACTAAGTTTCCTAACGTTCTCAAGTTGAAGCAATCGAATTCTTTTTGGATTATAGGGAGCAAAATTAAACTATGATTAAAACAAAGTTTCACTAAAATAAACTTAAACTATGAAAGCAAGATTTAAACGGGATAAAATCAATTCAAACAAACAGGTAGGGTTTTGACTTCATTCGGACTTCATGGGTTAAACCTTAAGAATTAAACTAAAATCATAGTCACATGCATTGATTGTAAATCGAACTCTCTAAAGTGTCAAACATACATTCTCAGGCTATGTTTTCCTACTCTTTCCTATTAACCTTCCGCACCCAACAATTTGAAAGTTAATAAATCTAAGCTCATTAAGCACAAGAGTTCTAAAATGATTTCATTGATTCTTGAATCTATCTCTAGCATCCAATACTACAATGGTGATTACCCAAGAAGCCTAACATGATTCATTTCTCAATCTCATCATGTTCATCACATAAAACAAATAAATGCAGAGTAAACACACAATCAAAGCAAAGTCATATGAAAGAAAATAATCAATACTTTAACCCATAAAAATCCGAACTACAATCAAAACCCTAACCCAAAATGGTTAGTTCATGGCTAAATCAACAACACAAATGAAAGAAACTAAAATATTAAAGTTTAACATAATGAAAATAAAAGAAAAGATAAGATAAGAAATCTCCCTAAATGATGAATCCCCTGGTTCGAAATCGAATCTTAACCTTTGTTCAACCTCAAAATTCCTCAAAATGAAAACTAAGCAAATGTAAAAAACTGCTCTAACCCTATTCGAAGACTCCTACAAAAAGGCTAAGTGTTTTCATTTATACCTCGCCCTAAATTCCTCAGAAAAACACGCAGAAGTTAAACTGTGCGTTTTACAAAACTGGAAATCACAACTGTCGCCGCGGCGAAGAAGAATTCTCGCCGCGGTGAAGAAAGAAGCAGACTTGGTGGGTGACTGGCTCACTTCGCTGCGGCGAAGCTTCCTGACAATTTCTAAATTTATAGAATTGCCCCTTTGCTTGCATCTTCACTTGATTCTGCGATCTTCGGTGCTCTCCCTTGGGAACAAGCTTCATAGTGCTTCACCCTGCTTCAGAACTCTCCCAACGTCTGAGATCCGCTTACTTCCGAGTCCAGAATTTCCAATTCTGTCTTTATTAGTTCAAAATGTCCATTTTAACCTGAAACATGAAATACAAGGAATTAAGCAACAATTCAGGTCAAAATGAACTAGAAAGTACCTGAAATCCGACTCAAAAGTCTAATAAAAACGGTATAATCCATAGATTATCAAATACCCCCAAACTAAAGATATGCTCGTCCTCGAGCATAAGGTACAAACTCACGGAACAAAAACAACAAACAAATGACAAAAACACGAAACACACACACAACAAAACTGAAAAGTGAACGAACACAACACGACTCAAACTCAACATGCGAATTGCCTCGAAATTGCACAAGTCTCAAAAGTTGTTGAAAAATTATTATCAGAAAATGTTCAACACTCCAACAAGTTATAAGCCACATCGACTGTCTTCCTCTATCGGTCCATCGAGTAGGTGATCCCCACTTCAATCCACATTCCAACTTCCCGGATTATTTTATGCAAAAATGTAAAGTTTATCGAATGGTGGCAGACTCCATAAGCGTAAATATCGAACTACTCTCCACTAATGAGGACTAGACAAAGATGAGAATCAAAAGGTCTTTAAAAGCTTGTAACATTAGGCTCGGGTACTGGGTTCCAAGAGAACGATAGGAATAACAAAGTAAGAGAACTCGGTTTTCCTCATGCAAACACTCAAGTCAAATCGAACTCCACTTCTTTTCAACCGTCAATCAATGTGTCCACTAATTACACCCCTCAAACTTGTGTCTTTCTTATTTCTGATACCATAAATGCGTGAGTCAAAGGTGTACGTGGCGTTGTTAAACCCGAAGTCGCCAAGTACTGCTAGGCAGTTTTTAAGGCGGTTACTGGTTTCCAACCGAGATACCCTTCAACTTGGCAAAAGAAATATATATATATATATATATACTGCCCTTCTCACAACCCCCAAACTATTCTTTTGGCTTATTCGTACAACTCTTTTTATTCCTTGTGTTTGCATTAGGTCTTAATTCTCCTAAGGGTACGATAAAGTGTTTAAGGTATAAGGATTGGACAATTTTGTTGTTTTCCAAGAAAAATAAAGCAATAAGATTCATACGGCTCAAATGGGTGACTAGGGACAATTTCATTCATGGGTCGGCTAGAAAGGCTCAAACGTTCAAAAAGAATGCCTAAATCATTTCCTTAGCCATGTCTAATCCTAAAATTTCGCCTCAAGCACTTCTCTACTAGGTTCGAGAGTCCACCAACATTATCAAACTTCACCTAATCACATAAAATGAATCTAAGCACGAAATAAATGAAAATTGTGGCTGAACCACTCAACAAACCTTAATCAAAATCCAGTCAATAACATAAACTTGAAGCAATGCCTAACATTTCTCAACAATAAAATTGCAACAAGCCTATTCTCATCATTGATTTATACAATTCATTATCGGCAAAAACAATCAAACTAAAGAAAAAAAAATAACTTTTTTTTTTTTCTCTTTTAAGGTGTACGTGGCATTGTTATACCAGAGGTTGCCAAGTACTGCTAGGTAGTTTTTAAGGCGGGTTTGGTTTCCAGCCGGTATACCCTTAAACTAGGCCTTATTTCTATTTCCTACCCCCAAACTAAACATGACATTGTCCCCAATGTTCCATTACGCATAAATCAGGAATAGAAAATCAAAAATAACAAAGGTACGAGAAAGCTTCCTGGTTAATCCGTGAAGTGTCGCTCCACAATGCACACCCGGTCTCAGACTTTTCATCACCCATAATTTGTCAAAACAATTGAAACTGTGGTGTCCGTTGTGTTAGCAAAAATTCACAAACTAACTTGAAAATATTACAACCTAATCTCGTCTTTGCAACAACTACAAATTAAAAGAAAAACAACTAAAACAACTACACAATCCAAAACCAAAAATACAGACTAAGTTTAATGTTTCAAATGAAAAACCAATTCAACTAAACAAATGAAAATAAAGAAAACAACACAGGTGTTCCAGCGCTCATTCTTCTCCGCCCTCGTCTTCCTCTTCTTCCGCTTCTGATCCAGAGCCCATCCACTTATCTGAATCCCAGTTGGCCCAATGGAATCTCGAAGTGTCAACATTGAGCTCGCTAAAGCTATTCTTTTGCATCTCATACATCATGTGGGTCTGCTCAACCAACCAATCTTGACGATTTGTCATCCGTTTCATCATACCCATCATCTGTTGCATCATCTCTTTCTGAGTAGCTATGGAGCTGGAGGATGTGGCAGGGCCTTGTGTGGTTCTCTATCATTTTGTCCCTGCTCTTGGTTGCTCAGCTGTTGGACGTTCAAGATGCTTTTGAAAATAATCTGAGCTGAGAGTTGGGGCAGCATGTAAACGTTGCTCATCATCAGACACCTCGACTCCAGCTTGAATGCACAAAGCTGTAATGAGATATGGGAAAGCGTAACTTGTTCGCCCTGGTTTTGAGGCGTTCTGAATACTATTCCAGATAATATCTCCCATATCAATACTCTTTCCTGTGGCAATAGAATAAAGCAATACTGCCTTCTCTTTAGTTACTGTGCTATAGTGCGTTTCCGGCATGATCTTCGCACTAATGAAATAATGCCACATTCGAGCTATCGGTGTCAAATCAGTTCCCTTGAGGGTTTTCTTTTGTTTCTTCGACACTGCCCAAGCTGTACCCAGTTTTGCAATGATCGGGAGAATGATATTATCCTCATAACTTGACGTCCTAAACCTTGCATAATCATCTCGAAAAATCCTGGGCAATTTATAAAACTCATTGATCTCCTTTTTCAAAAAGGGCATATCAACCCCTCTCACAAATACCGTACCCTCTTTACAATCCGGGAGATTGGCATAAAACTCTCTCACTAGCGGCTTTACAGCTGGTTGTGCAGGAGAACTCATAAACACTTCCCACTTTCTCTCTTGACTCCAGTCCAGGGCCTGACTCGCAGTCAACCCACGCTCAGGAACAAAACCTTTATCCTTTCTTTTGATAGCCCCTTTATATCTTTTATGGGCCTCATCACTCACAAAGCGGTTATCTACTTTTTTTCCTTTTCCCTTGCCCTTATATTGATGCTTGGTTTTGATCGGCATTTTCTCCAAAATTTAAGTGCAACTCAACCAACAATTCAAACTTAAGTGTTCTACACAATCAACTCAATCCTGCAAAAATAACAACACTTCCAAAAATTCGCACTTCAACCCCCAAACTACAATTTTTTTAAATCCAACCAAACACTTCAAAACTCAAAACCCATACTCCTCCAAGTCACACAACATCCAAACAATCCTTCCTCTAATAAAATTAAAAGTCACAATCACCCAAATTCCATAACTTAACCACAACCAATTTTTTTAGATCTACAATTTAAAACTTGAAATTGTGCGATAAAAAGCTTTGGGTACTTGAGAACTTTCCAAAATGAAGGAGTATTTGCCCCCAATTGAACCAGAAATAGCCCAAATTGAAAAGCCCCAAATTCTTGATCCAAAAATTTTCGTTAAATTTTCGCGAAAATTGTTGTTAAAATGAGTTGATTTGGTGTTTAGGAGGGTTAAGGAGCAAGAAATTTGGTTGGGTAAACACTGGGAAGGTGAAGGATTGAAGTTTGAAAATTTTTCTCTCAAGTAGATATGAAGAGTCACGTGAAGAATGAAAAAGAAAAGTAGGTATTTATAGAAAACCACCGTCGCCGCGGCGAAGTTCATCTTTCAAGAACCCTAAAAAAACCCAGGTTTCACCGCGGCAAAGAGAAATTCTTCGCTGGGGTAAAAACCTCTAGAGGCTACATGCTTTTTATTCAGCTTACTTCACCCCGGCGAAGCACAATCTTCGCTGCAGCGAAATTCCTTAGTCAAATTTAGTCCCATCTTCTTCGCCGCGGCGAAGACAATTTCTTCGCCGAGGTGAAAACTTCCAGGAGCTGACATTTTTGTTTTCAGTTGCTTCGTGCAGCGAAGAAAACTTCTTCGGCCCGGCAAAGTCTGGAGCATTTTGTGTCCTTTCCTTCGTTGAACATTTCACTTGAAACACCCAAAAACATACCAATTAAAATTCAAATAAACTCATCATGAATTCAAACAAATTCAAACAACCAAAATGAAAAACAAATAATTAAAAACACTTGGGTTGCCTCCCAAGAAGCGCTTGTTTATAGTCGATAGCTTGACTCTCTCAATCCATCAAGTTGGGATGTCAAGCCGGATTGGGACGGATTTGTAACTCAGCATCCTATCAATGTAGGGCTTCAATCTCTGTCCATTGACCATAAAGGTGCCCTTTTCTTCATGTGACACTTCCACTGCTCCGGATGCGTGAATTCTTGTAATCGTGAATGGTCCGGACTATCTAGACTTAAGTTTTCCGGGAAAAAGCCTAAGTCTAGAATTGAACAACAGCACTTTTTGCCCCACTTCAAAATCCTTCTTCCTGATATGTTTGTCATGCCAACTTTTTGTCTTCTCCTTGTAAATTTGAGCATTTTCATATGCTTCGAGACGGAACTCATCGAGTTCGTTCAAAGTCAACATCCTTTCCTCCCCAGCAGCTCTTAAATCCATATTTAACTGCTTGACTACCCAGTATGCTTTATGCTCGAGTTCCACCGGTAAGTGACATGCTTTCCCATAAACCATTCTAAACGGGAACATACCAATCGGATTCTTGAATGCAGTTCTGTAGGCCCATAACGCATCATCCAACTTCTGTGACCAATCTTTCCTAGATGCATTAATTGTCTTTTCTAAAATTCCTTTAAGTTCTCTGTTAGACAGTTCTACTTGCTCGCTCGTTTGTGGATGGTAAGGTGTTGTAACCCTATGTGTCACTCCATACTTATTCAACAGCGCATCCAATTGCCTATTGCAAAAATGGGATCCTCCATCACTAATGATTGCCCGTGGTACCCTAAACCTTGAGAAAATATTCTTTCTCACAAACTGAATCACTACCCTGGCATCATTAGTCGGCAATGCAACTGCTTCAACCCACTTCGACATGTAATCTACCACTACCAAGATATATGTATTCCCAAAAGAGTTTGGGAAGGGACCCATGAAATTTATCCCCTACACATCAAAAAGCTCAACCACTAGGATGTTGTTCAACGGCATCTCATCTCTTTTTGAAATATTACCCACCCGTTGACATTGGTCACACTCTTGAATCATGCAGAAGGAATCCTTGAAGAGGGTTGGCCAATAAAACCCCGATTGTAAAACCTTGGTTGCTGTCCTAGCTCCTCCAAAATGGCCACCTACTTCCTTCTTGTGACAATGCTGTAAAATGCTTTTCATCTCCTCCTCCGGGACACATCTCCGTATCACTTGGTCAGCACAGTGTCTGTATAGAAATGGCTCTTCCTAAAAGTAATACTTCAAATCTGAGAAGAATTTTCTCTTTTGTTGGAACGTCATACCACTTGGGAGCACCCTTGATGACAAATAATTTGCAAAATCCGCATACCATGGTGCTTCATCCACTCTCATCTGGAAAGGTTTCTCTAATGGGAATTTCCTCCACATTTCCTTAAAGTGGTCTCTTAATTCTCGATAGGTGATCTGCCACCACATTCTCTAACCCCTTCTTATCGCGAATTTCCAACTCAAACTCCTGAAGCAATAGGATCCACCTTATGAGCCGAGGTTTTGCTTCTTGCTTTGCCAATAGGTGCCTAAGTGCTGAATGGTCCGTGTAGACAATCAACTTTGCACCTAACAAATATGAATGAAACTTGTCAAAAGCAAAAATTACAGCCAACAATTCTTTTTCAGTGGTGGTGTAATTCAATTGTGCATCAGTGAGTGTTTTGCTAGCATATTGAATTACATGCAACATTTTGTTCTTCCGCTGTCCTAACACTATCACTAAGGCAAAATCACTAGCATCACACATTAATTCAAATGGCAGTCCCCAATCGGGAACTGTAATAATAGGTGCAGATACTAATAATTTTTTAAGGGTTAGAAAGGCATACATGCATTCATCATTGAAGTCAAAAACAACATCTTTATTCAACAAATTGCACAAGGGTTTAGAAATCTTAGAAAAATCCTTGATGAAGCGTCTGTAAAACCCCGCATGCCCCAAGAAACTTCAAACCGCTTTAACATTCGATGGTGGTGGCAACTTCTCTATCACTTCAGTCTTTGCTCAATCAACTTCTATTCCGTCTTTTGAAATCCTATGACTGAGCATTATTCCCTCCTGGACCATGAAATGACATTTCTCCCAATTGAGCACTAGGTTCGTCTCCTTACATCACTACAAAACAAAAGAAAGATTGATTAGACAACTATCAAAAGACGAACCAAAAACTGAGAAGTCATCCATGAAGACTTCTATGAACCATTCCACCATGTCACTAAAGATCGACATCATGCATCTCTGGAATGTTGCGGGTTCATTGCATAACCCAAAAGGCATCCTTCGATAAGCAAAGGTGCCATAGGGGCAAGTAAATTTCATTTTCTCTTGATCCTCAAGAGTGATGGCAATCTAGTTGTATCTTGAATACCCATCCAGGAAACAGTAATAGGCATGTCCTGCCAACCTCTCCAACATCTAATCAATGAAAGGTAGTGGAAAATGATCCTTCCTTGTCGCCTCATTCAATTTTCGGTAATTAATGCACACTCTCCAGCCCGTCACCATCCTAGTTAGTATCAATTCATTACTTTCATTCCTTATTACCGTGATACCTCCTTTCTTCGGGACCACTTGTACCGGGCTCACCCATGGACTGTCGAAAATAGGATAGATAATCCCCGCATCTAAGAGTTTTACCACCTCCTTTCTCACCACTTCCTTCATCGAAGGATTCAATCTTCGTTGTGGTTGCACCCTAGGCTTAATATCATCCTCCATGAGTATCTTATGCATGCAAAATGATGGCGAGATGCCTCTAATGTCCGAAATCGTCTATCCAATTGCTAGTCTATGTTCCCTCAACACCCTAATCAATCGCTCTTCCTCCAATTTACTCAATCCTGAACTAATGATCACTGGGAAGGTTTCTGAGTCCCCAAGATATACATATTTGAGGTGGGAAGGTAAAGGTTTCAACTCAAGCTTTGGAGGTTCTTCATTTTTTGTCCTTTTTTCCTTCTCTTTTCAAAATCGAACTCCTCAAATTCTACATCCTGATCTCATCAATCGGTTGGAGTGCTTCTAACAACCTAGCACATTCATTACTCTCCGAATCATCTACCTTTATGTTTTGGATTGTGTATACATGCTTCTAGGGTAATTATGGGGTGTTCTCTTCAAAAGATTCCTAACCAATTTGTCCACAATCGACACTAAAACATGAATCCGTTTCGGATGGAAACTTCATTGCCTCAAAGACATTGAAAGTTACTGTTTCATCTTGAACTCTCAACAGTAACTTCCCTTCCTGCACATCGATAAGTGCTCTCCGTGGCCAAGGATGGTCGGCCCAAAATCAGACGAATTTCTTATCTCTTCCATGTCCAACACCACAAAATCTTCCGGAAAGATTATCTTGCCCACCTTCACAAACACATCTTCTACTATCCCCCTCAAGTGTTTTATGGACCTATCCACTAGTTGCAATGACATGGTCGTGGCTTACTTCACCAATTCCCAATCTCCTGAAAACAGAAAGGGCATCAAATTAATACTAGCTCCTAAGAACACAAAACACGATCAAAAGTAATATCTCCTAAATACAAGGAATAGTAAAACTCTCTGGATCTTTGAGTGTGTGGGTAACTTTTCTGAGAATGGCGCTGCATTCCTCCATAAGACATTACCGTTTCCTCTCTTCTAACTTTCTTTTGTTCGATAGGATTTCCTTAAGGAACTTCGCGTAGCTTGGCATCTGTTGCAATGCATCTGCAAAAGGAATGTTAATATGCAATTTTTTAAATTTTCAATAAACTTTTAAAACTGCTTATCTGATTGTTCTTCTTCAGTCTCTGAGGAAAAGGCACGGGTGGAGTGGAGTGCCAATTCTGGTTGTATCTCGGGAATGGCAATTTCTCCTTTCTTTTGCCTTTCCTCCTTCTTCTTGTTCTCTTCTCTAAAACTTGGTTTCACTCAACAATGATCTCTTCATCCACTTCTTCTTCAAAATCTTCCTTTTTGCTTGCTCAACTTCTTCCAAACTGTCCCACTCCTCAAAATTATGGCATTTGTGCTCATGTGGGTTAGTCACCGTGTTGCTTGAAAGACCCTTGTGGTTCTATCATTTAGCTTCTGGCCAATAGCCCATTTGTACCTCAAGATTCCGAATGGACGCCCCTGATTTCTAAAATTTGTCCCTCGTCTCATTCAAAAACCTGTGGTCTCCTACATGATTTTCAACACATGTCTCCAACTTGTCACTCTTGGATCTCCCAGTGATTATTCACCCTGGTTGGTTGGTTGGCAATGTTCTTGGTTCCATTGATATTTTGCTGGTTCTGATTGCCCAAGCCAGATTTGGATGATTTCTCCCCCTCGGGTTGTATGTGGTAGAGTAAAGGTTGTTTGGTTGCCTCTGTTTCCTGCCAAGTAGTTCACTTGCTCCGATGATGAAGATGACGAAGCAAATGTGTTCCCCACTTGACAATCGCTGCTCACATGGTTTCTGCACAAAAATCACAAGTTGTTGAGGTTACTTTACAGAGTTTACCACTACTTCCCAACTGTTTCTGAAGTGCGTGAGTTGGGCTGAGATGGCTGTGAAGGCATCAACTTCATGAAGACCCAAGATTTTCTGGTATTGCTTCTTCATTGGTCTTTGAAGTTATTGCTTGCCAACACCCAGCACTCATAAGCCTCCTTGGTGTCTTGTTCTGCGAAGCTTCTCCCAATGCTGCATCCACCATGGTTTGCACATTACCCATCAGTCCATTGTAGAATGTTGGACTTGAAGCCAAACTGGTAACCCATGGTGTGGAACATTCCTCATTTAACTCCTTGTATTCTCCAAGCCTCATACAATGATCGGACTCATCTTGTAGAAATGATGTGATATCATTTCTGAGTTTTGTCGATTTAGCTCGAGGGAAGACTTGGTAAGGAATTGTGCTAGGTCATTCCAAGTTGTGATAGTTCCCGGTGGTAGTGCCATTAACCACCCTTTGCTTTATCCCCCATGAGAATGGAAATAATCTCGTCTAATGGCGTCATCCGATACTCTGTTCGATTTGAAGGTGTCACAAATTTCCAAGAAATTTGCAATATGCTGATTCGGATCTTCCTTCAAATCACCATTAAACCTACCAACTGGGATCATTGAATGATTACCGGCTTAATCTCAAAGTTGTTGGCTTGCACCGTAGGCCTAGTGATACTGACCCACTGCCATTAACCATAGGAACTGAGAATTCTTAGTGTCCTGTTTTCTGGTTCTGCCATTTCAACAACTATCTCTTTGTTTCAACCACTAAATCCTCTTTTCTCTTCTCTCTGTTAAGTCGTCTAGCGGTTCTCTCAATCTCAAGTCAACAGAACCACTGGCTGACGTCTCCGCTCCCTAAAACTGCAAGAATCAACAAAAGAAGTGAGATCACAAACCAAATGAAAATTAAAACAAAATTTAAACTCAATCTAGTAACTATAGAAAAACTCAATGTTAACTAAAACTCAATCCCTGGCAAGGCGCCAAAAACTTATGCGTGTTTCCTACAACATGCAATATGTAGCAAGTATACTAATCACACAAGTAAATAATGATGAGTGAGTAGTTCCACAAGGATTGTTGCTAAGCACTAAGTTTCCTAATGTTCTAAGTTGAAGCAATCAAATTCTTTTTGGATTATAGGGAGCAAATTAAACTATAATTAAAACAAAGTTTTACTAAAATAAACTTAAACTATGAAAGAAGATTTAAAACGGGATAAAATCAATTCAAACAACAGGTAGGTTTTGAATTCATTTGGATTCATGGGTTAAACCTTAAGAATTAAACTAAAATCATAGTCACATGCATTGATTGTAAATCGAACTCTCTAAAGTGTCAAACATACCTTCTCAGGCTATGTTTTCCTACTCTTTCTATTAACCTTCCGCACACCCAACAATTGAAAGTTAATAAATCTAAGCTCATTAAACACAAGAGTCCTAAAATGATTTCATTGATTCTTGAATCTATCTCTAGCATCCAATACTACAATGGTGATTACCCAAGAAGCCTAACATGATTCATTTCTCAATCTCATCATGTTCATCACATAAAACAAATAAATGCAGAGTAAACACACAATCAAAGCAAAGTCATATGAAAAGAAAATAATCAATACTTTAACCCATAAAAATCCGAACTATAATCAAAACCCTAACCCAAAATGGTTAGTTCATGGCTAAATCAACAACACAAATGAAAGAAACTAAAATATTAAAGTTCAACATAGTGAAAATAAAAGAAAAGATAAGAAATCTCCCTAAATGATGAATCCCCTGGTTTCGAAATCGAATCTTAACCTTTGTTCAACCTCAAAATTCCTCAAAATGAAAACTAAGCAAATGTAAAAAACTGCTCTAACCCTATTCGAAGACTCCTACAAAAAGGCTAAGTGTTTTCATTTATACCTCGCCCTAAATTCCTCAGAAAAACACGCAGAAGTTAAACTGTGCGTTTTACAAAACTGGAAATTGCAACCGTCACTGCGGCGAAGAAGAATTCTCGCCGCGACGAAGAAAGAAGCAGACTTGGTACGTGACTGGCGAACTTCGCTGCGGCGAAGCTTCCTAACAATTTTTGAATTTACATAATTGCCCTTTTGCTTGCATCTTCACTTGATTCTTCGATCTTCGGTGCTCTCCCTTGGGAACAAGCTTCATAGTGCTTCACCCTACTTCAGAACTCTCTTAACGTCTGAGATCCGCTTACTTCCGAGTCCAGAATTTCCAATTATGTCTTTATTAGCTTAAAATGTCCATTTTAACCCGAAACATGAAATGTAAGGAATTAAGCAACAATTCAGGTCAAAATGAACTAGAAAGTACCTGAAATCCGACTCAAAAGTCTAATAAAAATGGTATAATCCACGGATTATCATTGATCCGTCTTCAAGTACATTACAAAACCATCATACTAAATTTACAATAAAATTAATCTCAAACTAATTTTACATCAACAAATTTAGAAACCTCGATTTACATACGAGGGGAATGAGATGAGAAGAGAATGTACATCGAGAAGAGGAGAAAGGCAAGACACGCAAGCCCTATTAAATAAATTACAACCATACATACCCAAATATTTTAAAACATTCACCATAGGTCTAAGGCTCATGTATCGGCACCATGCAACATACAAACAAGTACATGACATACTTTTCAAAAACAATCAATTTTTGAATTGGGTTGGTGAATTATTAATTACCCCCTGACAATTTGTAGATCTACATTTGGTCCAAAAGTTTTGAAACTTTTTAATTTGGCTCCTACTCACTCGGAAGTGCACTCGCTGCAGTGATGTGTTAGATCGTCGCAGCGTGCGTTGATTAACATTGCGTTCATGCTCCATGTGCGTTCTCCGCGGTGATGGGTAATATCGTCGCGATGAGCGTTGATTGCAAACAGCGTTCGTCCTAAGAACGATCAC
The DNA here is from genome assembly GCF_008641045.1 of Pistacia vera. Lineage (NCBI taxonomy): Eukaryota > Viridiplantae > Streptophyta > Magnoliopsida > Sapindales > Anacardiaceae > Pistacia > Pistacia vera. The sequence goes on from NW_022196217.1 coordinate 18,453, forward strand.
CGTGGCGAGCGCTGATTTTGTAATAACCGTGTACACCAACAATGCATGCCGCGACGATGGTTTATATCACTGCAGTGAGCGTACACTGATCTATGGCAACAGAACAGTTCAACCAACAACCAAAATACGCCAAATGGATTTTGCAATCAATCTAAACTATTGATTTCAACAAAAATCCATAACCCAGTATATTCCAAATTGCAGATCATCAATAAATTAAATTAATCAATTAATTGATTTCTTAAAACATGCTTTCATGGCAGATTTTGTGTAGATTTATCAAGGCAACATGTTATCAATCAAATACATGTAATCAACCATTCATAAAAACTGTAAAATCTCGTACCCTAGGCTTTGATACCACTGTTAGGAAATGATCATCTATGGCAGCGAAAAACAAAAATAATTTACATGATAGATCGTTCCTTAGAACGAAGATCAGGGCACAAAAATTACAGTTTATACATTATAATAGAATCTATAGAAAAACCAGTTTGAAGTTTAGAAATCTTACGCACGTTTGGAGGCTCCTCCAAGTTTGTCTCTGAATGGATTTCGCTACCGACCCAAGTGTAGGATCGAACCAATGTAGTCCACATGAAGACAACCTTGATAATCCGAGAATTATACTGTTTTATTTAGTCTTTTAGGCCAGATTTTAGATACTTCTTAGTTCATTTATGCCTGAATTGCTACTGAATTCTTTACATTTTGTGTTTCAGGCCAAAATGGGCATTTTAATCAAATAATGAGCGAATTGGAGTTTCTGGACTCAGAAGTAAGCGGATCTCAGAAGTAGGAGAGTTCTGAAGCAAAGTAAAGCACTATGAAGCTTGTTCGCATGGGAGAGCATCAAAGATCGAAGATTCAAGTAAAGAAGCAAGCGGAGGGCAATTCTATAAATTTAGAATTCTTCATGAAGATTAGCCGCGGCGAAGTTTGTTCTTCACCATGGCGAAATGAATTACGCACAAGATTTAAGTTTACTTCGTCGCCGCGGCGAAGTCTGCAAATTTCAGTTTCTTTAAAATGCACAGTTTCATTTTTAGGCAAAGTTTTAGGTTTTTGGGCGAAGTATAAAAGCAAAACTTTGCCATTTTGAGAGGAGGTCGTTTTTCTTAGTCTAGAGCAGCTTATTTTCATCTTCCTTAGTTTAGATTTGACGAATTTTGAGTTGAAAAGTGAGAAGATTTGGGATTTAATCTAGTGGATTCTTCAACTAAGGGAGATCTCTTGTCTTTTCTTTCATTTCAATATGTTGAACCTTGAGTTTATTGTTTTTGTTGCTTGTTGTGTTGATTTAGCTATGAACTAGCCCATTTTGGGTTAGGGTTTTGATGTAATTCGGATTTCCCTGGATTAAGTAATTGATTTTTGTTATTTTCATATGCTATTGCATGGTTTGTGTGGTTATTCTGATTTGATTTCTTTTATTTGATGAACATGATGAGATTGAGAAATGAGTCATGTTAAGCTTCCTGGGTAATCACCATTGTAGTATTGAATGCTAGAGATAGATTTAAGAATCAATGAAATCAATCTAGGATTCTGTAACGCCCCACTTGAGGTACGTAGTTATTGTTTCTTCTTTTGCTCTTATTTGAGTTGGTTTCTTGGTAATATTGTTTGGTTGACCTTTGATTGAGTGTTATGTTGAATACTTGCCCTGAAATTGGTTGAAAATAGAAGAAGTTCAGTGTTCCAAGCTTCGCCGGGGCGAAGAAGAATCTTCGCCCCGCGGCGAAGAGGTGTTGAAGCCATGGGAAGCTGCTGGACAGTTTCGCCCGCACGACATAAGCTTCCTCGCCGCGACGACAGGCCACCAAAATGTTTGTTAAGTTTTAGATATTTTCTCCCTAAGGAAATTGGACCATTCTACCCCAATTAGCAGGAAAAGTGGGGATGTAAATTGTAAGAATTTTCATGGAGAATTGTTGCTATGGGGGTGTGTTTGTAATGAATCAAGGATATAGATAGAATTCCCAAGAAGATTAAGGGCAAAATGGGAATGCTGTGTATAAATTTCATTAAAGGAATTAAGTCATGCAAACCCTTCATTCTTCTTCTCCATCGCCATTCTACTCTCTTGCTTCCTCTCAATTCTCTTTCTTTTGATCAAGGAGTTTTAAAGGGCTTTTGAGTGATTGGGGTAGAAAATCAACCTAAGGCATCCTAGTAAGGATTCTTGCTTTGGTTGTGAAGCTTTGTGAGTTTGTATAATTGAATATTGAGGGCTTTTGTTCTTTTGTTTAAGGGTAGAGAAAAAGTCAAGCAAACCAAGTGAAAGGAAGAGTTAGTGAAATCTCTCCATAACAAGGAAAGTAAACCCAACCCAGTTAGATTTGGGAATTTCTTAATTAGGGTTTTGATAGCACTTATGTATGTATGTTAATACATGTTATATCCATGTTTATTGAGGCTTAATAGAGATTTCTAGTTGCTGTGTATTGTTTATACTTGCAAATATAAGAAGTGAATGTGGGTTGAGGTAGTTTGAGATGGAATTTGAGGGTATTGAGGAATCCTTTTGGGTGTCTTTCTTTGGCAGGATATGTGCTATGTGAGAGGTTTTCTCCCATTTGGATGGTTAGAGAAGATTTAGAATTATTGTTATAGTAGATTTTTATTATGCACTTGAGTTGTTTGATGAATGCCTAAGGTTTGAGTACGAGTAGTGAACCTTAATTCTTGCAACATTGCATGTTGGCATTTCATATGCTAGTGGAATGAACCATCCATAAGCATAATTGTGCATTGAGAAGTGACCTAAGAAAGAGTAGGAAACTTTGTGTATGCACTTGCTTTATGAGTAGAGAACTTTATGGATGCAACTATCTAAGGTAGAGAGAATGAGAAGTGCTAAAATAGAGTGAATGAAAAGTATTAGAATGGTGGATGCTTTGTGCATCACCCGACAGTTATGAGAATCGGTTGATGCTTTGTGATCACCACCCGAATAGCCCTTAGAAATGGTTGATGCTTTGTGATCATCACCCGATAGGTATATGAAATGGGTGGATGCCTTTGACCATCACCCGGTTTATTTTAAAAAAGGTGTTGATGCTTTGTGATCATCACCCGTATTTATTAGAGATGGGTTGATGCTTTGTGATCATCACCCGACATGATTAGGAACGGGTTAATGCTTGGTGATCGTTACCCGAAAGTCATGAGAACAGTAGTGTCTATGTGGTCTCCACTCGATAGTTACAAAATTGGGTAGGTGCTTCGTGATCCCCACTCGTAGTCACTAAGTACGGGTTGGTGCTATGTGAATTCCACCCGATAGTCATGAAGTGTGAGATGGTGCCGTGTGAACGCCATTCGGCCGTACCTCCGTAAGTGAGCCATGACGTTTAGTAGGAAGCAACAGAAAGTGTGAGGAAATTAGAGTAATACATACAGGGATAGACAGATAGAGGGTTTTACTTACTGAGCATTATTTGTGCTCACCCCGTTATTTTCCTTTGTGGATGGATCTAGGTATGATGCAGTCGGAGGGGGCGCGACAGGGGTAATAGCTACACTGTTTCCCCTGTTTTGTCTTTTAAAACGGCATTTTTGTAGAAGACGTATGACTTATAATAAAAAGGAAAGGTTTGGGCCCATTTTCTATGTTATTATGCATGCATTGTACTAGTTTACAGCATTTTTACAGATTCATGTGTTTAATGACTTAGAGCTATTAATCTTCAAATGTGTTGGTGCGGAAGTTTAAGGGAAAAGTAGGAAAACATAGCCTGAGAAGTATGTTTTACAATTTAAGAATTCGATTTACAATCAATGCATGTGAATATGGAAATAGCATATTCGGAGGTTTAATTCAAGAGTCTGAATGAAGTCAAACCAAAGATGGAAGAGCAGCAAAGACAGGAAAGAGAAATTGCCATTCCTAAGATACCACCAAAATTGGCACATCACGTTCCTCCTGTGCCTTTTCCTCAGAGACTAAAGAAAAGAATCAGATAAGCAGCTTCTCCAAATTCATTGAAATTTTAGAAAATTGCATATTAACATTCCTTTTGCATGCATTGCAACATGCTGAGCTACGCGAAATTTCTCTAGGATATTTTATCAAACAAAAGAAGTTAGAGGATGAGGAAACGTGATGCTCACGAGAGGCACACGCCATTCTTTCCCCCCAAAACTCAAAGATCCACAGATTTCACTATTCCTTGCATATAGGAGATTACTTTTGATCGAGTTTTATGTGATCTGGGTGCTAGCATCAACGCCCATGTCGTTGCAACTTGCAGATAGGTCTAAAACATCCACGGGTATAGTTGAAGAGTGTTGGTGAAGGTGGACAAGATACTTTCCGGCAAATTTTGTTTTATTGGACTCATGAGTGGATAAGTAAATGCCTCTTATTTTGGGCCGACCATTTTTGGCCACAGGAAGAGCACTCATTAATGTGCAAGAAGGAAAGTTGCTGTTAAGAGTTCAAGATGAAACAGTAACGTTTAATGTGTTTGAAGCTATGAAGTTTCCATCCGAGTCAGATTCGTGCTTTTGTGTTGCATATTAACATTCCTTTTGCAGATGCATTGCAACAGATGTCGAGCTACGCGAAATTTCTCAAGGAGATTTTATCAAACAAAAGGAAGTTAGAGGATGAGGAAACAGTGATGTTCACGGAGGAGTGCAACGCCATTCTCCAGAAGAAGCTACCCCCGAAACTCAAAGATCCAGGGAGTTTTACTATTCCTTGCATTATAGGAGATATTTCTTTCGATCGAGTTTTATGTGATCTAGGTGCTAGCATCAATTTAATGCCTTTTTCTGTTTTCAGGAGATTAGGAATTAGTGAAGGGAAGCCAATGACCATGTCGTTGCAACTTGCAGATAGGTCGATAAAACATCCACGGGGTATAGTTGAAGATGTGTTGGTGAAGGTGGACAAGATTATCTTTCCGACAAATTTTGTTGTATTGGACATGGAGGAGGATAAAGAAATGCCTCTTATTTTGGGCCGACCATTTTTGGCCACGGGAAGAGCACTCATTGATGTGCAAGAAGGAAAGTTGCTGTTAAGAGTTCAAGATGAAACAGTAACGTTCAATGTGTTTGAAGCTATGAAGTTCCCATTCGAGTCGGATTCGTGTTTTTATGTTGCATATTAACATTCCTTTTGCAGATGCATTGCAATAGATGCCGAGCTACGCGAAATTTCTCAAGGAGATTTTATCAAACAAAAGGAAGTTAAAGGATGAGAAAACAATGATGCTCACGGAGGAGTGCAACGCCATTCTCTACCCCCGAAACTCAAAGATCCACGGAGTTTCACTATTCCTTGCATTATAAGAGATATTACTTTTGATCGAGTTTTATGTGATCTGGGTGCTAGCATCAATTTAATGCCTTTTTCTGTTTTCAGGAGATTGAGAATTAGTATCGTGAAGCCAACGACCATGTCGTTGCAACTTGCAGATAGGTCGATAAAACATCCACGGGGTATAGTTGAAGATGTGTTGGTGAAGGTGGACAAGATTATCTTTCCGGCAGATTTTGTTGTATTGGACATGGAGGAGGATAAAGAAATGCCTCTTATTTTAGGCCGACCATTTTTGGCCACAGGAAGAGCACTCATTGATGTGCAAGAAGGAAAGTTGCTGTTAAGAGTTCAAGATGAAACAGTAACGTTTAATGTGTTTGAAGCTATGAAGTTTCCATCTGAGTCAGATTCGTGCTTTTGTGTTGCATATTAACATTCCTTTTGCAGATGCATTGCAACAGATGCCGAGCTACGCAAAATTTCTCAAGGAGATTTTATCAAATAAAAGGAAGTTAGAGGATTAGGAAACAGTGATGCTCACGGAGGAGTGCAGCGCCATTCTCTATAAGAAGCTACCCCCGAAACTCAAAGATCCAGGGAGTTTTACTATTCCTTGCATTATAGGAGATATTACTTTTGATCGAGTTTTATGTGATCTGGGTTCTAGCATCAATTTAATGCCTTTTTCTGTTTTCAGGAGATTGAGAATTAGTGAAGTGAAGCCAATGACCATGTCGTTGCAACTTGCAGATAAGTCGATGAAACATCCACAGGGTATAGTTGAAGATGTGTTGGTGAAGGTGGACAAGATTATCTTTCCGACAGATTTTGTTGTATTGAACATGGAGGAGGATAAAGAAATGCCTCTTCTTTTAGGCCAACCATTTTTGGCCACGGGAAGAGCACTCATTGATGTGCAAAAAGGAAAGTTGCTGTTAAGAGTTCAAGATGAAACAATAACGTTCAATGTGTTTGAAGCTATGAAGTTTCCATCCGAGTCGGATTTGTGCTTTTGTGTTGCATATTAACATTCCTTTTGCAGATGCATTGCAACAGATGTCGAGCTACGCAAAATTTCTCTAGGAGATTTTATCAAACAAAAGGAAGTTAGAGGATGAGGAAACAGTGATGCTCACGGAGGAGTGCAACGCCATTCTCCAGAAGAAGCTACCCCGAAAACTCAAAGATCCAGGGAGTTTTACTATTCCTTACATTACAGGAGATATTACTTTTGATCGAGTTTTATGTGATCTAGGTGCTAGCATCAATTTAATGCCTTTTTCTGTTTTTAGGAGATTGGGAATTAGTGAAGTGAAGCCAACGACCATGTCGCTGCAACTTGCAGATAGGTCGATAAAACATCTACAGGGTATAGTTGAAGATGTGTTGGTGAAGGTGGACAAGATTATCTTTCCGACAGATTTTGTTGTATTGGACGTGGAGGAGGATAAAGAAATGCCTCTTATTTTGGGCCGACCATTTTGGGCCATGGGAAGAGCACTCATTGATGTGCAAGAAGGAAAGTTGCTGTTAAGAGTTTAAGCTGAAACAGTAACGTTCAATGTGTTTGAAGCTATAAAGTTTCCATCTGAGTCAGATTCGTGCTTTTGTGTTGATGTGGTGGATAAACTAGTAGTGGAGGTCATTGAAGAGAACACTCCACAACTACCTCTAGAAGCGTGTATTGCCCAATCAAGAACAATAGAGGTAGATGAGTCGGCAAATAATGAATGTGCTAGATTGTTGGAAGCACTTCAGCTGATTGATGAGAACCAAGATCTTGAATTTGAGGAATTTGATTTTGAAAAAGAGAAGGCAAAGGAAGGAAAGGAAGAACCTCCAAAGCTTGAATTGAAGCCTTTACGTTCTCACCTCAAATATGTGTATCTTGGGGAATCGAAAACATTCCCAGTAATCATCAGTTCAAAGTTGAGCAATTTGAAAGAAGAGCGATTGATTCGGGTTTTGAGAGAACATCGATCAACAATTGGATGGACCATTTATGATATTAAAGGCATTTCCCCATCTTTTTCATGCATAAGATACTTATGGAAAATGATATCAAGCCTAGAGTGCAACCACAACGAAGATTGAACCCTTCGATGAAGGAAGTAGTGAGAAAGAAGGTGGTGAAACTTCTAGATGCAGGAATAATTTATCTCATTTCTGATAGTCCATGGGTGAGTCTGGTGCAAGTGGTTCCAAAGAAGGGAGGTATCATAGTGATAAAGAATGAGAGCAATGAATTGATACCAACTAGGATGGTCATGGGTTGGAGAGTGTGCATTTACTACCGAAAATTAAATGAAGCGACAAGGAAGGATCATTTTCCACTTCCTTTCATTGATCAGATGTTGGAGAGATTGGCAGGGCATGTTTATTACTATTTCTTGGATGGTTATTTAGGATACAATCAGATTGCCATTGCTCCTGAGGATCAAGAGAAGACGACCTTCACTTGTCCCTATGGCACCTTTGCTTACCGAATGATGCCCTTTGGTTTGTGTAATGCACCAGCCACATTTCAGAGATGCATGACGTCGATCTTTGGAGATATGGTGGAGCAATTTATAAAAGTCTTCATGGATGACTTCTCTGTTTTTGGTTCGTCCTTTGATAAATGCTTATCTAATCTCTCTTTTGTTTTGCAGCGATGTCCGGAGATGAACTTGGTGCTCAATTAGGAGAAGTGCCACTTCATGGTCCAGAAAGGAATAGTGCTTGTCATAGAATCTTAAAGAACGGAATAGAAATGGATCGAGCAAAGACGGACATTATTGAGAAGCTGCCACCACCCTCCAATGTTAAAGCAATTCGAAGTTTCTTGGGGCATGCGAGGTTTTATAGATGGTTCATCCAGGATTTTTCTAAGATCCCTAAACCCCTTTGCAATTTATTGATTAAAGATGTTGCTTTTGATTTTAATGATGAATGCATGCATGCCTTTCAAACTCTAAAAAAGTTATTAGTGTTTGCACCTATTATTGCAATTCCCGATTGGGGACTACCATTTGAATTGATGTGTGAAGCTAGTCATTTTGCACTAGCAGTAGTGTTAGGACAAAGGAAAAACAAAGTGTTGCATGTAATTCAGTATGCTAGCAAAACACTCACTGATGCACAATTGATTTACACCACCACTGAAAAAGAATTGTTGGCTGTGGTCTTTGCTTTTGATAAATTTTGTTCATATTTGCTAGGTGCCAAGGTGATAGTCTACATGGAACATTCAACACTCAAACACCTATTGGCAAAGCAAGAAGCGAAACCTCGGCTGATAAGATGGATCCTATTGCTACAAGAGTTTGAGTTGGAGATACGAGATAAAAAGGGGTCGAAAAATGTGGTGGCAGACCATTTGTCAAGGATTGAATGACCAATTCAGGGAAATGAAGGAGAAACCCAAATCAGAGAAACTTTTCCGGATGAGAAATTGATGAGAGTCGAGAAAGCACCGTGGTATGCAGATTTCGCAAACTACTTGTCAGCGAGAGTGCTCCCCATTGGCATGACCTTCCAACAAAAGAGGGAGTTTTTCTCAGATTTGAAATACTACTTCTAGGAAGAGCCATTCCTTTATCGACACTATGCTGATCAGATGATACGTAGGTGTGTTCCAGAAGAGGAAATGGAGAGTATTCTAAGGCACTGTCATGAGAGGGAAGTAGGTGGCCATTTTGGAGGAGCTAGGACAGCAGCCAAGGTTCTTCAATCTAGGTTTTATTGGCCAACCCTTTTTAAAGATTCTTTCTGGATGGTTCAATAATGCGACCAATGTCAACGGAGTGGTAATATCTCAAAGAGAGATGAGATGCCATTGAACAACATCCTTGTAGTTGAGTTGTTTGATGTGTGGGGAGTTGACTTCATGGGTCCCTTCCCAAATTCTTTTGGGAACACATACATTTCGGTAGCAATGGATTACGTATCAAAGTGGGTGGAAGCAGTTGCATTACCGTCTAATGATGCCAGGGTAGTGATTAATTTTGTGAGAAAGAACATTTTCTCAAGATTTGGATTACCACGGGCAATCATTAGTGATGGAGGATTGCACTTTTGCAATAGACAATTTGATGCCCTGCTAGGAAAGTATGGGGTGAAACATAGAGTTGCAACACCCTACCATCCACAGACAAGCGGGCAAGTGGAACTGTCGAACAGAGAACTTAAGGGAATTTTAGAAAAGACAGTTAATGCATCTAGGAAAGACTGGTCACAAAAATTGGATGATGCATTATGGGCCTACCGAACTGCATTTAAGACTCCGATTGGTATGTCTCCATTCAGGATGGTCTATGGGAAGGCATGTCACTTGCCGGTAGAACTCGAGCATATAGTATACTGATAATCCATGGATTATACTATTTATATTAGACTTTTTATTCGGATTTCAGATACTTCTTAGTTCATTTTGACCTGAATTGCTATTAATTCTTTATATTTTGTGTTTTAGCCTAAAATGGACATTTTATGCAAATAATGAGCGAATTGGAGTTTTTAGACTCAAAAGTGAGCGGATCTCAAAAGTTAGGAAAGTTCTGAAGCAGAGTGGAGCACTATGAAGCTCATTTCCACGAGGAGAGCGTCGAAGATCGAAGATTCAAGCAAGAAGCAAGCGGAAAGGTCACTTTTTACTCAACATGTAGTCTCCAAGTCATTTTTTGTAAAGGTAGTTCGTTTTTAGAGAGAGAGCAGCTATTTTCATTTTCTTAGGTTGATTTTGGGCGAACTTTGATTGAAAAGGATGAAGATTTGAGATTAAAACCAGTGGATACATCATTTGGGGAGATCTCTTGTCCTTTCTCTTATTTTCATTATGTTGAACATTGGGTTTTTCGTTTCTTTTGTTTGTGTTGTTGATTTAGCTATGAACTAACCCATTTTGGGTTAGGGTTTTGATGTAATTCGGAATTCCATAGGTTAACTAATTGATTGTTATTATTTTCTTATGATTTTGCTTTGATTGTGTGATTATTCTGAATTTATTGTTTGTATGTGATGAACATGATGAGATTGAGAAATAATTCATGTTAAGCTTTTTGGGTAATCACCATTGTAGTATTAAATACTAGAGATAGATTTAAGAATCAATGAAATCAATCTAGGAGCTTTGAACTATTAGTCTTCATTTTGTTGGGTGCAGAAGTTTAATAGGGAAGAGTAAGGAAATATAGCCTGAGAAGGTATATTTTATACTTTAGAAAGTTCGATTTACAATCAATGCATGTGAATATGGAATTAGCATAATCCTTAGGTTTAACCCATAGAGTCCGAATGAAGTCAAAACCCTACCCGTTTGTTTGAATTGATTTTATCCTTGTTTTAAATCTTGCTTTCATCATTTAGTTTTGAATTTTTAGAAATTTTGTTTTACTTTTAAGTTAAATTTTTCTCCCTTCAATCCAAACAACTCGATTGCTCAAACTTGAAAACAATAGAAAAACTTAGTGCTTAGCAATCAATACTCGTGGGAACGATACTCACTCATCACTTTATTACTTGTACGACTAGTACACTTGCTATATTTGCATGTTTATGAAATCATGCATCAAGTTTTTGGCGCCGTTGCCGGGGATTGAGTTTTGTGTTAACATCAAAATTTTCTTGTGTTAGCTAGATTGGAGTGTTATTTTTACTTAAGTGTTATTTGTTTTATTTTCGTAAATTTTTTTTTTCTTTGTTTGGTGTGATTTCACTCTTGCTATTTTTCTGTGTAGTTTATGCGAAGAGCAAGACGTCAGCCAGTGGTTCCTGTTGATCCTAAGATTGAAAGAACCACTCGAAGACTGAACAGAGAAAGAAGAGAAAGAGAAGCTACAGTTGAACCAGAAGTAATAGTTGTAGAGATGGCAGAGAATAGAACACTGAGGGAATTCTCTGTTCCCACAGTTGAAGGCAGTGGGTCGAGCATTACGAGACCAACGGTCCAAGCCAACACTTTTGAGATAAAGTCGGCAATCATCCAGATGATCCAGCAGTCGGTTCAGTTCAGGGGGGATTTGAAGAAAGATCCAAATCTACACATTGCCAATTTTTTGGAGATTTGTGATATGTTCAAATCAAACGGAGTGTCAGATGATGCAATCAGATTGAGACTATTCCCATTTTCATTGAAGGATAAAGCTAAGGGATGGTTACTGGCACTACCAACAGGAATAATCACCACATGGACTGATTTAGCACAGAAGTTCCTGACCAAATTCTTTCCTCCAGCAAAGTCGGCAAACTTGAGAAATGACATCACGTCATTCATTCAAGAAGAGTCAGAATCATTGTATAAGGCTTGGGAGAGATACAAAGAATTACTAAGAACATGTCCACATCATGGTTTGCCAGTTTGGATGCAAGTCCAGACATTTTATAATGGATTAACTGTGAATATGCAAACTATGGTAGATGCAGCCTCGGAGGGAGCATTACAAAATAAGACTCTGGAAGAAGCTCACGAGTTGCTTGAGGTTCTGGCAAGCAACAACTATCAAAGACCTAATGAGAGGGTGCAACCGAAGAAATCTATGGGTCTTCATGAAGTTGATGCATATACAGCCATTTCAGCCCAACTAACAGCACTTCAGAAACAGTTGGGAAGTATGCAGGTAAATTCCANATTCTATGCACTCACATGGCCAAAGGTTCCGAATCCATGCATAACCAAGTCCAATCGGCTAGAATGAGTAGAAGTCACCGGGAGTGGGAGCGAGTCCCAGCCGTGCCTCCGGTTAGATGGGGCCGTGACTTACTAGAAAGAAAGTTAGCATAGAGGAATTATGAGAAAGAGAAATTATATAGTTATATTAAAGAAAGAGTTATGGTGATATTTGAGTTCAGGGGTTTACTTACTGAGCCTTGTTTGTGCTCATCCAGTTGTTCCCTATGTTTTTGCAGGTTCTAGATGAGGACACAGTCGGATGGACATCGGCACACGAAGAGAAATGGCTACACTGTCCACCCTGTTTTGATAGTTTTGCATATGTCACAAACCTTGTATATATTTGTATAAGAATGCATATGTTTAATGAAAGAAAAATTTTGGGGCCCAACTTTTTATATTATGGTTACGTGTATTTTCACTGTGCATGTTTTTACAAGAATTGAGTCGTTACAAAACTAAAACAGAATTTCTAAATATTCAAAACTAAATTATGAAAGCAAGATAAAAAACAAGGTAATATCAGTTTAAAATAACGGGTAGGGTTTTGATTTCATTCGGACTCAATGGATTAACCCTACAGATTATGCTATGTCCATATTCACATGCATTGATTGTAAATCGAATTCTCTAAATTGTAAACATACCTTCTCAGCCTATGTTTTCCTACTCTTCCCTATTAAACTTCTGCACCCAACAAATTGAAGATTAATAGTTCTAAGCTCATTAAGCACCTAGAATCATAGATTGATTTTATTAATTCTTAAATCTATCTCTAGCATTTAATACTACAATGGTGATTACCCAATAAGCTTAACATGAATTATTTCTCAATCTCATCATGTTCATCAATTAATAACATTAAAAACAGAATAACCCCACAATCATTGCAATAGCATATGAAAATAATAAAAATCAATTGCTTAATCCATGAGAATCCGAACTACAACAAAACCCTAACCCAAAATGGTTTAGTTCATAGCTAAATCAACAACACAAACAAAAGAAACGAAAAACCCAATGTTCAACATAATGAAAATAAGAGAAATGACAAGAGATCTCCCCAAATGATGAATCCACTAGTTTTAATCTCAAATCTTCACCCTTTTCAATCAAAGTTCACCCAAAATCAACCTAAGAAAATGAAAATAGTTGCCCTCTGCTAAAAACGAACGACCCTTTACAAAAATGACTAAGTTTTGCTTTTACACCTCGCCCAAAAACCTAGGAAAATGCCAAAAAATGAAACTGTGTGTTTTGGAAGCGACTAAGTGAAATAAAACTCTCGTGCGCAACTCTCTTCGCCGCGGCGAACCTTCATGTGGAATTCTGAATTTACAGAATTGTCCTCCGCTTGCTTCTTTGCTTGAATCTTCGATCTTCGATGCTCTCCTCATGGAAACAAGCTTCATAATGCTCCACTCTATTTCAGCCCTTTCCCGACTTCTGAGATCTGCACACTTCTGAGTCCAAAAACTCCAATTCACTCATTATTTGCATAAAATGTCCATTTTAGCCTGAAACACAAAATAAAAAGAATTAAAAAGCAATTCAGGTCAAAATGAACTAAGAAGTATCCGAAATCCGACTAAAAAGTCCAATAAAAACAGTGTAATCCATAGATTATCACCTTTGCAATTTGTTGATTAAAGATGTTGCTTTTGATTTTAATGATGAATGCATGCATGCCTTTCTAACTCTAAAAAAATTATTAGTATCTACACCTATTATTGCAGTTCCCGATTGGGGACTACCATTTGAATTGATGTACGATGCTAGTGATTTTGCTCTAGGAGTAGTGTTAGGACAAAGGAGAAACAAAGTGTTGCATGTAATTCAGTATGCTAGCAAAACACTCACTGATGCACAATTGAATTACACCACCACTGAAAAAGAATTGTTGGCGGTGGTTTTTGCTTTTGACAAATTTCGTTCATATTTGTTAGGTGCAAAGGTGATAGTCTATACGGACCATTCGACACTCAAGCACTTATTGGCAAAGCAAGAAGCGAAACCTCGGCTGATAAGATGGATCTTATTGCTTCAGAGTTTGAGTTAGAAATTCAAGATAAAAGGGGTCGGAAAATGTGGTGGCAGATCACTTGTTAAGGATTGAGAGATCAATCGAGAGAAACGAAGAGGAAATTCCAATTAGAGAAACATTTCCAGATGAGAAATTGATGAGTGTGGATGAAGCACCATGGTATGCATATTTTGCGAATTATTTGTCATCAAGGGTGCTCCCAATTGGAATGACTTTCCAACAAAAGAGGAAATTCTTCTCAGATTTGAAGTATTACTTTTGGTAAGAGCCATTTTTGTATAGACACTGTACTGATCAAATGATACGTAGATGTGTCCCGGAGGAGGAAATGGAAAGCATTCTATGGCATTGTCACGAGAGGGAAGTGGGTGGCTATTTTGGAGGAGCTAGGACAGCAGCCAAGGTTCTTCAATCTGGGTTTTTTTGGCCAACCCTTTTTAAGGATTCTTTTCAGATGGTTCAAGAGTGCGACCAATGTCAACGGAGGGGTAATATTTCAAAAAAGGATGAGATGCCGTTGAACAACATCCTTGTGGTTGGGCTGTTTGATGTGTGGGGGATTGACTTCATGGGTCCCTTCCCAAATTCTTTTGGGAACACATATATTTTGGTGGCGGTGGACTACGTATCGAAGTGGGTGGAAACGACAGCATTACCATCTAATGATGCTAGGGTAGTGGTTAATTTTGTGAGAAAGAATATTTTCTCAAGGTTTGGGGTACCACGGGCAATCATTAGTGATGGAGGATCCCATTTTTGCAATAGGCAATTGGATGTACTTTTGGGAAAGTATGGAGTGAAGCATAGAGTTGCAACACCTTACCATCCACAGACAAACGGGCAAGTGGAACTGTCTAACAGAGAACTTAAGGGAATTTTAGAAAAGACAGCTAATACATAGAGGAAGGATTGGTCACGGAAATTGGATGATGCATTATGGGCCTACCGAACTGCATTGAAGACTCCAATTGGTATGTTTCCATTTAGGATGGTCTATAGGAAAGCATGTCACTTGCTGGTAGAACTCGAGCATAAGGCATACTGGGCAGTCAAGCAGCTAAACATGGACTTAAGAGCTGCTGGGGAGGAAAGGATGCTGACTTTGAATGAACTCGATGAGTTCCGTCTCGAAGCATATGAGAATGCTCAAATTTACAAAGAGAAGACAAAAAGGTGGCATGACAAGCATATCAGGAAGAAGAACTTTGAAGTGGGTTAGAGAGTGTTGTTGTTCAATTCTAGACTTAGGCTTTTCCCTAGAAAACTTAAGTCTAGATGGTCCGAACCATTCACAGTTACAAGAATTCACCCATCTGGAGCGGTGGAAGTTTCACATGAAGAAAAGGGTACTTTTACAGTCAATGGACAGAGATTGAAGCCATACATTGATGGGGTGATGAGTGGCAAGTCCATCCCGATCCAACTTGACATTCCAACTTGAAAAATCGAGCGAGTCGAGCTTTCGACTATAAACAAGTGCTCCTTGGGAGGCAACCCAAGTGTTTTCATTTATTTATCCTTGTTGATTTTTTTTTGTAGTTGTTTAGTTTTTTTTTTTTTTTTTTTTTAATTTTGTTTATGAAGTTTAATTGGTGTGTTTTTGGATGTTTCAGGTGAAATTGTGAATCAAGGTGGAAAAATGAATGTTCCAGTTTTCGCCACGGCGAAGCAATTTTTGAACATCTTGGAAGGCGAAAGGTTCCAGACTTCGCCGCGGCGAAAATTGTTCTTCGCCGCGGCAGGAGAAATGTGGGTGAAATTGACTAAGGGAACTTCGCCGCGGCGCTGTACTCTCGGTAATGTTTCGCCACGGCAAAACCTGGGTTGAAATTAGGATTGAACGAAGAACTTCGCCGCGACGAAGCTTGTTCTTTGCCACGGTGGAACCTGCTTTTTATATATATGCACCGCGACGCTTCATTTTTCACGCAACTTTTCAAATCCATTTAAGAGAAAAATTTTCCAACTTCAATCCAGAGCCTTCCTAGTGATTTCCCAACCAAATTTCTCACTCCTTAACCCTCCTAAGCACCAAAACAACTCATTTCAACAACAATCTTTGCGAAAAATTCACGAAATTTTTGAGTTCAAGAAATTTGGGGTTTTGCAATCTGGGCTGTGGCTCAATTGGTGG
Source organism: Pistacia vera (assembly GCF_008641045.1). Taxonomy (NCBI): domain Eukaryota; kingdom Viridiplantae; phylum Streptophyta; class Magnoliopsida; order Sapindales; family Anacardiaceae; genus Pistacia; species Pistacia vera. The sequence goes on from NW_022196217.1 coordinate 34,555, forward strand.
CAAATACTCCTTAGTATTGGTAAGATTTCCAGTTCCCTAAGATTTTTATCGCACAATTTCGAATTTTGATTTGTAGATCTGAAAATTTTGATTGTTGGTTGAGTTGTGGAATTTTTGTGCTTGTGAGTGTTGATTTTGTTTGAGGAAGGGTTGATTGTGCGTTATGTGGTATTGAAGGGTGTGGGTTTTAAATTTTAGAGTGTTTGGTTGAATTTGGAAAAATCGTAGTTTGGGGGTTGAGGTGAATTTTTTTAGAAGTGTTGTCAATTTTTGTAGGATTGAATTGGTTGTTGTAGGACACTTAGGTTTGAATTTTTGAGTTGCATTGTAGAGTTGAAGTGTAGTTTTGGAGAAAATACCACTCAAAGTCAAGATACCATCCAAGGGCAAGGGAAAAGGAAAGAAAGTAGACGACCGGTTTGTAAGTGAAAAGGCTCGGAAAAACTATAAGGCAGCAGCCAAAAGGAAAGACAAGGGATTTATCCCTGAGCGTGGATTGAATGCAAACCAGGCTGATGAGTGGAGTCAAGGGAGAAGTTGGGAAGACTTTATGAGTGAACCCGCACATGCGGCTGTGGAACCACTGGTGAGAGAATTTTATGCCAACCTCCCTGAATGTGATGAGGGGGTTGTTTTTGTGAGGGGTACTGATGTGGTATTTATGGCAAAGGTCATCAATGATTTCTATGGCTTACCTCAGATTGACCGTGATGAATATGAGGAGTTTAGGAAGACATAAAAAAGGGATGAGGTGATTCTTAGGACCATAGCGAAACCAGATGCCTCTTGGGATATTTCAAAGAAGGGCCAGAAATCCATTAAGGGGACTAGTTTAACACTAGTGGCTCGGTTGTGGCAGTATTTTATTTGTGCTAGGATGATGTTGGAGACGCATTACAGTACAATGACGTATGAGAAGGCACTTTTGTTGGATTCTACTGCCACAGGAAAGAGAATGGACGTAGGGAACATCATCCTGATGAGTATCTAACTTGCAGCCAAACCAGGGCGAGGCAGTTTTCCGTTCCCACATCTCATTACAGAGTTGTGCACTCAAGCAGGAATTGAGGTACAGAATGATGAGCCACTGGTCCATGCTGCCCCAGTCCTCGACACAACCTACTTTCGCAAACATCTTGCGCTGCAACCAGAAGAAGGGCCCAGATCAGGCACCAAGAGAAGGAGAACAATAGCAGCTGCCATCGCATCTGGTTCAACAGTCCCAATAAGAGAAATGATGTAGAAAATGATGGGTCAGATGAAACGGATGGAGCGACGTCAAGGGTGGCTGACAGAGCAGACCAGGAAAACACATGAGCTGTAACTGAGTTGGTGCAACAACTTCGGCATTGATACTTTAGAAAACCAGTGGGAAGACTGGGATTCAAATGAGTGGATGGGCTCCGATTCAGAAGAGGATGACACTGAGGAAGACAAGGAGGCCGAAGAATGAGCACCTGAGCAACTGTTTAGTTTTCGTTATTTTTATTTGTTTTAGTTGTTTCTGTTTTTCTTTTATTTTGAACATTGAACTCAATTGATATTTTTGTTTGGGATTGTGTTAGTTGTTTTAGTTGTTTCATTCTTGTTTTAATTTCTAGTTGATGTAAAGATGAGATTAGGGTTCTAATACTTTCATATTAGTCAGTGGATTTTTCTAACATAGTGGACACCACAAATTTCAATTGTTTTTACAGAATTTGGGTGATGAAAAAGCTAAGGACGGGGTGTGCACACTGTTGAGCGGAACTTCAACTTCACGGATTAATTAGGGAACTATCTCGTACCTTTTTCTATTTTGTTTTCTATTCCTAATTTGTGCATAATGTGACATTGGGGATGACATCATCTTTAGTTTAGGGGTAGGAAAAATTTGAAATTTTTTTTATTTTTGTTTCAGTTACGTTTGTGTTTTTGTTGTGGTTGCCAATGATGAATTGCATAAGTCCATAATGAGACTAGGATTGTTGGGATTTTATTGTTGAAAAATGTTAAGCATTGCTTCAAGTTTATTTATTGACCGAATTTTGATTGAGATTTGTTGAGTGGTTCAACCACCATTTTCATTTATTTCGGCATGCTTAGATTCATTTTATGTGGTTAGGTAAAGTTTGATAATGTTGGTGGATTCTAGAACCTAGTAGAGAAGTGCTTGAGGTGAAATCTTATTGTTGAGGAAATGATTTAGGCATTTGTCAGAACGTTTGAGCCTTTCCAGCCGACCCATGAATGAATATGTCTCTAGTCACCATTTGAGCCTTGTGAGATTATCATTTTCTTTGCAAACCTGAAATTGTCCCATCCAATTACCATAAACACTTTATCGTACCCTTAGGAGAATTTTGGGCTTAATGCAAACACAAAAAAAGTGAAGAGTTGTGCGAATCACTGAAAGAACAGTTTGGGGGTTGTGAGAAGGGCGATAAGAATAAGAGAGATAGTTAACCTCAATTCAAATGATTTTTATTATTTAAAAAAAAAAATTAATTCTTCTTGGTTCAATTCAAAATCAGAAATAAGAAATATTAAGTTTGAGGGTTGTAAAATGGTTGACACTTTGATTGGTGGTTGAGAAGAAGTGGAGATTGATGTGACTTGTAGTGTTTGCATGAGGAAAACTGAGTTCTCTTACTTTGTTTATCCTATCCTTTTTCTTGGAACCCACTACCCAAGCCTAACGTTACAAGCTTGTAAAGACCTGTTGATTCTTAGCAATGTCTAGTTTACATTAGTGGAGAGTAGTTTGATATTTAGGCTTATGGAGTCTGCCACTATTTGATAAACTTTTCATTTCTGCATATATTAATCCGGGAAGTTGGAATGTGGATTGAAGTGGGGATCACCTACTCGGTGGACCGATTGAGGAAGACAGTCGATGTAGCTTATAACTTCTTGGAGTGTTGAACATTTTCTGATAATAATTTTTCAACAACCTTTGAGACTTGTGTAATTTCTAGGCAATTCGTATGTTGAGTTTGAGTCTAATTTGTGTTTGTTCATTTTTTAGTTTTGTTGTGTTGTATTTTGTGTATTTTGTGTATTTGGTTGGTTGTTGTTTTTCTTTCATTGAGTTTTGTACCTTATGCTGACGAGCATGTCTTTAGTTTGCGGGTATCTGATAATCCATGGATTACACTGTTTTTATTAGACTTTTTAGTCGGATTTCAGATACTTCTTAGTTCATTTTGATCTGAATTGCTACTTAATTCTTTATATTTTGTGTTTCAGGCTAAAATGGACATTTTATGCAAATAATGAGCGAATTGGAGTTTTTGGACTCAGAAGTGAGCGGATCTCAGAAGTTGGGAAAGTGCTGAAGCAGAGTGGAGCATTATGAAGCTTGTTTCCATAAGGAGAGCGTCGAAGATCGAAGATTCAAGCAAAGAAGCAAGCGGAGGGCAATTCTATAAATTCAAAATTTCACGTGAAGATTCGTTGCGGTGAAGCTTGTTCTTCACCACGTCGAAGAGAGTTGCGCACGAGAGTTTTATTTCACTTCGTCGCTGCGGCGAGAATCTTTCTTCGCCACGGCGAAGTCTACGAATTCTAAAACACACAATTTCATTTTTAGGCATTTTCCTAGGTTTTTGGGTGAGGTATAAAAGCAAAACTTAGTCATTTTTGTAGGAGGTCGTTCGTTTTTAGTAGAGAGGAGCTATTTTCATTTTCTTAGGTTAAATTTGGGCGAACTTTGATTGAAAAGGGTGAAGATTCGAGATTAAAACCAGTGGATTCGTCATTTGGGGAGATCTCTTGTACTTTCTCTTATTTTCATTATGTTAAACATTGGGTTTTTCGTTTCTTTTGCTTGTGTTGTTGATTTAGCTATGAACTAACCCATTTTGGGTTAGGGTTTTGATGTAATTTGGAATTCCATGGGTTAAGTAATTGATTGTTATTATTTTCATATGATTTTGCTTTGATTGTGTGATTATTCTGAATTTATTGTTTTTATGTGATGAACATGATGAGATTGAGAAATGAATCGTGTTAAGCTTCTTGGGTAATCACCATTGTAGTATTGAATGCTAGAGATAGATTTGAGAATCAATGAAATCAATCTAGGATTCTTTGTGCTTAATGAGCTTTGAACTATTAGTCTTCATTTTGTTGGGTGCGGAAGTTTAATAGGGAAGAGTAAGAAAATATAGCCTGAGAAGGTATATTTTACACTTTAAAGAATTCGATTTACAATCAATGGATGTGAATATGGAATTAGTATAATCCTTAGGTTTAACCCATAGAGTCCGAATGAAGTTAAAACCCTACCAGTTTGTTTGAATTGATTTTATCCTTGTTTTAAATCTTGCTTTCATAATTTAGTTTTGAATATTTAGAAATTTTGTTTTAGTTTTAAGTTTAATTTTCTCCCTTTAATCTAAACAACTCGATTGCTCCAACTTGAAAATAGTAGAAAACTTAGTGCTTAGCAACCAATCCTCGTGGGAACGATACTCACTCATCACTTTATTACTTATACGACTAGTGCATTTGCTATTTATACATGTTATAGTTACATCGCATCAAGTTTTTGGCACCGTTGCTGGGGATCGAACCCGAGTCACCCGCGTGACAGGCGGGAATACTCACCACTATACTACAAAAAATGAAAATTTCATGCAGTGATGTGTGAGCACAGTATCCCAGAGAGACATCAAATTTTCAAAAGGACTGACTTTATTAAACAAAGATTAAACACAAGAAAAAAAATAAATTACTTCATATGAATTTTTGAAGGTCAAGACAATCTGTGCAAAACAACCTAAGATATCAATTTTCAATCTTGAAAGGCACAAAAACTTATAAGGAAGATGTCAGCATAATGTAATCAAAACAACATTTCCTTAACCACACACAAGAGAGATAAAGTCACAAAAGCTTGTCTAAGTGTGTGATAGTGTCCTCAAGGGGGATTAAATGACACATTGGTCAATCAATATTTTGCAAGAGAAACTCCCCCTTCCCTCATCCCCTACAACATTTTTCACTTTTCTTTTTCAATAGAGAAGATAATGATTTGATGATTTTTTTTTTCCCCATTTTGAAGCAAAGGGCAAATAACTCTCAAAACATAACCAAAATGTATTTTTCACACTAGCAAGAAAGTAATCCTCTTAATGGTAGATTTTCCAAGACATAAGGGTTACTACAAATTAGAAAATTACTCAAATACAACTGTTACAATTCAGGCAAGGTAGCTCCTTCACTATGGTGACAAGAATGGACTATAACTCATGATGAGATAAGGTCATACTATAGAGAGAGTCACAATGGACACAACAAACCAGAGTTAGCACACAACCAAGAGAGAATATACAATCAGAGTGCTAGCACAGATCAAAGGACTTGACAAGCAAAAATAAAAGTAACATGTTCATGCTTTATTCATCAATATCAAAAAGAAACTACTCAAGTTGAAGTAGTCCAATGGACTTCCTTAAGAAAACAAAAGTATCATAGTCAAGTGCTTTTGTAAAAAAATCAACCAATTGGGATTTTGTATTCACATGAGCAAGTGCAATGATGTTCTCCTCAACTAACTTTCTAATAAAGTGATGTCCTATCTCAATGTGCTTAGTCCTAGAATGCTAGATTGGATTCTTAAAGATGTTAATGACACTCGTGTTATCACAAAATATTGTCACACAATCTTGGCCAATACCATAATCATACAGCATTTACTTTAACCATAAAATTTGAGTGCAAAAACTCCCTATGGATTATACTCAGCCTCAACAGTGGATAGGGAGATGGCATTTTGCTTCTTGCTATACCATGTAACAAGATTGTTTGCAAGATAAAAACATCCACCCAAAGTGTTGTTTCAATCATCTAAACTTCTTGCCCAATTGACATCACTATATCCAACCAAACAACTATTAGAATCAAATGAGTACCAAAGACCAAACTCACACATACCTGAAACATATTTCATAATTCTTTTCATCATATTTAGGTGCAACTCAGAAGGGTTAGCTTGAAACCTAGCACAAATGCCAACGTTAAAACAAAGATCAGGCCTACTAGCAATCAAGTAGAAAAAGGCTTCCTATCATGCTTCGGTACATCTTAGTGTCTACCTTTTTACCATGTTCATCTATGGACACCTTAAGGGTAGCACTGTAGGGGTTCTAGCATGCTTCACACTCTCTAAAAAAAACCTTTTCAACATGTTTCTAGCATACTTAGATTGGGAAACAAACATGTTATTTTCCAATTGTTTAGTTTGAAAACCAAGAAACATATTTAACTCCTTCCATACTCATCTCAAACTCATTTTTCATCAAGCTAATGAATCCAAGTGCATGTGAGTGAGATGTAGAGCCAAACACAATATCATCAATGTAAATCTGTGCGCACAAGATTTCACCGTTAACACTCTTGATAAAAAGGGTTTTGTCGGCATTACCTAGTTCATAGCTATGCTCAAGAAGGAAAGTTGCCAACCTTTCATACCAGGCTTGTGGAGCTTGCTTCAACCTGTAAAAGGCTTTCTTCAACCTAAACACATGATTGGGTTTGTGGGGGTCTTGAAAGCCGATTGGTTCAACATACACATTTTTGGAGAACATCCCATTTAAGAAGGCATTTTTAACGTTCATTTGGAACAATTTGATCTTGAGGTAGCAGGCAACAACAAGTGGATTGACTCAAGTCAGGCAATAGGGGCGAAGGTTTCATCAAAATCAATTTCCTTCACTTGAGTATACCCTTGGGCTACAAGCCTAGCTTTGTTCTTGACAACATTACCAAACTCATCAGTTTTATTTTTAAAAATCCATTTGGTACCTATTATGTTAATTCCTTCATGCCTCGGCACAAGAGTCCACACATCATTCCTTTCAAATTGTTCTAATTCTTCATGAATGGCTTCAATCCAATTCTCATCTTCCAACGCTTGCTTGACATTCTTCGGCTCTACAAGGGACACATAACAAAGATGGTTAATTTCATTTTCTCTTCTACTTCTTGTAACCATTACCTCATTTGGATCTCCAATAACAGTTGATGGAGGATGAGCTTTCTGTATCCACATTAGTGGATCTTTTCTTCTTGAGTTCCTTCTTTGAGCAATCTCATTATAAAGATCAACAACCAGCTCAATTCCTTCATTTTGCAAAGATGATTCAGAGGTTGGATTTTTACAAGGGGTAGATCCAGTTGTTGTAGCACCAGAAGTGGGTGGAAGCAAGTTTGAAGAGGACTTAGGTTCAAGTGATTCAATTGTGTTCACACCATCTTGTATGGGTACATAAGGAGCAAACATGTCTTGAATTTCACATTCTTGAGAATATTCTGAAAAGTCTTCTGCATCACTAAACACAACATTAATGGATTCTAAAACTTTTTCAGAACACATGTTATAGATCTAAATGCATGACTATTGGAAGAATATCCAATTAAACTGCTTCATCACTCCTAGAATCAAACTTACCTAAATTTTCTCTATCATTCAAGATGTAGCATTTGCATCCAAACACATGAAAGTAAGAGAGATTAGGTTTTCTTACCTTTCCACAGCTCATAAGAAGTTTGAAGGGTACCTTTTCTGAGATATACTATGTTGGAAATATGACAAGCCATGTTAATAGCTTCAGCCCAAAGTCTTGTAGGAAGCTTTTTGGCATTAAGCATCACCCTAGCCATTTCTTGTAGCACTCGGTTTTTTCTTCTCCACCATACTATTTTGTGAGGGTGTTTTTAGGGCTGAGAATTCATAGAAGATGCTCTGCAAATCACAAAAATTAGCAAAATCAGCATTCTCAAATTCCTTACCATGGTCACTCCTAATTCTCACAATCTTTGTAGCCTTGGAACTCTTCTCAATAAGAAACCTCTTTGCTAATTTTTGAAATGCATTAAAGGAGTTAGATTTCTCACATAAAAAATCAACCCAAGCAAACCTTGAAAAATCATCAACACAAACAAACACATACCTCTTACCTCCCAAACTCTTGATTTTCATAGGAGCCATTAGATCCATATGGAGCAATTACAAAACACATGAGGTATTGAGATTAGATAAAACTTTATGAGATATCTTGGTTTATTTACCTTGTTGACATGGACCACACACATTACCTTTTAGAGGTTCAAGTTTTGGTAGCCTTCTAACCACTTCCTTTTTTTAAAGTCTTACCAAGTCCGTGGAGTTCATGTGACTAGGTTTCTCACGAAACAAGTTAGTGGAATCAGTTTTAGAGCTGAAACATGACACACGATTAGAAAGCAAGTAATAATTGTCATTAGACCTTTTTCCCTAAAGTAAAGAGACACCCTTACCATTCAAAATTTGACATTTGTTCTTTGAAAAATAAACCACAAATTTTTTTATCACAAATCTGACTAATACTAATCAGATTAGCTTTCAAATCATCAACAAGTAAGACATCTTTCAAAACAGGAAAATCAGGTAGAACAATTGACCTTTTACCAAGAATTTTACCTTTCTTTCCATTACCATATATGACATGTCCACTATCAACCGATTCAAGTTCAGAAAAAAGAGATTTATTACATGTCATATGCCTCAAACAACTATTGTCTAGATACCAAAGATCATTTTGAAGTGCAAGCAAAAAGGTATGAGACACAAAACAGCTCACATCAGTCTTAGGTTTCCAAGTTCTTTTGGAAGAAAAACCATTGTTGGCATTATGATTCACATTAGAAAACAAATTATGATTTCCAAGAACTTTCTTCAAATAAGCAATAAACCTGAAGCATTTGGGTCTGATGTGACCTCTTTTGTTACAAAAATGAAAGACCAGAATGAATTTTGATACCATCATAACTTGTCTCACAACAGCACCTTCAGCAGGAGTTTCAATGGCTTTAGCAAACGTGCGTTCACTGGAATTCGATGTGCTACCACCAGGACTAAAACCAAGCCATACCGATCTCTGAAGGATTTTTCTTGACCAAGAACTTCATCAAGCTTGAGAGAACCTGCATTCAACTTATCAATAATGGCCTTAGCCTCAGTTAGTTCAGTAGTAAGAACAACAATCTTTTTGGATAAGGCTTTCTTTTGCTTCAACAAGGTTGCATTTTCAATTCCAAGATATTGTAACTTCTTCACGGCTTTTAGCCGTTGGTCATACATCTTATCATAAGCTTCTTGTTGCTCAACATAGATGTCAACAATGTCATCTGAACATTCACTCTTCCCATCTTCTTGACTCAATGTGAAGGCAAGAACATTTTCATCATCACTCGAATCATCTTCATCATTCTCATCTTGCTTACTCTCACTCAAAGGGGCAACCAAGACCTTACCTTTCTTCTTTTTCAATGTGTTAGCACACTCAGATTGTGTATGCCCAAATCCCTCACACTCAAAACACTTGATACCCTTATTTTTCTTTTCTCTATCTTTAGGAAATCTTTTTGAAAAAGGTACCAAGAGTTTGATGGTCATAAGACTTTTTCACAAAAGGTTTTCGGCCATTTCCGCTCTCAAAAGGCTTTTTCACGTTTTTCTTAAGAAACTTACCAAAATTTTTTGTAAGTAAATCACAATTTTCATCATCCAAGCTATTGAAATTACATTATCAAAGGGATTAGAATCAACCTCATGTTTGAGAGCCAAACCTTTGCTCGGTTTTTGTTTATCCCATCATTTCAGGTTCAGTTAATAGGTTTGGAGAGAGTCAATGAGTTCATCAGTGTCTATGGCATCCATATCACGATATTTTTCAATGGTGGTCACTTTTGACATAAACCTCCAGGGTAGAGAGCAAAGAACCTTTCTAACAAGTTCAACATTAGAATATGTTTTTCCCAAAGCAAAACATTCATTAGAAATATCCCAAACTCTACCATAAAAATCAATTATAGTCTCATCATCATCCATGTTCAGATTTTCAAAATCAGTCACAAGTCTTCTAAGTCTATTTTGTTTAAAAGTACTAGTACCTTCATTTTTTACTTGAAGCATATCCCAAGCATCCTTAGCAAGCTCATAATTAGCTATGACTTTCATTTGGTTCAAATTAGTAGTATTGAAAAGAGCATGAATGGCTTTAGAGTTATAATTTGCAAGAGTTAGCTACAACAAAATGGCCTACGGTAACATGCAAAAAGTGTTACCGTAGGTAATTGGTAGCATTTATAAGGATGTTGTGATAGCCCATGTTACTAAAAAGTAGACAATCGTAACACTTTTTGCATGTTACCAATCATTTCAGTAACTGCTATAAAATGTTGTTGTTAAGTATATTGTAGCACTAATTCATAGTTACGAATGATTTTTGGTAACACTACATAAATGCTACAAATAAGTTTTCTATAACATTCTTAACCTGTTACAATTTAGTTTTCTGTAACATTATCAAAATGCTATAAATAAGTTTTATGTAACATTCTTAACCTGTTACAATTTAGTTTTCTATAATATTATCAAAATGCTATAAATAAGTTTTCTGTAACATTTTTAACCTGTTACAGTTTAGTTTTCTGTAACATTCTTAACTTGTTACAATTTAGTTTTCTGTAATATTATCAAAATGTTATAAATAAGTTTTCTGTAACATTCTTAACTTGTTACAGTTTAGTTTTTTATAACATTTTTACAATGTTATAGATTGGTTTTTCTTAACATTGTTAAGATGCTACAGAAGAGTTTTTAATAACATGTTAAAAGTGCTACCAAAGTATCATTTATTGTATTTAGTAACTATTACAAAATTATTTTCCCTTACATTTTGAAAGTGTTATTAATGTATCGTTATAGCATATATACAAATTGTTACAGTTGTTATTTTAATAATACAAATTGTAAACAATGATACACTAATTTTTCAAAGAATATTTCATTGATGGTGAACCTCCATATACAAAAAGTTCGCATATATGCCTAATAAATATGCACCCAACATCCTTTACATCCATAAAATCTAATACAAAAAGCTTCATATATCATATCTTATTTTGTAACGTATAAACCTTCATATACAAAAAACTTTATATATGCCTAACAAATATGCACCAATCATTTTTACATTATAATACCTAGATGATTGGAAAATTAACTACTAACAATAGTTAATACTTTCCCATCATTCAAAAAATCCCAACAACAAAAACCATCATGCATACCATCTTTCATTCACAATTGTGCTTTATCAATTATGCATTTGGCTGGTTGCACCATGGAAAATCTGAATGTGGTGACCACCTTGGGCAACATGAATTTCCAAGCACTCACTGTTAAAGTACAAAGATAATAAATTTTTAAGATGCGGGTTAAAAGAGTGAACTGCAAAATGAATTAAGAGTCTCTGTGTATATTTAAGTACAACTTACCTACAACCATAAACAAGAATAGCATGCAACAGATGTGCAATGCATTTGTTCAAACTTTTCCACGCATCTAATACTTCATAAGCAACAGGAACAAATTGAGGAATAAGTATTCCATTCTCTGGAGGCTTCAGGGGCTTCTCTATAGCCTTTCTGCAAGTTTTTTGTCCTTACTTGCAGCCCGCGTCATCTTCTCTACTGGAATGAGAAAAGGCTTCTTCTTTCTCTTAGGTAGAACAGGTGGAAGATCCACATTTTGGGGATTTTTTGTTTCTTTACAGTTTGATAATGTTTGGATCTCTGGCTAGCACATAGGAATATCCTACAACTTGTTGACTCAACTTTCTAAAGTTGCCCAAGCCCAAATTGCATAAAGAATGAAATTGAAGTATGAACTTCTAAAACAATTATCCATAAAGAATGTCACCAAGGACAAAACACAAACTTACAGATTCACGGTAGGTGCATAAATTTTTCTCATGCAAATATTCAAAAATTTAACTAGCATTGTTTTCCACANCCAAACTGCATGAAGAATGAAATTGAAGCATGAGCTTCTAAAATAATTATCCATAAAGAATGTCACCAAGGACAAAACTCAAACTTACAGATTCACGGTAGGTGCATAAAATTTTCTCATGCAAATATTCATAAATTTAACTAGCATTGTTTTCCACACACACACAAAAAAAAAAAAAAAAAAGAGATTGGCAAATCATTTTATACATCACATATTAACAGATTTACTTCCAACATAATATATGATTAAAATATAAAACCGAATAGAACATAATCAAGAGAACATAACCTGCAACCATAAAGTGTATGAGCTAGTAGCTGAGAGTTGAGGCCTCAACTCGCACTGTGCTGAACACTTGCGAAGTGAAGCATGTCAAAAATTATTTTACATAATAATGACACTTGTTTTTAGCTCATTTTGGTAATCTAGCTTACACCAACACTTTTAAAGTAGAAATACCATTTGCAAAGTAGCACCTGATGATTGTTTTATTTTTCATAAGGGTGCTAAAATTTTTATTTTCACCAAGTATAATATGTGTGATACCTATCTTTGCGCCAAATGAAAATACGCTTTCATTGCCCTTATCCCCTTAACAGTTTAATCCTCGATAACAAAATAAAAAGAAAGTAACTAGCTTACCCTTTTGAGATGAATTCCATGCAGAAAGCAGAGTTGGCGGTGTCCAGAGCATTTTTTTCCAAGAGTATCTGAATTGCCTCACACTTCCTTAAATAAAAACTAAATGGTGCAAATGTAAAGTCAGAATCGAAAAATTGAAGCAAGGCTTTATAATTAATGATGTGGGTTTTTCATGAGGTATAGGTGATGAAGCATAAAACTTAAATAGAGTACAAATTTACCGTTAATATATAGGTCAAGGCAGCTCGTAACAAAACTCGCATGTCCAAATGCCCAAGCAAATGAAACATAATCATTTTAATCCTTGAAGGTTCAAATTCCAATGTGGTGTGAGTGAGATTAAATAGAAGATATATTCATAATGGAAGAGTATATAGGTGGTTCAACATACCAAATTAGTGCACCAAACTCTAAAATGATTGATATAAGTGTCAATACTTTGTTATGAACCTGCTCAATGAAATCAAAGAAAGATCGCATTAAATGCATCACCTAAGGTTATTGCTTCTAAAGAAAAATGCATATGTTAAAATTTCAAACTATCGAATGTTTTTAATCAACCCAAGCCGTAGTAAGGTAACAGCAATATGATGCTCAGTTCCAACATTCACAAAGGAGATCATGGAGAAATTTAAACTGCAATGATGCAGAAATCAAGAGATCTTTCTGTTTTCCTTTTCCCTTCATCTAATTATAAATATTTTGAAAACGCAAAGTGGAGATGGTTGATAAGTTGCATAAATTTAGTGTTTTTAGTTTTGTTTTTATAGCCTTCTAGTTAATTTTTCATTTGTTTTCTGTGTTTTGATGTTAGTTTTTGTTAAGTTTGAAATATGAATGGTTAGCTATTGATTTGGAGAATTTTGTAATTTTCAGGCGTTAATTGAGTAGATTGGAGCATTGGAATGAAATTGGAACTCAAAGCTTGAAGAAATTGAGATTAGCTGACAAGTTTGAAGGCCATGGCCTTGCCTTGGTGGTTCACCACGGCCGTGGTGGTTGAATGAAAATAAAATAATGAGGACAGAAAACACCATGGCCTAGGCTGTGGTGACGTACATTTGGACACGGCTAGGGCTGTGTCGGACACTGCCAGGGCTGTGTCGGACACTTTTAGGGTTTTTATTAATTTTTCTTTCCTTTTTCACTTAGGACTCTTTTGGGTATTTAAGGGTTATTAAGATTACTCCTTGGGGAGGCCGAATTTTACCCATTCTTGGAGAGAGATTATTGGGTAACAAAAGAGAAAGGAGAATCAAGAACAAAATTCATCACAGAGTTTGTTTTTACTTTTTCAATATGATTTATTTCTTGGATTCTACTCTTGTTTCCTTTATTATGAACTAATTTTCTCAGGCTAAGACTAGGGTTAGTCTATTTATGGATCTGTGATCAATCTTTTACTCTCTGATCAGTGAATTATTTTTCTAATGATGAGTCTATATTATGTGCTTAATGCTATTAGGAACTTGATCAATTTCTGATAGAACTGTTTTGTGTGATTGAGACCGGGAGGAGATATCACATGAGTGCTCTAGTAATATAGGCCATGGATTAATTGGATATAGAGATATATCCATTGATACATGCAATAGTCATAGGCAGGATTAACTTGTGCTGAAAGTTAGAGGATTTCATAAAGCTTAATGCTCGTCTATTTCATTAAATCTATATAGAGATATCTAGGTTGTGAAATAGAAGTAGAATTAATACTGCTTGAGAAAGAATATTGGTTAACCTAGGAAATCCCGTTGTCACATTAATGAAATAAATTCATTGACCATAGTAAATTAAGGGTGCAGAGAAGTTATAGATGAGCCTGAAGTCTTAGTCGTTTTCTCTCATTGAATTCTTAATTTTAGTTTTACTGCAATTCGTTTCTAATATTCCAGATTTTAATATTTTTAGTTTTAAAGATCACCATTCTAAGTTTTGATTATTTAGATAAAGTTAAGACTAATTAATATTTCAGTACTTGTTTACGTAATCCCTTGGGTACGATAACCTGTATTTTGTTATACTATATTACTTGAGACTAGTACACTTGCTAGTAGTTATTGCAAACGACACAACAATGGTTAAATGATATCTCAACCAAATAATATAACCATCACTAGATCCTGACATCCCTACCTCCAAAACTCCAGGCTTAAAAAACAAAACAAAGAAAAACACCTTACAGTGGGAATTGGCCACTTCATCAATGACAAAATCAAAAGATTTTGAGCAGCCTCTACAAAGTAAACTATGAAAAAAGTATAAAAATCTCACCCACTTCTGTATATACTCTACTCCTAATCACAATAAACTTACACATTCATGTCTACACATACAAGACTTCAATATGTAGTTCGTTTAACCGACATGGAGAATATAAGCTAAAAATCCAAAAAACAACAATACTGCTGAACTATATTTCTAAATATTAAATAAATTACCACTCCCCAACATATAAAAAAATAAAATACAAACCTCCCAAGTGAATAAATTCCAAATGTGAACTGATCCCGAACTTTATTGGATTAAAAAAAAACAAGCATTGACTGTGATATGAAGAAAGATAACAGCGAAAGATAATAACATTAAAAGCCCACAAAAAAAAAAAAAAAAAAAAATTGTGATATAAACGAAGTACTCACAAATAGTGTACAAAATAACCTTATGATAAGCATATGGCAAAACCATACAACCTCTGTTTAATGGACAGAAATTGGATAAAAACTAGTAACAAAAAAAATTCCTGATCTTAATATGGATAACAAAAAGTTAAGCATGGTATTTTTTTCTATTGAACTCATTATTAAAATGAAAATGTTCTGTAGGAAGTCGTTGGCTTTATCAATTTCAAGTTTCAACCAAGCATCAAACTGATTTTAATTGGGTCGTTTATCTGACAAAAGTGTTGAGATGATTTAATACTAAAATAAAATATATCAAACATGAAATTTAACATATGGCATAAGGAATAAAAGGCAAGCTAGTAACATTCACAAACAAACAGAAACAAAAAGGTGGAATAGAACCCTGAACCATTAAACTAAGGTTTTATAGTTATTATGACCAGACCAACCTAACGGCCTGAAGGTGAAGTCATTAACTATAACATTTTCAGGTTCAGTATTCTCATAAAACCATATGGGCAATAGCTCCTCTCAACGAAAGTCATAACGAAAATTTTCAACAGGTAACAGACAGCCAGTTGGGGTGCCAAAAGTAGAAAGCACCTCAATTTAAAAATGTATTATACGGTAATTCCAACTTATGTGGGAATTGATTTAGAAAGTTAATTCACTTATCACATCAACCTATAATTAAGGAGATGCTGCAAATCAATTGTCAAATGGGTTTGAATATAAAGTTGGGATCCCAATTTTGTCTGCGTAGCAATATTGTATATTGTATTATACTTCCTATATATACAAAGGTTTACTTTTCTACATTTTGATATTTTCTTGATAATTAATTCTTCAAATGTATATTCAACATAATACAAAAGTAAGTTGACCACTTATCGCAGCAGAGCTAAGGTTATGATAACCATGTAAGCCTTCATTTCCATCAAAAAATATGCTAAGCTTTGATACAGCAACATAAAAAGGGATGTAGACAATGCAGTTAAAATGACTAACCTATTGTGCCCCGCTTAAAGCAACAGAACCCTAAACAGAGCTATACTGACCCCCATAATGAGGTGCAGCAATAGTATGGCCTCTGTACCCACCAACTTCTGCCTCCTAAGAAGTACCTAGCATTAAGGAATGCCGAGATGACAAAGAAACTTGAGAGCTTCCCTCTGGCACTCCAACAGAACTCCCAGAATATCCAGGTCCCAACTGCATTATATAAATACATTAAAAAGAGGGACCAATTGAGACCTTTAAATCCACGGTCCATGAACACTCATAGGTTTTCACCCACAAACACAGGTTATTTTGAAAAATAATGAAAACGTGAATGGGAAATTATGTTCTCTACAAAAACTTACCTATTACAATCACAGAAATCAAAGATGATCGACGATTGGAAGATGAATGAATGTTGACGATGATCGATTGGTCAAAGATGAAAGATTCAAAGAGGATCAAAGTCAAAAAACGAAGGTCCATGATGATCAATCGGTCGAAGATGAAAAAGGATCGAAGAAAAGACTAAAGAGATCAAAGAATGAAGATTCAAGTTCAAGAATGAAGAAGTTCGCGTCGTCAGTGAGAAGAGAATGAGATGAGTTAGCGAATAAGTTTTAGGTTTTTACCGAGAAAATTTAGCTGCCCGGTCATCCCAAGTATCTATTTAAGAAAATGGCCTTGAAACTGTTCATCAATTTTTTTTTAATTTAGAGAAGATGAGGTGGCATAGTTAGGATTAATTAAACACGTAAAATGGGTTAAAATGAAAAGATTAAAACATATGTGGGCCGAATCAGAAATAATGAAAGTTTTTAAAATTTGAAATTTCGCAAAACAAGCCCCACTATCTATTCACCTCGCTTAATCGAAATTTATCAGTTCAAAAAGTGATTTCTTGAACGAAAGGGAGACGCGATTTTTTTTGATCGAACACCAATTGATTTGCACCCTAAATCAATTTCTTGAACCCTAAACCNTAGATCCAATCGCGGATGCATATGGGATCCTATTTATCCTATCTCTCTCATCTTGGGTTCTAGGACACATATCCTTAGAGAGATAAACACCATGTGACATCGGAAGAAATCCCTTCTTGGATTCTTCCATACTGAATCTTTTCAGTATTTTGTCAATATATGCACTCTGACTTAGGCCAAGCAACCTACGCGATCTATTACAATAGATCTTCATTCCATGGATGTAGGCTGCTTCCCCTAAGTCCTTCATGGAGAAGCACTTGGATAACCAAGTCTTTATCGATTGCAAGCTCAGTATATCATTCCCGATCAGAAGTATGTCATCGACATACGACACTAGGAATGCCACTTTGCTCCCACTCACTTTCTTGTAAACACAGGGCTTATCTTCGTTCTTGATAAAACTGAATTCTTTTATGGCTTCATAAAAACGAATGTTCCAGCTCCTTGAAGCTTGCTTGAGCCCATAAATGGATTTCTGTAACTTGCATACCCTATCAGCTTGCCCATCAAGAACAAAACCATCGGGTTGAGTCATATACACATCCTCTTCAAGGTTTTCATTCAGGAAAGCTGTTTTGACATCCATTTGCCAAATCTCATAGTCATGATATGCAGCAATCATAAGCATAATCCAGATGGATTTAATCATGACAACCGATGAAAATGTTTCTTTATAGTCAATACCATGAATTTGTTTAAAACCTTTGGCAACCAGTCGTGCCTTATAAGTATGCACCTTGCCATCCATGTCAGTCTTCTTCTTGAAGATCCATTTACACCCTATGGATTTTACCCCTTCAGGTGGTTCCACCAGAGACCATACTTGGTTCTAGTACATGGAGTCCATCTCAGATTTCATGGCTTCAAGCCATTTAAAGGAATCTGGATCCGATATAGCGTCTTTGTAGGTTCTAGGTTCATCGTCTTGGTAGACTAGTATGTCACCATGTTGAGTCACGAGATAACCGTATCTCTTAGGCTCATGGCGTACTCTCCCAGACTACATAGCTCCTATGCTACCTGAGGTGGTTCACTTTGATCCACAAGTTGTAGAGTAACCTCCTCCTGATGTTCAACCACTTCCTATGACACATCACCCCGTCCTTCGTCTAGTATATTTTGTGGTTTTAGAACTTTATCGAGTTCTACTTTTCTCCCACTAGTACTTCTTGAAAAAATTCATTTTCTAGGACGACACCAGAACAAGCAACAAAAATTTTGCACTCTTTTGGGTGGTAGAAATAGTATCCTTTAGTCTCCTTTGGATACCTCATAAATATACATTTACAAGATTTTGGGCCCAGCTTCTTCGAAGTCAATTTCTTAACATAAGCTTCATAACCCCAAATCTTTAGATAAGACAAGTTGGGCTTTCGCCCACTCCATAGTTCATATGGAGTCTTATCTATAGACTTTGACGGCACACAGTTTAAAATATGAGTCGCAGTCTCTAGGGACCAGGCGTCGGCTCTAGATCTTTTGACATTGTGGCCACAGTTTTAGTGTCATTACCATTTACTGAATTGCACCGTGAGATAACTTCCTCCCATACCTATGAGTGATGAATCCTCTATCGATCCACCATAGTCTTGATACACTCTTTGATGCAGCCAATCATTACCGTATTGAGAGTTCTGAATAGAATTGCGTTGGGTTAGTGTCAAACTACACCAATCAGTGCACAAGGCGCTCCGGTGATCTCAAGTCTAAGGATCACATGCACCACCATTCGTTACAGGATTCATCCCACACATACTGAGGTTACCATCCATATGGAATCCTCTGATGGGTTAGTCCAGTGAACTTGTCTACAGCAAGCGCCTATGTGTTGCACCAGGTTGTCACCAAACAACATTGACAAGTGAGATCAGTAACTGCCTTTCGACAGGGTCGTTCAACACTATGATAGCCTTACCATATTATCTATGCCCTTACTTCATAATAATACTAGGGCTACGAACGTTTCTAGAATGGCCACCATATGTGCTCATAGAGTTCTCACCATCAAGATTTGAAACACTCGATACCCTCATCACGGTTCTACCACTCTAAGGACATATATCAATATATACAATAATGGTTTACGCGATATATAATAAAATGTCTTTTATTGATCAATGAACATTATTACAAAGAGTCAATTCTACAATAATTGATTGGCTCTAGGGCTCCCACTCTGACAATCTCCCACTTGCACTATAGCCAATCATTCATGTATTTAATACCAAATGATCTCAAGTGCCTTTCCTTCTGCTGCGATAGAGGCTTTGTCAGTGGATCTGCCAGATTATTGTCAGTATGCACTTTACTGATCTGCACATCTTTCCTCTCAACTATTTCTCTGATGAGATGGAATCGTCTGAGTATGTTTCTGGACTTCTGATGAGACTGTGGTTCCCTGGCTGGAGTGATTGCTCCATTGTTATCACAATAGATGTCTATTTGATCAACAATCGTGGGAACCATACCAAGTTCAGTGATGAACTTCTTAATCTAGACTGTCTCCTTGGTCGCATCTGATAATGCAATATACCCAGCCCCTATTGTAGAGTCTGCTACAGTGCTTTACTTGGAGCTCTTCCAGCTCACAGCACCCCTATTGAGACAAAATAAAAACCCTGATTGCAATCGATAATCATCTGTATCCGTTTGGAAACTAGCACCACTGTATCCTCTTACAGTGAGCACATCTTCCCTTCCATAAACCAAAAACATATCCTTAGCCCTCTTTAGTTACTTAAGAATGTTCTTGATAGCCATCCAGTGATGTTCACCTGGAACGATTGATATCTACTACAAGTGCTCAAAACACATGAGACATCAATCCGAGTACATAGCATGTCACACATGATAGATCCAATCGCGGATGCATATGGGATCCTATTTATCCTATCTCTCTCATCTTGGGTTCTAGGACACATATCCTTAGAGAGATAAACACCATGTGACATCGGAAGAAATCCCTTCTTGGATTCTTCCATACTGAATCTTTTCAGTATTTTGTCAATATATGCACTCTGACTTAGGCCAAGCAACCTACGCGATCTATTACAATAGATCTTCATTCCATGGATGTAGGCTGCTTCCCCTAAGTCCTTCATGGAGAAGCACTTGGATAACCAAGTCTTTATCGATTGCAAGCTCAGTATATCATTCCCGATCAGAAGTATGTCATCGACATACGACACTAGGAATGCCACTTTGCTCCCACTCACTTTCTTGTAAACATAGGGCTTATCTTCGTTCTTGATAAAACTGAATTCTTTTATGGCTTCATAAAAACGAATGTTCCAGCTCCTTGAAGCTTGCTTGAGCCCATAAATGGATTTCTGTAACTTGCATACCCTATCAGCTTGCCCATCAAGAACAAAACCATCGGGTTGAGTCATATACACATCCTCTTCAAGGTTTTCATTCAGGAAAGCTGTTTTGACATCCATTTGCCAAATCTCATAGTCATGATATGCAGCAATCATAAGCATAATCCAGATGGATTTAATCATGACAACCGATGAAAATGTTTCTTTATAGTCAATACCATGAATTTGTTTAAAACCTTTGGCAACCAGTCGTGCCTTATAAGTATGCACCTTGCCATCCATGTCAGTCTTCTTCTTGAAGATCCATTTACACCCTATGGATTTTACCCCTTCAGGTGGTTCCACCAGAGACCATACTTGGTTCTAGTACATGGAGTCCATCTCAGATTTCATGGCTTCAAGCCATTTAAAGGAATCTGGATCTGATATAGCGTCTTTGCAGGTTCTAGGTTCATCGTCTTGGTAGACTAGTATGTCACCATGTTGAGTCACGAGATAACCGTATCTCTCAAGCTCATGGCGTACTCTCCCAGACTACATAGCTCCTATGCTACCTGAGGTGGTTCACTTTGATCAATAAGTTGTGGAGTAACCTCCTCCTGATGTTCAACCACTTCCTATGACACATCACCCCGTCCTTCGTCTAGTATATTTTGTGGTTTTAGAACTTCATCGAGTTCTACTTTTCTCCCACTAGTACTTCTTGAAAAAATTCATTTTCTAGGACGACACCAGAACAAGCAACAAAAATTTTGCACTCTTTTGGGTGGTAGAAATAGTATCCTTTAGTCTCCTTTGGATACCCCATAAATATACATTTACAAGATTTTGGGCCCAGCTTTTTCGAAGTCAATTTCTTAACATAAGCTTCATAACCCCAAATCTTTAGATAAGACAAGTTGGGCTTTCGCCCACTCCATAGTTCATATGGAGTCTTATCTATAGACTTTGACGGCACACAGTTTAAAATATGAGTCGCAGTCTCTAGGGCATAACCTCAGAATGATGCAGGTAGATCACTAAAACTCATCATGAACCTAACCATATCAAGTAAGGTCATATTCCTCCTTTAGGATACTCCATTGTGTTGGGGTATATACGAAGAGGTGAGTTGTGATATTATCCCACAGTCTTTCAGGTATACAGAAAACCCTAAGCTTAAGTATTCACCCCCTCGATCCAACCGAAGAGCTTTAATACTTTTGCCTAACATATTCTGTACTTCATCCCTGAATTCTTTGAATTTATCAAAGGCTTCAGATTTATGTCTCATGAGGTAGACATAACCATATTTACTGAAATCATCAATAAATGTGATGAAGTAGGAATATCCACCTCTAGCTTCAACTGTTAGTGGATCACATACATTGCTATGGATGATGCCTAACAGTTTAGTAGCCCTTTCACCTTGTCCTATGAAAGGAGACTTGGTCATATTGCCTAATAGGCATGACTCGTATACCTCAAATGACTGAAAGTCAAAAGTATCCAAAACTCCATCATTTTGAAGTTTTGCAATGCAAGTCTTATTAACATGATCCAATCTACAGTGCTAGAGGTATGTCTGGTTTTGATAGCTATGTTTAGCTTTCTTGATTTCAACATTGAGAATATCTTTATTGTTTAAATCAAGAACATATAACCCGTTATATATGTTTTTTTTTTTTTTTAATGAAATATATGTTATTGCTAAAAACTTGAGAGGAATGACAAATAGTTGTACACATATTAATTATGTTTTTTTCAGCAAATTCTTATCACAAAATATCACATTTAATTTGACTCAAATATTTTGTCATTAATACCTCAATTTTGAGATTTATAAATGATATTTTTTTTTTTGTAATGATAAATAAATCTTTTGTGACAAATTAGTGTGTAATTATAGCATGTATTACTAAATATAGTGGCTAAAGTTTTTTATGACAAATATGTTTGTCATGATAAACAATTTATATCGGTGCTTAAATTTTGACTCAAACATTTTATCATTAATACCTCTATTTCAACATATATTATGACAATTTTTTTTGTAACAATAAATAAATTCTTTTATGACAAAATAATTTGTAATTATAACATGTGTAACTAAATAAATTGACTAAAATGTTTTATGACAAAATAAGTTTGTCACAATAAATAATATACCAAAGCGCCAAAATTTTACACCAAAAATTTGTGACGAAATATTATGATAAAAATGTTTTTCTTCACTACATTTATTATGAGTTTCTTTATTGTGATAAAATATCATAACAATATTTGTTTTTGTCACTATATATTCTCTTTGTCATACTTAATGTGATGTTTTTTTATTCTGTCATAATAACTATATTACTCGTGACAAGATTACATTTGACAAAATTAATTTTGTCACAATATAATATATTTCAGGTTATATATAACCTTGCAATTCCAAATAGAATACCATTAAAACTAAAGGACAACAATCCATTAGATATCTCAAAATGATACCCTATATTATCTAAAGCGGATACTGAAATAATATTTACAGAAATAGAAGGTACGTAATAGCAGTTATGTAGTTCCAACAACAAGCTCGTGGGAAAAGATAAATAGTAAGTCCCTACAGCCAATGCAGCCACATGTGCTCCATTTCCAACTCATAAGTCCACCTCTCTCTTGGCGAGCACTCTACTCTGCCTTAGTCCCTACACATCAGTACAAATGTAAGTACCAAATCTTGTGCCAATGACCCAAGATATTGAGGGAGAGAAGTTAATCTCAATCATAAATATACCTAAAGTCGAAGCATATATCTTCTTCTTGCTTGTGAGGAAAGCCTTATAGTGTTTCTTCTAGTGTTTCTTCTAGTGGCCAGGCTTGTCACAATAGAAGCAAACTACTTTCCTTCCCTATGCCACTCTTAGGCCCAAGAGCACCCTGTCCTTTGGGCTTAGGCTTGGGTTTGGCCTTGGCCTTACCCTTGCCGTTACCATTTCCTTTACTGGCAGTTACCTATAAAACAGGCTTAGACTTCTTCAAGTTCTGCTCTGCAGTCCTCAGCATGTTCAAAAGCTCTGACAGGGTTTTCACCATTGCATTCATATTGAAGTTCATTATGAACGGTGCATAAGAGTCAGGCAAGGATTCCATAATCAAATCTATTTGTAATTCTGTATCTAACTCAAATCCCAAAGTCTCAAGCCTCTCTATGTGCTCGATCATCTTGAGCACATAATGACCAACCTGGGCTCTCTTAGTCAGACGACTTCCAAACAGTGCTTTTGACACCTTGTACCTCTCATGTCAAGCATTCCCTTCGAAAAGCTCCTTCAGGTGTAGAATAATGGCAGTAGCATCCATATTCTCATGCTACTTTTGTAGCACTGGTGTTATCTATGCTAACATCAAGCATTGAACACCATCAGCATCATCAAGGAACTTTTGATAAGTGTCTTTTACTTCTTGAGTAGCATTAGGATCAGGCTTAGCCAAGTATGACTTTTCAAGGATATACAATTTCTTTTCCGACTTGAGTATAATCCGAAGATTACGATACCAGCATGAGAAATTGGATCCATCCAACCTGTTTTCTTTCTTGATTATCGGTCGCAAGTTCATAATGCTCATTTTGGTGAATCTACAATTACAGAAAAGATAGAGTCATTACAAAGTTCATTATGATTTAATACGGTCTTTTATTAAACTACGCTCCCACTATTTTCCTCAAGTCAATAACCCTCACTATCAACTCGGGAAAGCCCGTTGGCTTTCCTAGTGGACTGAGATCCCATCTGGCCCATTTCAAACCTTCGCTTTGGCGCACAAGCCAAAATGGGTTGATTAGGTAGGCCAACAAACTTAATCCACACCAGTTGATAGCTCCTACTATCAACCTCAAATATGAAGAAGCCAACAAGCCAATCACACAATCCAATGGCCCAACCATCGTCCTCAAGTGTGATTCTCAGTATCAGTAGAGCGGAGACTACATGCCACCACGTATACACAATATGTGTACTTCTCTACTATGCCTATGACGCGTTTATCAACCTTCGCTTTGGCGAACAAGCAAAACCGTCATTTTAAGTCGACCCATCATCATTAAGGAAAATTTCAATGAATTTTAACCTCCCACTGGTACAAGTGTAGCCTTCGCTTTGGAGAACAAGGTTCCGATGAACAGTGGTTTTATTAAAACCATGGTGGTGGAAGGCATACGTGACTTAACATACTTTAATTAAGGGGTTATTATTTAATGTCTCACCAGATTATTATCTTTGTTAGAATGACATTGTTTGGCATGTTATTGAACATTCAACCTTAGAATGCATTCTAAACAAAATATTAAAACGTGATGGTACATGGCCCAACTAAAACCGATTTCCTCTAGCCTAGAGGAATTGGTAGGTCACCTAGGGGTCCTGTAATAAAATCTTGAGTCTTCAAGTATGATTGTCTCTTCTTGATCCGACTTTAAGTACATTACAAAAACATCATTCTAAATTTATAGTGAGAATAATTATACAAAACGCTTTACATCAATAAATTTGGAAACCTCAATTTACATTCGAGGGGAATGAGATGGGAAAAGAATGTACATCGAGAAGGAGAGAAAGGCAAGACATGCAGGCCTTATTTAATAAATTACAACCATACATACCCAAAATTTTAAAAACATTCACCATAGGTCTAAGGCTCATGTACCGGGCACCATGCAATATACAAACAAGTACATTGCATACATTTCAAAAACAATCAATTTTTGAATTGGGTGGGTTAATTATTAATTACACCCTGACAATTTAAGGATCTACATTTGGTCTAAAAGTTTTGAAACTTTTCACTTTAGCCCCTGCCCACTCGAAAGTATGCTCGCTACGGTGATGGATTAGATCGCTACAGCATGCGCTGATTTACGTCATGCACATTCACCACGTGCGATTGCTGCGGCAATGGGTTATATCGCCGTTGCGAGCGCTGATTTTTCAATCAGCGAGTATGCCAAACAACAATCATCGCGGCGATGGGTTATATCGCCGCAACAAGTGTACACTGATCTGTAGCATCTGATCAGTTCAACCAGCCACCAAAAATACGCCAAACGGATTTTGCAATCAATCTAAACTTCTGATTTCAACAAAAATCCATAACCCAATATACCAAACTTGCAGATCATCAACAAATTAAATTAATCAATTAAATTGATTTGTTAAAACATGCTTTCAAGGCAGATTTAGTGCAGCTTCAACAAGGCAACATGTTATCAATCAAATACATGTAATCAACCAGACATAAAACTGTAAAATCTAGCACCCTAGGCTTTGATACCACTGTTAGGAAACGATCAAGTCATGGCAGCGGAAAACAAAAATATATATATAACATAGATCGTTCCTTAGAACCAAGATCAGGGCACAAATTTTTAGTTTATACATTAAATTAGAATCTGCAGAAAAATTAGTTTAGAGTTAAGAAATCATATGCACGTTTGGAGGCTCCTCCAACTTGTCTCTAAATGGGTTTCACTACCGATCCCAAGGATAGGATCGAACCAGCAGTAGTCTACACGAAGATAACCCTAAGGAACTAAAGATGGACTTGCTAGATCCTCTTTAGCCTTAAGAACCAAGAACAAGAATCAAGTGATATTTGATTTAACCCAAATACAAACTGGTTTGCGAAGAGAGAAAAAGGGGTTGGAGTTTTTAATTAAATGTGAATGAAAAATGAATTCAATTTTAATTCACAAAGTGTTGCACTTATATAGTGCACATAATGCCCTATTCCATCATGGAATAGGCTTGGGCACCAACCCAAATAGCCCTTATGTCTAAACAGCCCTATTTAGATATTTTAATTATTATTATTATTATTATTTCAATTAAATTCAATTAATATATGTATAATATATTAACATTTAACAATAACAATAATTCATTTAAATATATGCGTACACATATTTAAATATAATCTCACTTATTTAATTTTAATATCAAATTAAATAAAAGCTATAACCTCAGCAAATTTAATTATACTGTGAGATTACCAAAATACCCTTTCGCCTAAAAAGACGAAAACGCTCTTCTTATAAACTGGTTCTTAAATTATCTTCTATGTGTGTGACCCATAGGCTTCTTATCATATCGGTAGTGTGTTGTATCGCGTAACACCAATTAATGGTCTCATTACACACACACCAAGATTGGCCCCTAGCAAGGCATCATGGCCTCCCGATTGATTCGGATTTAGCGAAGCAGCTACCTGTAAACGATATGGTTACCATACAATCCAATCCTTTCATCATCTGTTATCTCAATGAGACCAAGGCACAAAAATAGTGTCAACCTCAATTACTCTAGATATGTATGTATTCAGTTACTGGACTAATAATCGGAATTAAAAACTGGATAGAGCAACAACTCAATCCCACTATGGCCACAGTTTTAGTGTCATTACCATTTACTGAAGTGCACCATGAGATAACTTCCCCACATACCTGGGAGTGATGAATCATCTGTCGATCTAACATAGTCTTGATACACTCCTTGATGTAGCCAATCACTACCGTATTGACAGTTCTAAATAGAACTGTGTTGGGCTAGTGTCAAACTACACCAATCGGTGTACAAGGCGCTCCGATGATCTCAAGTCTAAGAATCACATGCACCACCATTCGTTAGAGGGTTTGTTCCATAAACACAAAGGTTACTACCCATATGGAATCCTCTAGCGGGTCAGTCCAGTGAACTTGCCTATAGTAAGCACCCATGTCTTGCACCAGGTTGTCACCAAACAACCTTGACAAGTGAGATTAGTCATTGCTTTTCGACAAGGTCGTTCAACACTATGATAGCCTTACCGTATTATCTGCGCCCTTACTTGAGAATAATACTAGGGCTATAGACGTTTCTAGACTGACCACCATATGTGCTTATAGGGTTCTCACTATCAAGATTTGAAATACTTGATACCCTCGTCACAGTTCTACCATTCTAAGGACATATATCAATATATACAATAATGATTTACGCAATATATAATAAAATGTCTTTTATTGATCAATGAACATTATTACAAAGAGTCAATTCTACAATAATTGATTGGCTCTAGGGCACCCACTCTAACAGTTCTAGCATGCTTTGCATTCTCTAGACAAAATCTTTGCAGCATGTTTCTAGCATACTTTGATTGGGAAACAAACATGCCATATTCCATTTGTTTAATTTGAAGATCAAGAAACATATTCAATTCCCTTACCATACTCATCTCAAACTCATTTTTCATCAAACTAATGAGTTCTAGTGCATGTGATTGAGATGTATAACCAAACACAATACCATCAACATAAATCTTTGCACATAAGATTTCATTGTTAGCACGCTTGATAAAGAGGGTTTTGTCGACATTACCTCATTCATATTTTTGCTCAAGAAGGAAAGTTTTCAATCTTTCATACTAGGCCCGTGGGGCTTGTTTCAAACCATAAAGTGTTTTCTTCAATCTAAATACATGATCAGGTTTGTGGAGGTCTTGAAAGCCAATCGGATTTTTAACATACACTTCTTCGGTGAGCATCCCATTCAAGAAGGTGCTTTTGACATCCATTTGAAACAATTTGATCTTGAGGCAGCAAGCAATAGAAAACAACAAGTGGATTGCTTTAAGTCGAGCAATAGGGGCGAAGGTTTTATCAAAGTTGATTCCCTCAACTTGAGTATATCTTTAGGCTACAAGCCTAGCTTCGTTCCTGAAAATATTACCAAACTCATCAATTTTATTTTTAAAAATCCTTGGTACCTATTATGTTGATTCCCTCAGGTCTTGGCACAAGTGTCCACACATCATTTCTTTCAAATTATTCTAGTTCTTCTTGCATGGCCTCAATCCAATTTTCATCTTCTAACGCTTGTTTTGCATTCTTCGACTCTACAAGAGACATAACAAAGATGGTTAATTTCATTTTGTCTTCTCCTTCTTGTAACTATTACCTCATTTGGATCTTTTATCACGGTTGAAGGTGGTGAGCTTTTTGCACCCATGTTGGTAGATCTTTTCTTCTTTGATTTCTCCTTTGAATGCTTTCATTAGAAAGATCAACAACCAGATCAATCCCTTCATGTTGCAACGATGAATCAAAAGATTAATCTTTGCATGGATCAATCGTGTTATTGTTGCACCAGAAGTAGGTGATAACACATTTGACAAAGGTTTAGGTTCAAGTGATATAGTAGTGTTCACACCATCTTGTGTGGGCACACGAGGAGCATAAATGTCTTGAATTTCATATTCTTGTGAGTATTCTAAAAAGTCTTTTACTTCACTAAACGCAACATTAATGGTTTCTAAAACTTTTTCAGAACATATGCTATAGATCCTAAATGCACGACTATTGGAAGAATAACCAATGAAAACTCCTTCATCACTCCTGGAATCAAACTTACGTAAATTCTCTCTATCATTCAAAATGTAGCATTTGCATCCAAACACATGAAAATAAGAGAGATCAGGTTTCTTACCTTTCCACAGCTCATAGAGAGTTTAAACAGTACCTTTTATGAGCTAAACTCTATTGGAAATATGACAAGACGTGTTAATAGCTTTGTTGGACCGGTCGTCACAGTCACAAAATTAAACCTAAATACCGTAGTTAGCAATAAGCAAGGTCAAATCCACAGAGAGCAAGACTAACGATCTAATATATATTTGAGTTAAAGAAAGAGAAATTGGCAAAATGATTGATTAAAACTAAGGAAACTATTTACTTGCAGGAAATTAAAAGCATTAAATAAATTGCTAACTAAAACACAATATTCTACGGGTTTGGTTTGACTCAAGACCAACTCTCACAATTCCTCTCCTCGCTCTTCAATTTCCTAATCCTACAAGGCTAGNGGTTACACTGTCCCTGATGTTTTTGATGACTTTTGTTTATGTTATACATTTTGTGTAAAAATGTATATGTTTGTAAAGAGTATGTATATATGTTTAATAAAAGAAAAATTTGGGCCCAATTTCTTTATGTTATTTTATATGTATTTCATTATAATCTTTTGCGTAGTAGTGGCTATTACATTCTAGCATACTTAAATTGGGAAACAAACATGCCATTTTCCAGTTGTTTAATTTGAAAACCAATAAACATATTCAACTCCCCTACCATACTCATCTCAAACTCATTTTTCATCAAGCTAATGAATTCAAGTGCATGTAAGTGTGACGTAGAACCAAACACAATGTCATCAATGTAAATCTGTGCACACACAATTTCATTGTTAGCATGTTTGATAAAGAGGGTTTTGTTAGCATTACCTCGTTCATAGCTATGCTCAAGAAGAAAAGTTGTCACCTTTCATACCAGGCCCGTGGGGCTTGCTTCAATCTAAACACATGATTGGGTTTGTGAGGGTCTTGAAAGCCAATCGGTTGTTCAACATACACTTCTTTGATGAGCATCCCATTCATTTTGACATCCATTTGGAAAAATTTGATCTTGAGGCAGCAGGCAATAGCAAGCAGCAAACGGATTGACTCAAGTCAAGCAATAGGAGCAAAGGTTTCATCAAAGTTGATTCCCTCCACTTAAGTATACCTTTGGGCTACTAGCCTTGCTTTGTTCCTAACAACATTATCAAACTCATTAGTTTAATTTTTAAAAATCCATTTTGTACCTATTATGTTGATTCCTTTAGGCCTCAGCACAAGTGTCCACATATTATTTCTTTCAAATTGTTCTAATTCTTCATGCATGGATTCAATCCAATCCTCACATTCCAATGCTTACTTGGCATTCTCCAGTTCTATAAGAGACACATAACAAAGATGGTTAATTTCATTTTTTCTTCTCCTTCCTATAACCATTACTTCATTTGGATCTCCAATCACAGTTGAAGGAGGATGAGCTTTTTGAATCCATGTTGGCGGATTTTTTCTTCTTTGGTTTCTTCTTTGAGTGTTCTTATCAGAGAGATCACCAACCAGCTCAATCCCTTCATGTTGCAATGATGAATCAGATGATGAATCTTTACAAGGAGCAGATCCAGTTGCTACAGCACCGGAAGTGGGTGAAAGCACACTTAAAGAAGGCTTAGGTTCAGGTGATTTAGTTATGTTCAAACCGTTTTGTGTAGGAACATGAGGAGCAGACATGTCTTGAATTTCACATTCTTGAGAATATTTTTAAAAATCTTCTACATCACTAAACACAACATTAATGGATTCTAAAACTTTTTCAGAATGTATGTTATGGATTCTAAATGCACGGCTATTGGAGGAATATCCAATAAAAACTCCTTCATCACTCATAGCATCAAACTGACCCAAATTTTCTCTATCATTCAATATGTAGCATTTGCATCCAAACACATGAAAGTAAGAGAGATCAGGTATCTTACCTTTCCATAGCTCATAGGGAGTTTGAAGGGTACCTTTTCTAGGATAAACTTTGATGGAAATATGACAAGCCATGTTAATAGCTTCAGCTCAAAGTCTTGTAGGAAGCTTTTTGGCATTAAGCATCAACCTACCCATTTCTTGCAACACTTGGTTCTTCCTCTCCACTACACCATTTTGCTAAGGTGTTTTTGGTGTTAGAGAATTCATGGAATATGCCCTGCAAATCATAAAAATTAGCAAAGTTAGCATTCTCAAATTCCTTACCATGGTCAACCCTAATTCTCATAATCTTTGTAGCCTTGGAACTCTTCTCAACAAGCAGCCTATTAGCTAATTTTTAAAATGCATTGAAAGAATCAGATTTCTCACACAAGAAGTCAACGCAAGCAAACTTGAAAAATCATCAACAGAAACAACATACCTCTTGCCTCCCAAACTCTCAGTTGCATAGGACCCATTAGATCCATATGGAGCAATTCTAAAACACATGAGGTATTGAGATTAGATAAAACTTTATAAGATATCCTAGTATTTTTATCTTGTTGACATGGACCACACATATCACCTTTTGGAGGTTTCAGTAGCCCTTTAACCACTTCCCTTTTTAAAAGTCTTGCCAAGTTCTTGAAGTTCATGTGACCTAGTTTTTCTTGCCACAAGTTAGTGGAATCAGTTTTAGAGTAGAAACATGACACACAATTAAAAAGCAAGTAACAATTGTCATTAGACCTTTTTCCCTCAAGTAAAGAAACACCTTTACCATTCAAAATTTGACATTTGTCCTTTGAGAATTGAACCACAAATTTTTTGTTACAAATCTAACTAATACTAATTAGATTAGCTTTCAAACCATCAACAAGTAAGACATCTTTCAAAATAGGAAAATAAGGTACAACAATTGACCTTTTACAAAGAATTTTACCTTTCTTTCCATCTCTATAAGTGACATGCCTACTATCAATCAGCTAAAGTTCAGTCAATAGAGATTTATTACCTATGTTAGGCCTTGAATAGCCACTGTCTAAATACCAAAGATCATTTTGAAATGCAAGCAAAGAGGTATTAGACACAAAAAAATTCACATCAGCCTTAGTTTTCCAAAATCTTTTGGAAGAAAAACCATTGTTAATATTATGATTTGCATTAGAAAAAAAATTATGATTTTTAAGAACTTTCTTCAAATAAGCAACAAACCTAAAGTATTTGGGTCTGATGTGACCTTTCCTATTACAAAAATGGAAAATCGGAATGAATTTTGATACTTTCATTTCTTGTCTCATAATAGCACCTTCAACAGGAGTTTTAGTGGCCTTAACAAACGTGTTTGCACTAGCTTTCAATGTGCTAGCACCAAGACTGAAGCCTAAGCCATACCGATCTCCAAAGGATTTTCCTTGACCAAGGATTTCATTAAGCTGATGAGAACCTGAATTCAACTTATCAATGATGGCCTTAGCCTCAGTTAGTTTAGAAGTAAGAACAACAATCTTTTCGGACAAGGCCTTCTTTTGCTTCAACAAGGTAGCATTCTTAATACCAAGAGATTGCAACTTTTTCATGGCCTTTAGCCATGGATCATACATTTTATTGTGAGCTTCATGTTGCTTAGCATAAATGTCAACAATGTCATCTAAACATTCACTCTTACCATCTTCTTGGTTCACGGTGAAGACAAAAACATTTTCCTTATCACCCGAATCATCATCATCACTCTCATCATGCCCAATCTCACTCAAAGTGGTAGCCATGGCCTTACCTTTCTTCTTTTTCAGTGTGTTAGCACACTCAGATTGTATATGCCCAAAGGCCTCACATTCAAAACACTTGATACCTTTATTTTTCTTTTCTTTATCTTTTGGGAAGTTTTTGAAAAGTTACCAGGAGTTTGATGGTCATAAGACTTTTTCACAAAAGGTTTTTGGCCATTTCCACTATCAAAAGGCTTTTTCATGTTTTTCTTAAGAATCTTAGCAAAGCTTTTTGTAAGTACAGCACAATTTTCATTGTCCAAGGAACTGAAATCACAATAATCAAAAGGATCATAATCAACTTCATGTTTGAGAGCCAAACCTTTGCTCAATTTTTGTTTATCCCAATTTTTTAGGTTCAGTTCATAGGTTTCGAAGAGCCAATGAGTTCATCAATGTCCATGGCATCCACATCATAACATTCTTCAATGCCGGTCACCTTTGACATAAATCTTCGGGGTAGAGAGCAAAGAACCTTCCTGACAAGTTCAACATTAGAATATGTTCTTCCCAAAGCAAAACATTCATTAGAAATATCACACAACTCTACCATAAAAGTCAGTTATAGTCTCATCATCATCCATGTTTAGATTTTCAAAATCAGTGACAAGTCTTCTAAGCCTATTTCTTTTAACGGCACTAGTTCCTTCATTCTTGACTTAAAGCCTATGCCAAGCATCCTTGGCAAGCTCACAATTAGCTATAACTTTCATTTGGTCCACATTAATAGCATTGAAAAGAGCATGAATGGTTTTAGAGTTATAATTTGCAAGTGTTAACTCATCAGCAGTCTAGGTAGCTACCAGTTTGTGTCTAGACACTTCATTTTTAACAACAACCAGGGCTGTCCAACTATTAACAATAATGGACCAGACTTTTTCATCTATAGACTTAAGAAAAGCATGCATCCTAGGTCTCCATGTATAATAGTTAGGTCATTCTAACAAAGGTAGTCTATGAGTAGACCCTCCTTCAGTAAAGAAACTCATGATGAAAAACAATCAGACAAATGCTAACACAGCAAACGATAGTGCACAAACAGACACGCAGCAAATCTAAAATAAGACACAACACAAAACAAATTTCGTCCAAACACAAGACCACTCAAATGCACATAAAAACAAGCAAAATGGGTAGGGATCAATTGAAGCAACTTATCAGAACAAGCTCTGATACCACTTGCTAAGATTTTGTTAACTCACTTTGGTGTATGGTTACTCGTTTTTAAGTGTAGCGAAATATTTTTAGCAAGTAGATAAGGAGAAATCAGATTAGAACATTTCATCCATAAGTGCATAAAGTAAAGAAAACAGCCATATCCATGGTTCGGCTAAAATCCACTTTTAGCCTCCATCCATGGGATCTTGTCCAGATCTAAGCAATCCACTAATTTAAAAACACATTACAAGATAATGTTCATAGTTGATCTAAGACACAATAAAAAGAACTCCTTGTTCAACTTTATACTTAGTACTACACTTTGAATCCTTAGTTGAAACTCCTTGGACCTTTTTCACACCCATAACACACCCAAGAGCAGCTTGTGAACCACCAAGCTTCAAGCATCGATGCCACGTACCAACATCAACAAAGGAACCACATTTCAAGAGCTATCAAGAGAATGAAAGATAGGGTGAGGTTTTGGCACAAAAATGAAATGAACCTATGAACCTTTTAAAAGGAAAATACTCTAAGAAATTTCAGAGTACAAAGAAGAATTCAAGATCAAAAGGTTAGATTCAAATACGCAAGAAGAGATATTATAGTGTAGGGTTTCTTGCTCAACACATTTGTGCCACGTCATCCAATAAGGAGCTGACCCATGTTTGTCCAAATGAGGAAAGTATTCCTTCTTTTGGTTTAGACCACAAAACAAATCGGGAAAAACATCTTTATTCTCTAGGACCAGTTAAGGATAATATGACACATGTAAAAGGTAGCAACAAAGATAAATAAATATAGTTTCTATTTTATCAGACAAGCAACTCGTGCTGGGTTGCAAATATTTGAAGTGGGTGTGCATGCACAAACTGTTGTGCACACACACACTCGATACGAAACAAGCCAAGACACAAGTCTGGCACCCAATGTGCACACAAAACTATTGTGCACACGCAAGACAAAGGAAATAAGCCAAATCATAAGATTGGCAACCAATGTGCACACAAAACTGTTGTGCACACACACAAGTCATAAGTTTGACAAACAAGAATATTCTACAATTTCCTAATGCTCACATAGAGTGAAGAAATAAGAGTGTGGTTAATATTTAATAGAACATTCTCATATTACTACTACCATTTATTTTTACATACATAACTCTCACATTGGGGATGATGAGTTTTAAGTTCACTAGATTATCAAATCTAGAAAAATAGCTCAATTTCTTAAGACAAAGGAAACTTCATAACAAAGCTTTATATATATATATATAGTAAAAAATTACCTTTCTATAGTCATAATGGTGGCATCAAAGTAATCTATTACTATGAGAAGATTATAACTTCATGGTAGTGTAGTTACAAAAAAAATATTGTTTTGACTTAGTTATCTCTATTGCAAGTAGTATAGAGGTAAAGTATGCACTACATTAATAATTAATTAATAATGGAGCATGTCAAATCCAAGTTATAGATATTGGTAGAAGAGATATACATAGTTTCATAAAATTAATACATGTATCCATGAGCAACACTACACTACACTACACCACACTAATGAAATGGATATAATTTCTTCCTTAATCATCCAAATGAGCAATTAGTCGTGTATGCTTTAACTAAAGAAGAAATCATTGCTACAATTAGATAGCAAGAGGAAGGAGATAATCCTAAGGATGATAATATAGAAATAAAAAAAGTTTCATACCAAGAAACTTTAAACATGCTTGACAACCTAGAAATCTGTTGGCTTCAATAAGAAGGTTTCCATGTTGGCGAGTCATTACATACCCGGAAGTTCAAAGATGTGATAATAACTGTAAAACAAAAATTATTGTCTCAAACAACTTTAGATAAATATTTTCATGTCAAACCTTTAATGTAACATAGAATATATTTTTTTGCAATATACAAATAATTATTACTATGTGGAGACAACTTTCTTAAGATGGGAATTAGAAAAATTATAACTTATTACAATGTAGAGTTTATTCTTATTTATAACTATCCCAAGTTGGCACTAAATTTTTTTATGATTATATAGAGGTTATTCCTATATAGAATATCAGTATAAATAAGTTATATATATACAGGGGGGGATTCAACCTCTTTGAGGGTAGGCCTCAGTTTTTTTTTTTTTTTTAAAAAAATTATTAACATACAGGTCACCAAAAAAATTGCTATTAACATATATACCCAGGCTCACCCTCAGATTTAAAAAAAATGAAAACTATTATACATATATCTAGGTCCACATAAAACTTTCTATTAATATATATATATATATATTCCAAGCCCACATTATATTAAAAGTTTAATACTCTCTTCACTCTTTTTCTCCACGACTCCCCCTGTTTTTTATGATTTTATCCCCACAATTATTTACTCTTTCATTCTCTCATTCTCTTTCTCATGTTATTCGCTCTTAAAACTTTTGAAGACTGAAATTGTTATATCTTTCACTACTCAAGGTGTCATAATTAGATTCATTTTCTATTTTATCAGATTTAAGTATGTGTATTGTTTATTTCAATTTAGCTTATTTTAGGATTGAATCAATAATTTTTTTTTTTAGGCTTTTTATTCTAATTTGAGGGAAAAAGACATTGATCTTGTGAGTTTATTTTGTGTTTTATGTTTAAGAATGAACTTGCTTTCCCAAATTAAAACTTTAACTATATTTTAAAAGACGTTATTTTTCTCAATTCACCCACCACTTTCTTACATTTCAAATATCACCATTCAGCTGTTCAAAGTTATTAAAGAAATTTGATTTATTATCTATGTTTATACCAAGAAAATTCCCTTTTTTTTATTGATTCATATTAAAAGTCAACGCAAAGATGATTTGATTCAGGTTTTGGTTGACTTTAGCTTAGGCTAATTCTGATCAAAGTCATGAAAAATTTTATTATAATCTTTCGAAGCCAAAAATAAAAATATTAAAGAAAGCTTTTGCTCAAGGTTTACTCAACACATTTATTAAAAAATTTGCTTCTCATAGATTTATTCAAGTAGGAAAATATTGTGTTATTATATTTTTTTCTCTTAGGTTCTTGATATTTTATTATTTTATTTTATTTTTTGCTTAAGGTTTGATGATTTTTTTAAGTTTTTACTAGTTGTGAGCCCCCGCCCCCAACTGAGGGAAACATCATGGATCCGCCACTATGTGTGTGTGTATATATATATATATATATATAATGCGATCTATTATGGGTTTCACAATGAAGAATCTATGTGAGTTACATGATGCGTTCCATCAAAAGATGAAACTTATATAATAATGTATAATTTTGTCATTATTTTTTGTAATAATATCCCATACCAATCAAAAAATATTAGATGCATTATGGCACTAACAGATAATTTTTCTTTTTAATTAGACTTCTATAATAAAGTATCATAATCACAAAATAGTAGATTTTATTTATAGGAAAGTAGTTATTCTAAGTGATGAACCAAAAGTGGTCTCCTATATCTTAATCATAAAAGGATTTATTCTATAATAAGACAAATGCTATTTCTTTATTTCTTATACACATGTATGTAGGATCATTGTTTCTTATAACATAAGTAACATGAATAATCTTATCCTAGAGTACAAATCATATTGTTAACTTTCTTCTGTTTCTCGCTCACATTTTATTGTGAAAATGATATGTTATGCTATTAAACATTGCATATATGATAAATTATGGGATTGGTGTTACAATCATTAGGTAGGTTTGGATGGTCGAATTAATCTATTATCCTCTTATCCTAATTCATTTTTACATCTTTCTATGAAAAAGATATATTCCATGATAAGGTCTGTATCGGATAATTCTTTCTACAAAACGACAATATATTTTTTATTATTATGTTATTCAAGAGAGTAAATTAATCAGATTTCTTGCCCACCAGTTTTACATGGTTCAACTATATAGTTTTATTATTTTTAATTATTCTAATCCAATGTTAACAAATTAATAATGTTGTTAATCCCCATATTTAGAGATATAAATTTCAATATTGAAACTTACCAATTTAATAATGGGTCAGCTTCTTTTATAGGTATATAGCAAGATCTGTTATGGTTTTCAAAATGAAGGATCAGTGTGAGCTGCATGATATAGTTCCAACAAAAACTCAAACTTACATAATGGTTTACAATTTTGTCATTACTTTATTAAAAAAATCTTAATTTCCTAATCACTGAAAATGATCCCTAAAATCTTTCCCAAAATACTCACGTACTTTGCATTGTATTATCAAAATAGATCTTTCTTAAATTGCACTTAACTCCCTTCTTAAAAACAAATTACATAATTTTCACATGAATTTGAGCAAATTGTTATTGTCTTAGTTAAGTACCGAACATGTTGTCTAAAGGAAGCTTTTAAACACCAAAAGCTAGCTGCTCATGGAATTGTGAATTACGAAACTAGACTAAAGTTTTATATAAATCATAAAATAAATTGTATAAATGACTGTTTTATTAAATTAAAAAATTGAAAAACTTGCCAACGCTGCCATTAATTCTTTTACTTCTTTCAAAGTGTTATAACCACTCACACAAGAATCAACCAAATAACAAAAGATCACAATCAAGAATCACAAATCACACACACAAGAACAATCGGAATTTTACCATGGTCCACTTGCTCTATTTTGAGCAAGCTACGTCCACGTTGAACTCGGGAAACACACGAGTTCACTGCACTAAATCACTGTCAAGATTATAGATTACACACAGCAATACAAAACCCTCAATAACCCTTCTTCAACCCGTAACTCACCCTA
Organism: Pistacia vera; assembly: GCF_008641045.1. Classification (NCBI taxonomy): domain Eukaryota; kingdom Viridiplantae; phylum Streptophyta; class Magnoliopsida; order Sapindales; family Anacardiaceae; genus Pistacia; species Pistacia vera. Next base: position 72,999 of record NW_022196217.1, read on the forward strand.
GAGATTACACCCTTAGAATCCCTATATACAGCGTATACAAATACACCCAGAATGACCTGACCCAGTCTCTCAATCAATAAGTTACAAGATTCACTCAACCCAGATTGAAACCCTAAAAGACTCAAAATGGTGGTTAACGAAGAAGAGAGAGATTTGCAAAAATGAATACTGTATACAACATGCCAAAACACTCTGCTTTTATATGGTTGACATTAGGGTTTAATTCCAGCCGTTGGATCTTCTCTTCATCAACGCTAAGGATTGTTTTCTCAGTTTGGATCAAAACGATGTCATCCCATTTAAGTTCTAATACGACAGTGTTTCAAGCCATCATCCAACACAAAGTACCTCTGGTATTGATGATTTTAGCTACATGTGCCAAGACCTTGAATTTGTAGGTTTGGATGGTCCAAAAAATTTATTATGTTCTTAATTATCCTAATTGATTTTAATCATTCTAGTCCAATGTCCAACAAGAGATAAAAAAATAATAATAATAATAAATAAATAAAAAATCATCTTCTTGGAGCTTACCAAAATAAAAATAATAGGCCAACTTCTTTTATATGTATGTATATGTCATGAGTTTCATAATGAAGGATTGATGTGAGCTACATGAGTTCCATAAAAAAATCAAACTTATATAAAGATTCATATTTATATTCTATTTTTAGCCCTTATTTTAGTTAGAATTTTCGAATAAAGTATCAAAATCATCAGAAAAAATAGATTTCCTTATCAGGAAGGTACAGTTACTCTAATTGATAGTTCAAAAGTGGTCCCCTATATCCTAATCATAAACGATTTATTCTATAATAAGACAAACATTATTTCTTATTCTTGTACACATTAGGGAGGGCATAAAACCGGCCCTACGGGCGACCATCGGCCCAGCCCGAATAGGGTGGAGTTTTCCCAAATCTTCGGGATTGGGTCGGGATCAGCCAAACATTAATCCTGAAATTCGGGAATGGGTTCGGGCCAAGATAGGTCTTGGCCCACACCACCCCACCTGGCCCTGTTTTGTCCCTGCCTCGAAATCTCTAGCCCCGCCCGTATATATATTTATATATATATATATATAATATATATATTAATTTTAATAATTAAAATCAATCATTATTATACAATAACAAATTATAATATGTAGTATTTTATGAAACTATATACAAATAGTACTAAATAAAACTATATTAAATATAATAAATCATTATAATATAAATTATATATAATATATATATAATTATATATAATAATTATTATATATAATATATATATAATATATATAATATATATATATAATATAAATTATATATATATAAATGTTATATGTATTATACATTATACATAATATGTTAATGCTATGAAACAAAAGTTATACATTAGACATTATATATTATACATTGTACATTATACATTATTTATGGTATATAAATATAATGTATATAACATATATATGTTATACATTATACATAATATGCTATTATCTATAATCATATGTTAATACATAATATATATGTTATATATGTGTAATATATCATTTGGTGTGTTGATTGATTACAGTAAATCAATAAATCATTATACAATTAATTTCTTTTTGGATGGTATATTATAATTTGGAGAAAATGGTAATAAGGACACAAAAAGACACAAAACCCCCAAATAGGGAATCCCAAATTCCCTGTTTGGGGAACGGGCTTTATTCGGGGATTCCTCGAATAGGCTACGGGCCGGGATCGGGGAATCCCCTTGGGCTTTTGGGTCAGGGCCGGGGCCGAAGACAGGGGTCCTCTGCCCCGCCCTCGCCCTCGCCCGTGCCAATCCCTAGCACACATGTAGGATCAATATTTCTTAAATTGATGAGCAATATGAATAGTCTTATCCAAGAGTATAAATCAGATTGTCAACTTTCTTCCATTTCTCACTCGTACTTTATTTGGTTCAAATGATATCTTATGAATTTAGTAAATGATGCAAGGAACTAGGGGTTTAACCCATTTCTGCACAAGGTGATTCGTTCAGCAGAGCTAAAACGATGACCAAACAAACAATAGGATAGACACCCACTAAGGACGGCGTAAGCCCACTAAGGATTTACGGCTTGATGAACGCTTACAAAGGGCGGCAAACCCACAAAGGATTCCAAGTTTAGAGACCACAAAGGTTTTTGAAAATATTCTCTGTATATTTCTTCAAAAGTTGCGTTTACAATGTGAAAAGTGCCCTTCTATAGGTGCACAAAACCCTAACAGAAATCTAGCAACTGCCCCAAATCTTATCAACTTTAATGACAAATGTGCCTACTTTTTAAATTCATACGTTCATGTACACTATTCTAGAATAAAGCAAGATAAAACATTTATACGTATTTTCTCTAAGTTATTCAATTTGCTCGTCGGCCTCATTTAGCTCTTTGTAACTCGCAGGTCGCTTCTTAGTAAGATCGCTTAATCCTCAGGTTGTTCCATTGTTAGATTGTTGATCACTGTATTGACCTGTCACGATGCTCCTGTGTCATTATCACCTTCTTGAAAAAGATTCAAACTCTAATCAATGTCGTCTTCTTTTATTCACTCTTTGACGTTCTCTTCCCGGTATGGTGATAAATCAAACACATGAAGGTGTCCGAGACTCCACAGTTACCTGGCAGCTTGATCTTATAAGCATTGTCATTGATCTTTTTGAGCACTCTAAAGGGTCTATCACCTTGCAGCTGCAGCTTACCAAATCTCCTTGTTGGAAATCTTTCCTTCCTCAATTGAATCCAAACCAAGTCCCTAGGTTAAAACACCACTTTCTTGCAATGATGATATGCCTTCTGCTTATAGACCTTATTCTGCATTACGATTTGTTGCTTCACCTGGGCATGCAAATCCTTGATCATCTCAACCTGCTCTTCTCCATTTGAACTTTAGTGATGTAAAATTGGTAATAGCGCTAAGTCAAGGGGTGTAGATGGATTCCTCCCGTTGACGACCTCAAATGGAATCCTTTTCGTGGTTCAATTGGGCGATCTATTGTATGCGAACTTAGCTTGTGGCAACACCAAGTCCTACTGTTGCAGAATGTCACCAACTAAACTTCTCAATAAATTGCCCAAAATCCGATTAACAACCTTTGTTTGTCCATCTATCTAGGGATGATGAGATGAACTAAAATGTAAATTCGTCCCTATCTTTCACCACATTGTCCTCCAAAAATGACTCACAAACTTTACATCATGATTTGAAGTAAGCGATCTTGGAACTCTATGCAAATGAACGACCTTTTACAAGAATAACCTCACAATCTGTGATGTATCAAAGGTCTTGTTACACATAATGAAATGTGCCATCTTGGAAAAATGATCCACCACCACCATGATTAAGTCTTTGTTCCTCTGTGTCCTCAATAATCCCAATACAAAATCTAAACTTGGATCTTCCCAAGGTGCCATAGGAACTGGTAAAGGAGTGTATAACCCGCTATTAGTGCTCTAAGTCTTCGCTAGTCAGCATGTTCGACATTGCTTAATGTATCTCATCATGTCTCTTCCATGCGAGGCCAAAAGAAGTATTCGCTTATCAGAGTCATTGTCTTGTCTTTCCTAAACTGGCCAACTAGACCTCCCCCATGAGTCTCCTTGATGATTGCTCCCCTCAACAAATAGTCAGGAATGCAAAGCTTGTTTCCTTTGAAGATATAAACTTCCTGAATCAAGAACTACTAAGAAGGTATCTCTTGACATTTCTCCCAAATCTCTCCAAAATAAGGATCATCATAATACAACCCTTGAATCTCTTCAAACCCTACCACCTAAACTTCCCTAGTTGCGAGCAAAGTATGTCTCTGACTCAAAGCATCTGCAACTTTGTTCAGTACTCCGGACTGATGTTTGATAACACATGCGAAAGCCTATAGAAATTCTACGCATTTCGCATGCCTTGAATTGAGCTTGTGCTACCCGTTAATATGCTTCAAAGATTCATGATCAGAATGTAGCACGAACTCTATGGTATATAAGTAGTTCCTCCAATGTTCTAAACTTCTCACAATTGCGTAGAACTCTTTATCATAAGTCAAGTATCTTCTCCTCACATCATTCAACTTCTCACTGAAAAATGCTATTGGTTGGGTTTTTCGCTTAGCACTCCCCCTATTCCCATTCTTGAAGCATCACAATGTACTTCGAATACCTCCTCAAATTCTAGCAATGTGAGTTCTAGTGCCTCTATCACCTTTTTCTTTAATAGCTCAAAAGCTTTGTTAGCCTCTTTGGTCCACTCAAGTTTTCCACCCTTCAGACATTTGGTGATTGGCACGATAATTGTACTAAAATTGCGAATAAATTGTCTATAAAACGACGCCAACCTGTGAAAGCTTCTAATGTCGTGGATACTTTTTGGAACTGGCCAACTTAAGATCACCTCGACCTTAGCTTCATCCATTCTAATTCCCTCTGTGGACACTACATACCCCAGAAATGCTACCTTGACAGAACAGAACTAACACTTTTTCAGATTTGCTAACAACCTTTCCTTTCACAAAATCTCAAACTGTAATAACTGCTTCATACTAGGTTACTCATAGAAATACATAAAGTAAAATGCATTTATATTAGCAAAAGTAAATGGGCCCGAAATTTTCTTTTAATACATATAATCATTCTTTATACAAAGTAAGGTATCATTTGTAAAAGTTATCAAAAACAGTGGACAGTGTAGCTATTGCTCCTCGCTTGCCAACGCCCATCTGGCCGCGTCCTCACCTAGATCCTACAAACACAAAGATAAACAACGGGGTGAGCACAAAATAATGCTCAGTAAGTAAATCCTCTACTCGTCTATCCCCGTAACTCTTTCTCTTAATTCTTTCCTTACACTCTTCTCATCTCATTTATTTTCTCTTTCTGTTTCTCTTTCACATAGCTCTTTTCTATTAACTTTCTGTTGTATGTCACGGCCTCATCTTACCGGAGGCACGGCTGAGTGGAGATCACAAAGCACCCACCCACTCTTCGTGACTTCTACTCATTCTCTTCCTTTATTCTTTCTCATATTTTCTCATTCTTTCTCACTTGAATGTCACGGCCTCATCTTACCGGAGGCACGGCCGGGTGGAGTTCACAAAGCACCAACCCACTCTTCGTGACTTCCGGTTGGAGTTCACAAAGCACCAACCCACTTTTCGTAACTTCCGGTTGGAGTTCACAAAGCACCAACCATTCTTAGATTTTCTCATTCTCTTTACTTTTAGAGTAGCCCATTCACAAAGTTCTTTACTCTTTCTCAAACTACTTCTCAATGCACAATTAATGCATAAGGATGGTTCATGCTTAAAGTTTCTTACTTAATGCACTTTTGAAATGCACAAATGCAATATTGCATCAAAACTGCCATTCTGCGCAGGTCACACTCAAGAAGGCATAACTTGAGTTATACATCTCGGATTGCTACGGTTTTGGTCTCGTTTTAAAGCTTAGAGACAGGGCTACAACTTTTATGTTTTGGTCTCAGCCCAGTTCAAACCGTAAGTCGCCCAAAAATTACCTAGAAAGTCACGGCAGTGACAGGGCAGATTTCACTTAGGCATTTCATCAAACAACTCATATGCATAAACAAACCCTAATTCAATTATCATTCTATTTAGTTCTCAAACCATCCAAAATGAGAGAAAAACTCTCTTATAGCATCACATACCTACATGGCAAACACACTCCACAAAAATTTCTCCAATTCTTCCAATTTCAACCCATCATCAAATCATCACATATACTTCTCATATTCAAATATATCCAACAATAAGCATAATACATCATACATCTCATCTCAATTTCTCAATAATCACAACATATGCATATTTAAAATAAATCTCTACTCACTTGAATTCTTAAATTTTAGCTTGAGTTGGATTTTGAGTGGAATTTACTTACCTTGTGCTTGAGTAGTCTCTCCTAAACTCTCTACTCTTGTTGGATTCCAATCTTCTCTTAACCCTAAGCATAAACTTCATAAGAACTCAACCTTTACACAAATAAATCATAGATAAAGAGTATGAATCCTTACCTTTTGATGCCTTGAATCAAAACCCTATGAAAATCTACTCAAAAGCCCTCAAATTCCTTGGAAAAGTGAATGAAAATTTGAGAGAAAAAGGAGGAGGAGTGTGGGGGTGGTATGAACGAAATAAGGGTTTCAAACCCTTAACATTTTAGTTTATAAACTCACTTTCCCATTTTGCCCTTACTCTTTCCTAGAAATTCCATCTTTGTCCCTTAGAAAGCAATTCCATCTTTGTCCCTTAGTCAATTACCAAAATGCCTTCACTTTTATTGAATTCTCTATGATTTTCTATCTCTTTTCACTCCCCACCAAATCAACTAGTTTTGAGTGAAAAGACTATTTTACCCTTAATGCAAATTTAAGGCATTTTCTTCATATTCTCTTAAAATAATTCTAACAAAATTTAACTAAGGGCTATACAACATAATTTAAATCATGTACCTCAATGTTGGGTGTTACACAAACACTTTTTTCAGATGCTCCAAGTGTTGTTCCAAGCTATTGCTATATATGAGAATGTTGTCGAAATACACAACTTTGAATTTCCCAATGGAAGCTCGAAAAGCCTGATTCATCAACCTCATAAATGTGCTCAAAACATTCGACAAACCAAACGGCATGACCATCCACTCATACAACCCATCTCGCGTTTTGAACGCGGTCTTCCATTCATCACCAAGTCTCACCTTAATCTAATGATAACCACTTTGCAGATCTATCTTTGAAAAGATGGTGACTCCATGTAACAAATCTATCAAGTCATCGAACCTTGGAATGGGGAATCGATACTTGATCCTTATCTTGTTGACACCTCAACTTTCAGTACACATTCTCCATAAGCCATCTTTCTTGGGTACTAATAGTATGGGCACATGGGCTCATACTCTCCCTAATACCTCCCTTAACAAGCAATTCTTGAACTTGCTTCTTGAGCTTGTTGTGCTCCTTAGGACTCATACAATAAGCGGCCTTGTTAGGATTGGTCACTCTTGGCACAAAATCATTACAATGTTGGATGTCACGCATTGGTGGCAAACCTGCCGGCTTCTCCTTGGGAATCATATCACTGAATTCCTCTAACATTGGTTGCACTTTTTTGGCACTTCGAACTGTTCTTCATTATCTTCAATAACGACCAAAGTAAAGACCTCTACTCTGCTGTCAATCTTTTCTACTATGTCAACCTTTGACAAATAATGGTTTTCTCATGAATCTCCAACATGCTTCAAATCTGCTGGCGCTAGAGTAATCTTCTTTTCATCTTTTTTGAACAAATAAGTATTCTTATAGCCATTATGCATAGCCCGACGATTGTATTGCCATGGTCTTCCTAACAAAATGTGGCATGCATCAATTAGAACGACGTCACACCAGACCTTATCTTTGTAACTCCTTCCAATTGAAAATTTTACAATTTGCAAACTCAACTTATCAATCATAGTTGATGTGATCATGTTCTCGTAACTTCCTCCGTCAATGATAATGTTGCACACTTTACCATATGTTATGCACCTTGTGTGAAAGATATTGTTGCAAAGCCAAGAATAACCGTCACCCATGACCTCCACATTTAACATCCTTCTGATGACAAAACATTCTTCCTAATCATCATAAATTATCTCTCCCTCTTTCTACTCTTCTGACACTTCCTCTTCATATATTAGTTATCCTCTTTTTCTTTGATTAGAGTAACAATTTGTCTATTCGGACAGCTTACTGCAAAGTGCATGATACCCTGATATTTATAACATTGTTTGTCCTTATAGCTCACCTCTTCCACTTTCTTTCCTTTATCAATGGGCTTAGACTTTTCCTTGAAATTCTGCTTAGCTCTCTTCTATGCGCTTGAGCCTTCCCTTTCTACAAACTTCTTCAGATAACGCAAAAAGCTCCTGTTTCTTGTTTTCAATTGCTTTTCCACGCTCATCACTAAACGATAAACACTGTTGTACCCATAGTACTACTATAGATACACCACATTAGATACTTCACATTGTAAACCTCCCAAAAACCTTGCGATTGTCTGTTCGTCTTCCTCCACAACATCACATCGCATTCTCATTAGATCAAACTTAGCGATGTAGTCCTCCACCAATAAACAACCTTGCGACAGGTTGTGATACTCAATATAGGCCTCTTGCTTGTAGTGCTTAGGCACAAACTTGCACACTAGCAGTTTCTTCATATTTTCCCATGGCGCGATCTTAGGCTTTCGTTCTTGTGCTTGCTGCTTCTTGACATGTTCCCACCATATAGAAACATGTTTCCTTAAGCGAATAGCGACCACCTTCACCTTCTGTTCATTTGCGAACTCTTTAATATCTAAGACTCTCTCAACTATATGCAACCAATCTAAAAAGTCATCGGGTGTGTTTTCCCATCGAACTCCAAAATCTCCACCTTCATACCAATGCTCGATGACTGCCTCTTTCACCTTGGCTCATTTTGATGACCTCTCTCACTTAACGACTCTCTGAATGGGTTGTCATACTTATCATTCTCACCGCCACTTTCAGTTACCCCCACTAAGAGGATTCCCATCAATTGAGTCCTCCAACTGTAAAACCCTTTACTAGCACTGCTTGTTTTACAGTTGGGTTTCTTAAAGCAATCTCATTTGCTCATCATTTTCTATATCTCTTTACTCTCTCTAATTGGCACAAGCCTCATCCTCCAACTCTGGACCCCGGCCTTTTACTGGTTTCTACCATTTTCACAACTTAACACACAACTCAGTCTTTGAATTTAAAACAGAACAAAAGAACTTGTTCTGACCAAAAATCTCTCCCAGAACTAGAACTTACTCTAATACCAAGACTGATGTAAGGAACCAAGGGTTTAACCGTTTCTAATAAAGCAACCTGTTTAGCGGGGCTAAAATGGCAACCGAACAAACAATAGGATAGACACTCACTAAGGATGGCGTAAGCCCACTAAGGATTTACGGCTTGATGATTGCCCACAAAGGATGGCGAACCCACGAAGGATTCTGGTTTTAAAGACCACAAATTTTTTTGAATATATTCTCTATATATTTCTTCAAAAGCTGCGTTTACAATGTGAAAAGTGCCCTACTTTTAATTTTAATCTGACACCTCCCTTAAATCTTATCAATTTTAATCACAAGTGCCGTACTTTTTAATTCGTCACATACACGTTTACTATTCTATAATAAAGCAAGATAAAACATTTGTGCATATTTTCTCTAAGTTATTCAATTCACTAGCCGACCTCATTCAGCTTTCTATAACTCGCAGGTCACTTCTTAGTCAGATCACTTAGCCCTTTAGGTTGTTCCTTTGTCATATCACTGATTGTTGTAATGACCTGTCAAGATGCTCCTGCGTCAGTAAAATTATGAGATTGGTCTTACAATCATGAGATTATAATATTAAATAGTGAATATATGTTATATTAATTATGGATTTGATTATGAAGCATAAGGTACATCAGTTTCGTTAAATACTATAAGTTATATAATGATTTTTATTTTTTATCATTAAAAATATCATAACTAAACCTAAAAATTATAGATGAAAATAAAACATTTCAATCATATGGAGCTAATTAATGGTTCTCTATGTCGAATATTTGTGTGGGCTATAGAACCCTCTATTTGACCTTTTAAAATTAAATATCAAAATTCATAAAAAAAAAAAAAAAAAAAAAGAAAGTTATTTTCAGTTTTAAAGTTGGCTGTTATTCTAATTGTTAAAACCAAAGTGTTTCTCTAGATATTCTAATTAAATTAACTTCTTTAGCCTCAACTAAAATCATGAGAATTTCACATCATCGAACTTGTAATTATTAGTTAATTTAATTTCTTTAGCTCGAGCCCCAAAGTTATTCCTTCACACATTTTGCATTTTTTCGCTTCCTAATTTATTTGTTAGTTTCTATGTTTTAATCTTTTCTGGTTGAAAGGTAAAGCTCAAAACTTCCATGTTGGTCTTGGTTATAGAGAAAAGAGCAAACAACATATTCTTACCCGAGGTTTAGCAAAATCCCATGTTGATACCCCTAGTTGCATTTATTCTAGATTCTCACCTTTAAAGTAACGTTGTTTCCTTTTTTTAACAAATTCAAAACTTTTCATTGTAGCGTGATGCATGTTAGCATAGTAAAGTTGATCGGCGCTTTCTTTGACAGTAGAAGGGCTCATGTTAGCAAAAAGCAACTTACATTAGTAACGCCCCAGCTAACGGTTTTTTGCTTTTTTTTGGCCGATTTTGTAGTCCAAAATTACTTCCGAGACCACCGTTGGACTCTCCACAACCTCTTCTACAAAACCCATATAATCACTTTCCGACCTCATTCACTTTTTCCTACCACTTCTAACAGTCACTAACAGTGTTAGTTTAAGGACGGGAATCTAGAATAAAGGCAACCACGGGTATCAACTTGGGATTTGTTGACCAAAGCTGACTTCTTAGCAGTCAACAAGACTAAAATTCTAAGTTTACAAACTTTAGTACTAAACTATAAAGCTCATAAACAATGTCGTTTTAAGTCTATACTTTTCATATTCACTATCTTCAATACTTTCCCTTTTACACAGCTTGTATATAAGCTTCAAACTTTGTAATACTTTTCAGTTAATGAAAAATACACACATTATTCTCCCTAATTTTTCACATTTAGCTTAATATTTACATGGTATCAGAGCCAACGACTAACGTCAATGGCCAAATTTCCTGGTTTCGAGCAATCTTTCAATAACATGGAGAAAGGAGCTTATAATTTGTCAAATTTGTTCACCTTGGTGTTTCCTTCGAGTTTACAAGTTGTTAATCCAAAGCTAACAAGAAACAATTATCAGGACAACTATAGGTTTTGGAGATCGCAGATTTTATTTACTTTTGGAGCACATGAGTTGGAAGATCATCCAACGGGATTAATTTCTTGTCCTCCACCACTAATTGATTCTATATCTGAGAGGAATTCTGAGTCAGGAAAAGCTACATCTACTGAGATTTTTGTCAAACAAAAGGAAAATCATGCGTATATAGCATGGAAACGAATATATAATTTTCTTGTTTCCTGGTTTTAGCATCAATTTTAGAATGTATGTTTGCTCAAGTGTCCAAATGTCAATTCGCTACTAAAAGTTGGCTTACTCTTGAACATTAATTATTAAATGATTCCAAAGCTAGGGCTTTACAGTTAAATTTTTTTCTTTAAAATACACAAAAAGGAAATCTTAGTATTTGTGAGTATATTAAGAAGATGAAGATGGCTAAAAGTCTCTCAGCTAGTGGTCAAGTGATCATAGATGAAGATCTACTTCAGTATGTTTTAGATTGTCTTGACCCAAGTTTGATGTAGTAGTAGTCAACTTAACCTCTATAATTAAGTCTAAATTTGACTTTGTAACGTTGCAAGAAGCTTAATATTTGCCTTAGAAGTTTGAATTATGGCTGGAGAAGTTTAACTCAACTGAATTTCAAGGTGGATCTATCAATGTTGTTGCCATTGGTAGTATAGGTCAACAAACTCTCATGTTTCAAATCCTACTCATCCTATGTCAAAGTCAATCAGTTTTGCTTCCAACAGTCCAATTTCACATCCTAATACTTTACCTTACACTTTAAATACTTTACCTAATACCTTACCTTATACTTTAAACAGTTTACCTGCTACAAACTTCAATTCTAATTAACCTGGACAATTCCTACTTCACCTACTCCCTTTACTTAGTTCTCACATACCCCTAATTTTAATAAGTATGGCTTCAGACCTCTTAGATTTAATGGAGCCAGTAGATGTAGAGGAAGAGAGATTGGTTATAGGTAAACAAAGTTGTTAAGTTTGGAGTAACTGGTCACACTATCATTCAATATAGGTACAACTCTACCTATAATGGAGTGCCTCCTCAACAGTTTAGGAATTCTAATCCATTTGGTAGTTCTTAATTTGTTAGCACTGGAATCTCTTCCCTTAATAATTCTAGTGCTAGTTCTAGTCAGTTCAATAACACATTAGATCATGCTAGATAGTTTGGTGCTACGAGTCACTTTGTCAATACTATTGGAACACATAGATTAGCTTCACACAATTACAATGGTGATTCTCATTTGTTAAACTCTGGATCCTCATATGTAGCACTTTTAGTTCCTTCCCCTGATAATTTCTCTCCTAAAGGATATCCATAGCAACAAACCTATCCACAGCCTTATCCATCAATCCATAGCAACAAACCTATCCACAGCCTTATCCATCAACCTTCACCAATACTGTACCTAGCCAATAACTCTTTACTACAAATTTGGCAAGTCAAGCTCAATATGCCTCTTCTTCTCATCAACATCCTCGACATCTGAGTGCTTCTTTGGCCTCTTGCTTTGCATTTTCTCTTGATCTAGCATAGTATATGTATTTTGGTGCCACTGACCACATTACTTTTGACCTGACTCAATTGAATGGCAGCAAAAACTATGCTGGAGTGTACCAATGGCAAGTGGGCAGTGGTGAATTTCTAAACATTTCTCATATTGGATTTACTACTTTACCAAGTTCCTTGCAATCTAAATGTCTTGCGTGTACTTGGAATTACTAAAAATCTACTTAGCATATCCAAATTTACAAAAGATAATAATGTAGTGGTTGAATTTACTTTTGATTGTTGTGTTGTTAAGGAAAAAGTTACAAGGACAATGTTGCTGCAAGGAGAACTTAAGGGTAGACTTTATCAATTGAATTTCCCTTCAAACTCTTCATCATAGTTTAATCCATAACAATTTATTGTACCTATTTCTCCTAAGTTTCCACCTCTATCATATGTTTCTAATGTTCAAACTAGCAATCCTTTTCATTGTACCTTAGAGTCCAGCAAGACTAAGATCATATATTCCAAGTGTGTGTCTAATTAGTCCCAAAATTTTCATTATAATGTAGCCTACTGTAATACTGGCTTGATCAATAAAACTTGGAATGTTTCCATTACTGATTCTGCTAGTTTTCATTATGATGATTTACATGTTTCTATTGATTCTGTTGGTTTACATTATGATGATTTACATGTTTCTGCTCATACTTTACATCCTTCTGTTTCTAATTATGAGATGTATGATGACATTTTTGGTGATATTAATGTTGTATCTCTAAATTCTGTAACTTCTAGTACATCAATTCCTCATTCATCTTTAGTTCTACATCTAATAACACTAGAGAAAGTTTAGGTCTTCTTTGGCACATGAGGTTAGGACATCCCCACTCTGAAGCATTTCATAAAATTTTGCAACATATTAATATTGATTTGTCTACTAAATTACAAATGACATTTTTTGATGCTTGTCAACTTGGGAAAATCCATAGGAATAGTTTTCCCATTTCCAATTCTAGAGCAAGTGAACCTCTTGTCTTGTTCATAGTGATGTCTGGGGCCATGCTCCATCTATATCCATTGGAGGATTCAAGTATTATGTTCAATTCATTGATGATTTTAGTAGGTTTACCTGTTTTTTTCCTTTAAGAACCAAAGCTAAAGTTAGGTCTCATTCCTTGTCTTACCAGTGTTGGAATTTAGTATAAACATTCTTATGCCTATGTTCATCAACAAAATGGAAGAAGTGAAAGAAAACATAGGCACATCGTAGAGACAGACCTTATTTTACTTGCACAAGCATCCATGCCTTTAAATCTTTGGTAGTTTGCATTTGAAACAACTATGTTCTTAATAATAGGATGTCTACAGTACTTTTAGATTTTATTTCTCCATATCAGATACTATTTTGTCATACACCTGTGTATTCATCCCTTAAAAATTTTGGTTGTGCTTGTTTTCCTTTCTTAAGAGATTTTAATAAACACAAGTTTAACTTTCAGTCATCTAAGTGTGTGTTTGTAGGTTATAGCTTAATCCATAAAGGCTATAAGTGTCTTAGTTCTGATGGTAAAGTATTTATTACTCCCAATGTTTAGTTCAATGAAACTGAGTTCCCTTTTACTACTAGTTTTAGATCTATTTCGTATCATCAAAATCCTACTTTGTCATCGCCCTTATCTACTCCTTCCAATATGGCCTTTCCTTTTATATCTCATTAGTTTGATAATAGTTAAGATCCTAAGGATATTCCTGCAGTGACATGTTCTCAACCAAGTCCTCACATCGCAGCAAAAGGTAAGCAAATTTCTTCCCCTACTGTTATTACTTCTACTCATTCCATACAAGCATCACATTCCTTACAATTGCCTTATTCACCTGCTGATATTACTTTTCCAAGTACATCAACACCACACTCTACACAAGCATCACATTCCTCACAATTGCCTGATTCTCCTACATCAAGGTCTCATACAGTCCAGTCACCTACAACCTCTAACTTAGTTCCTAACTCTACATTTCCATCACCCTCACTTTAAATAGAGCTTATAGCCTCTCAAATTTCTTCCTCACAACCTACTCATCATGTAACATCTTTATCATCTATCTACCATCTTGAAGTTGATCTTACTACAGCTCAGTTTCTAGGTCATTCAGTTGAGTCACAAGTTCTCGGCAACACTCATCCCATGTTAACTAGAACCAAAACTGGCACCATTTCCAAGAAAATTGTCTTTCTCATGACCAATCAGGTCTTAGTTCACCCTAAACCTTCTTCAGTTAAGGAAGCCCTTCTAAATTCATATTGGAAAGAGGCTATGTATCATGAATATGATGCTTTAATGTATAATAATACCTGGACCCTTATTCCCCCTTCTCATGATATCAACGTGGTTGGGAATAAATAGGTATTTAGTGTTAAATATCATTCTGATGGTTCTCTCCTAAAATACAAAGCTAGATTGATGGCTAAAAGGTTCCAATAGACCCCTAGTTTTGATTTTTTTGAGACCTTTAGCTTTGTCATCAAACCTTCTACCATCAAGATCATTTTGACTCTTACTGTGACTTATAATTGGGATATACAACAGGTTGATATAAAAAATTATTTCCTAAATGGAATCTTGCATGAAACTGTTTATATGAAGCAGCTAAAGGGCTTTGAAAGTACATAGTTTCCTACCATGTATGCAAGCTCAACAAAGCCCTTTATGGACTTGCAAGTGATTGTTGAGATAATTAAGGGTACTCAATTCGATGGTTTACGATTCAAGCCATCATCTTCTTTGAGTATAGAGTGCTATGCTGATACAGGCTGGGGTAGTAATTTAGATGACATCCTAGTGGCTTTGTGTTTACTATGGTCTTAATCTCATTCAGTGGAGCTCTCAAAAATAGAAGGTTGTTGCTCTATCTTCTATAAAGGCTAAATATAGAGCCTTAGCCCATACTGCTCTAGAGATGGCTTGGTTACAAAGCATATTTTATGAGTTGGAAGTTAGGTTGATTGCCTTTCCTGTCATTTGGTGTGACAGTGTGAGTGTAAGAGCATTGGTTGCTAATCATGTTTTCCATGCTCGAACCAAACATATCGAAATTGATGCCCATTACATTAGGGATCAAGTGCTTACCAAGAACTTATCGGTTCAATATGTTCCTTCCAAGCAGCAAATTTTGGACATTTTAACCAAAGCCATGTCCATTGCCCAATTTCATAAATTGAAACAAAAATTAATTGTTGTGGAGATTGCTACAACAGAAGCATCCCCAAGTTATAATCTATCCAATGCAACTTTGGCTGAGGAGCACTATTGAAGAGCAGTCTAACCCTTAAGAAATGCAGTATTGATGTGCAAGAAAAGAAAAATTCAGAACTTTTGACGATGTGCACTAATGAACTGATGATAATGTGCAAATATTTTTGGCTGAAGAGTAGTACTCAAAAGAGTGCAATTAATGATGATGAGCACTAATGACCTAGTGATAATGTGCAACTATTTTTTTTTTTTGGCTGCAGAGCAATACTCAAAAGAGTGCAATTTATTATTATTATTATTATTATTATTATTGCAATACTCAAAAGAATGCAAATGTTCTTTGCTGTCGAGCAGTTCTCAATAGAATGTGCAAATTTTTTTGTTTGTTGATTAGTTATGCAACCATTTAGCAATGAAGGGAATGTAGCTCAGAAGAATTGTTTACCTGTTTTATATCATTATGCAGATTTTTTTGACCAGTTATGCTGATGTTCAACTAATGCAAGGAATGCAGCTTAGAAGAATGTGCAGTGCAATTTTTTTTATCAGTCATGCAGATGTTCTGATCAATTAGAGGAGTCTTGAAAAATTATGTTAAGCTGATAGGATGGTGAAAGAATAGGATCATCATTTTTTTTTTTTTTTCAAGTCTTTGAGTTGCAATTCCTACTTGGAAGCTAGTTGTTAGAATTTTTTTTGTTATCAAGGGAAAAGCTGATCAAAGGAATTCTCTAGATCTAGCAAAGAAATGAAACAATGGAGTTCAGTTTAAGGAGGGATGTTGACCAAAGGTGATTTCTCATTCTCAGCAGCCATAAGACCACAAGGGAGTTTGGTCTAAGGGGGGATTCTGACCAAAGGTGACTTCTTAGCAATCAACAAGACTAAAGGGCTAAGGTTACAAACTTTAGTACTAAACTGTAAAGCTTATAAATGATGCCGTTTTAAGTCTTACTCTTCCTGTTCACTATCTTCACTTTCACTTTTATGCAGCTTGTATATGAGCTTTGAACTCTGTAATACTTTCTAGTTAATGAAAAATACACACATTATTCTCCCTAATTTTTCACATTTAGCTTAACATTTACAGGATTCCACTAAACCTTGGGTGGAAATATGTTTTTTACTCTAGAGAAAATTTATAAATGCCCTCATTAAGTAATGGCATGATTAATATTTGTGGATAATCAAACCAGCACCAAATTAGTAGTTATGAATTAAATGGAAATCCTTGTAACCCATAAACCATAACATACATTAAAACAATTTTTATCAGACTATTAAAGTTATATTTGTCAAATCAAAAACAGAAAATTTACTAGGATTTAACTTTATTTATATGATTTATTGGTCTACAAGCTTAGGTTTCAAAGTAAAAACTGGAGCTTGGATGAATTGTAACTTTTTTTTTTTATCATCGAAGGTGTCTGCTTATTCTATCTTCTATGTGTGAAACCCAAAGGCTACTCATCGTATCGGTAGTGAATAGTATTACAATTGACAATCAACCAATCGTCCCACTCGACACAGACCAAGATTGCCATCTAGCCAAGCATCATGGCCACCTAATAGATTCAGATTCAGTGAAACAACTACCTATCAACGATATGGTTACTATGAAATTCAATCCTTTCATCATTTATTATCTCATCAAGGTCGAGGCATAGAAGTAGTGTCAACCTCGGATGTCCTTGATATCTCAATATTTGATTATTGGACTAACGACCATAATATATTGGATTGAGCTACAACTCAATCCCGTTGTGGCCACAAATTTAATGTCGTTGCCATCTATCGAATTATTTACTGAGATAATTTCTCCCATACCCAGCAGTGATGAATCCTCTATCGATCCACTGTTGTCTTGATACACTCCTCGATGTAGCCAATCACTACTATATTGATAGCTCTAAATAGAACTATGTTGGGCTAGTGTCAAACTACACCAATCGGTGCACAAGGCACTACGGTGACCTCAAGTCTAAGGATCACATGCACCACTATTGATTAGAGGATTTATTCCATAGATACTAGGGTTACAATCCATATGGAATCCCCTGGTGGGTCGGTCTGGTAAACTTGCCTATAACAAGCACCTATATGTTGCACTAGTTTGTCACCAAACAACCTTGACAAGCGAGATCTATCACTGTCTTTCAACAGGGTTGTCCAACATTATGATAACCTTACCGTATTATTTGTGCTCTAGGTTAGGATAATATTGGGCTATGGATGTTTCTAGAATGGCTAACATATGCGTTCATAGGGTTCTCATTAGTGAGATTTCAAACACTCGATGCCCTCGTCACAATTCTACCATCCTAAGGACATATACCATTTTCTTATACAACATAATCTGATCATATGGTATAGATAAATGCCTTTTATTGATAATAAAACATGTTTACAAAGAGTCAATTTACACAATTGGATTGGCTCTACGGCACCTACTCTAACACCTTTGACATACCACAAAATTCTCTTGCAAGCTTGCCACTAAAAAGTAGTAGGAGTAGACAGAAATTGGCTTAGCTTATTGACAAGGACGCTAGGGTCAGGCCTGGTGAGTGCAAGTTATTGCAGTGCCCTGATTGTGCTTTTGTAGTGGCTGGGATTCTCAAACAACTCACTATCATCAAAGGCCAATTTTGTGCCAACAGCCATAGGAGTGGAGCAAATATTGGCATCTAACAGTCTGGTTTTTGTTAACAGATCAAAAGCATATTTAGTTTGCTTCAAGTGAATACCATTGCCATTTCTTGTAGCCTCAAGACCGAGAAAGTAATGCAAAGAACCAAGTGTTTTTAGTGCAAATTGATCATTAAGATCCTGCATCAGTTGAGAAATATAAATTGGATTCGAACCTGTTAAAATGATGTCATCTATATAGACTAACACAAAAATGAGGACATAGTCTTCGTTGAGAACGAAGAGACTAGAGTCTGAAACAAAATTTAGATACTTTTGCTATGCAGAGCTGTTTTCAACTTGTCAAACCAAGCCCTTTGAGCTTTTTTAAGGCCATAAAGAGCCTTATTTAATTTATATACATAGGAGGAATTGACGGAATCTTCAAAACCAGGAGGCTGTTTCATGTAAACTTCTTCATTCAATGTTCCATTAAAAAATGCATTGTTTAGATCAACTTGTTGCACATCCCAACCATTTGTAGTTGTCAAAGTGAGAATGATCCTGATGGTTGATGGTTTGACTACGGGACTAAAAGTTTCAAAGTAGTCAAGACCAGGGGTTTGTTGAAAACCTTTGGCCACCAACCTAGCTTTCTACTTTTGTAGGGTCCCATCATAATTAAACTTTGTTTGAAAAGCCCATTTATTCCATACCACATTCATGTGAGAAGATAAAGGAACAAAGGTCCAAGTGTTGTTGTGAATAAGAGCATCAAATTCAGCTTTCATAGCTGATTTCCAAGTAGGATTGGCTAAAGCTTCAACCACTGAAACTGGTTCTGATTCAACTGGACTTTGTTTAGTGACCAAAGATATGGGAGGACTCCAATCAATAGGCAGTAAAGAAGATATAGTAGCAACTTTAGACCTTCTCAACATAGGATGAATATTGAGAACAAGTGACTTGTTAGCCTGTGTAGCTTTAGAGAATTGAGATAGTGTAAGATCAACTTCAATTGGGCAGGATGGAAGAGTGGTATTTGAGGATATAACAGGAAGGGAGGAAATATGTAGAGAACCAGTTGCAGGAGAGTTTTCAAAAGAGAAAGAATGAGAATTAAAGGTAGTATCGAAAGAACAAGATGGTATGGATAATGAAGATAAGTTGTCAGGTGAAGGTAAGTTAATATGTGGAGAGGAAGAGATATTTGCTATAAAAGATTGAGAAATAGAAACAAGATATGATGGAGAGAGAGTTTGAGAGTGAATTACCTCTTGTTGTATTGATGTCAATGGACTTGTTTAAAGAGGTTTGTACTGCAAAGGGAATAGAAGATTGAACTGGAAAGGTAGATAAAGACTGGACAGTAAGAAAAGGAAAAGAACAAGCCAGTTATGAAGAGATGGTTGACTCAGACAAGGTGTTCAATGTTGATGTGGAGCAAAAGGGACCTTTAGAAAATGGAAATTCGGACTCATTAAACTTAACACTTGGAGTGATAATGATTTTTCCATCTAGTTTTAAACACCTATAGCCTTTATGAACTAAACTTTACCCAACAAAAACACACTTTATAAAGTGAAAATTAAACTTGTTGGTATTATACATTTGAAGAAAGGGAAAGCAAGAACAACCAAAAACTTTCAAAGTATCATAAACAGGCAAATGATGGAATAATTATTGATAAGGAGACATGTATGCAAAGGTGGTTGTAGGCATCCTATTGATTAGAAATATTGCGGTTTCAAAGGCTAACCACAAAAAATATAGAGGCATAGAAGCATGAGCTAGAAGGGTCAATCCTGTTTCAACTATATGATGATGCTTCTTCTCACGTCTTCCATTTTGTTGATGAATGTATGCACAAGGATGTCAAAAACTAATTCCTAATTCAGTAAGATAAGGTTTCAGGGCAATGTATTCCTCTTCCTGATAAGATTGTAAGCATTTGAGATTGTGACCAAATTGCCTTTCAACAAGATGCTGAAATTTAGCAAAGACAGATTTGATTTCAGTTTTGGTTCTTAGTGGGAATAGCCAAGTGTACCTACTATAATTATCTAGGAACTACGCATAGTATCAAAATCCCTCAACTGATTATAAGGGTGCAGGACCTCACACATCACTACAGACTAATTCTAAAGGGAAACTGGCGTGAGAGGATGAAGGGAAACTAATAAGGTGTGATTTTCCTAATTGCCAAGCATCACAGAAGGCAGGAGTTGAAGATGATTTAGTGAAAAAAAAGTTCTTTGGTAAAGTTGAAAGTATTTTTTGCAAGACAATGGAATGAGGATGTTCAAGTCTTTTATGCCATGTCATGAGTTCATTTTCAGTAGTATGAGCTACGAAACAAGAAGTATCAGTATCAATGGTGAGAATTTGTCCTTAATGGATGACATTTTATTAACCAAACTAAAATCTTTATTGTTAACAGAATAAACATTATATTGTTTAACAACATGTTTAGTAGATGCATCAATACAAGAGGAACAATACACATCAAATGTTGACTCTGCATTTTTTAACTTGGCATTATTAACAATAAGAGATACATCTTGAAAACTGGATTGATTCTTAGTGTAGGAATGGATTGAATTTGAAACAACCATAGACTCTGACATACCAGGACTTTACTCAACCTTGCAAGGTACATTATTATAGGACTCAAGACTACATATAATAGCTTTAGACTCAGCTTTATTAAGAATAGTAGTACAAAAACACCAAGACATGACACAGTAAGATTAGATAGAATGTTCAACTGGTAAAAGCCTCCTTTAAGTTCCCCTTGCAATAATGTTGCTCAGGTTAACTTGTCTTTGACAACACAACATCAACATTAAACTTGACCACTACATCATTATCTTTGGTGAACTTAGAGATACTTAGCAAATTTTTGGTAATTTTAGGAACACATAAACTATTCTTTAGAAGTAAACATATAGAATGAAGGGCACTAGTAAGTTGAGAATAGCCAGTATTTGAAATATTTAGAAACTCACCATTTCCCACTTGAAGTTGATTTCCACCATCATAATTCTTGTTAAGGCTCATGTGGCTTAAGTCTGTTGTTACGTGATCTGCTACTCCATAATCCATGTACCACACAAGATCAATAGGTGTAAGAGAAGTAGCAAGAGCAGAGTAAGGAACCTGCTAATTGTATAACGACAACGAACCAGTGTTGTTAGGTAGTGAAAAACTTGAACCGACAGTTGCAACAAAGGCTTGGCTTCCTCCTGTCAGTTGTTGACTAGGAACACTTAACAGAGATGCATTAGATATATCAGAAGTCGGATGAGAAACATTAGGTTGCTGAAGATTGCTATCTAATGTTTGCACATCCTTTTGTTTAAGCACATTCGTATCTTTAGCTCACATATGTCATGACATATAGAATTGATGTGTGCATTATCTCTTAGTTTGATTTTATAGCATATCATGTGGGCACATTAAAGTCAGATGTGCCAACAGTTGTCTAATCAGCTTTTTACGCAAATGCTGAGTTTTCATTGGTTGTTAGGATTTTATCCAAGATTGAAATATGCATGAGTGGTCCATATAACAAGTGTCAAATATTTCAAACATTGTCCTAGAATTTTTTTTTGCTTTTCAGAAATGGTCCTAACAAAATTGTTGACAACTTTCCTTTTTTAGCTAAACATGTGTAAGGGTTGTCGGCTAGTTATCTAAGGGTTTCTTGCGCAAGGATTCTATTTAATCTTCTTCATCCTTGCATTTTCGTTTGAACCTGAATATTCTTCTTATTGTTCTCTAAAAATTCTTTGAGGTTTATTTCATTTTAGGTCTAGTTCCATTATGCTTTGGTAAGCTTAAGATACCTTGCTAAACTTTGTTGTAAGAGTTGTTGGAACGTGGTTCCATTAATGAAAGCTTGATGGGATTTCAAGTTGTTGAGCTAAAGGGTGTCTTTGGCATTGAAGCTTGAGTGGACTTGAGCTATCCAAGAGGCGTCTTGGATTCAAGCAAGTTGTGGCAAGACAATGGATCATCCAAAGGGTGAAGTTGGAACGTTGTTAAAATAGGGAGTGTTTTACATTTGTTTGCTTAGCTACAACTTTGTAATGAACCTTGAATGTTTGCTATAATGTATTTGCTTCATCTGGACTTGGTCCCATGGATGTAGATAGTTGGCTAAACCATGTAAAAATCATTTGTGTGCTTTACTTCATGTCTTGGATGTTTAGCAATGTGTTGATGATGAAGAGACATGCCACAAGCACAAATGAACTTGATTAATTTATTCTGCATAAGTTTAATGAACTTGACTAAGACATAAACTTTCAATTTCTTTTTTCTTTTTTCAAAAGTTACATAATCTAGACTGTTATAGTACTATATAAAGATTTTGCACACCACCACTATTGCTAGAGACTTTGTTGGGCATTGATCACTTACAAAACCATGTTAAGATTATTGTTTTCGTCAAAACAAAAACTCATCCATGACTCTCATAATTCTTCCGACGAATCTAAATAAAGTTACATAGTTAAAATTTCTCCAGTACAATTTTCATTGTTGCCAGTCTTTCCGCCATTTTTGAATTCCAACAAGTGGATATACAGCTCAGCATTTTTTGAGAGATTTACTATTCTTCTAGCATCAAACTTCTAGCTAGTTGATATACATTCCTCTGATTTGATTTATTTCATTTTCTGGTCACTGGGAAACAAAAGGAAAAGTAAAACGGTCGTGCATTTGGTTTATTACATTTTAGTCTTATTCCTTATTTGAATGTGGTCCTCTAATTCATGCTTTACATCCATTTGATCTTAAATTGCATTTATTAAATTAGTTAAATAGACACATTTCAATTAATGGATGGCCTAGGATACCAGCCTAGAAGTTGTACCGTGCATATCTTGGCAGATCATCTCGGAGATCACCCTTCGTTTCTTGTTGTATACATAGAGTATTTAAACTGCAAAGTTGGATAGCTGAGTAGGTTGTGTTGAACAGAGTACATAATCTGTTCCAAATTTTTACATAGAATGATAGAATATCAATTATTTTCTCTCATTCATTTTTCTATCAATCACATATTTCTAGTTAATGGCATACCAGCTAGCTTTTGATGTTTAAAAGCTTCTTTAACCTTTTTTTTATTTATCCTTTATAATAAAAGCATTATTTCAAAATTAGCATTAGGCACACTTAATTTTCATTTTTCAAAATATTTTTTATAAAAACTTTTTTGGTATATAACTTAATTAAAAATCAATAATTATTTTTTTTAAGATACAACAATTGGAAACTCGACAAAATTTTCTGTTTTTTATTTGACAAACATGACTTCAAAAATTTGAGAAATATTTGAAGTATACTACTTTTTTTTAAAACCTGGACCAGATCGACCGGTCGGATCGGGATCCGACAACCTCTCCAGTTCCGTTCGGTTCAAGTTCATGTTCTAGAGGGTTTTCTGATTTTTTTCAAACTTGTAGGGACCAATTTGTAATCGTTTGGGGGTTTTTTTGAAATATTTCAAAAAATTAGGGATTAATTGTAATTGTTTGTGGTATTTTTGAACTAAATTAAAAATTTTGGGCCTAATTTGCAATTTTTAGGGGTATTTTTGTAATATAATAAAATTTAAAAGATTAATGTGTAATTTTTTTTAAAAAATTTGTTGATGATGTCATCGTGTAATAGCCACTTTCTACTCAAATACTCATAATAAAATACAAATAAAATAATATAAAGAAATTGGGCCCAAAATTTTTCTTTTTATTAAATATATATATATATTCTTTACAAACATATACATTTTTACACAAACTTATAATGTGTACAAAAGATATTAAAACATGGTGGACAGTGTAACCGCTTCCCCTCGCATGTCGACGTCCATCCGACTGCGTTCTCACCTGGATCCTGCAAAACATAGGAAAACAACGGGGTGAGCACTAAAATAATGCTCAGCAAGTAAATCGTTTACTCATTCTATCCCCGTAACTCTCTCTCTAATTCTTTCCTTACAACTCTTCATTCAATATCTCTTTGGGTACTTCTCTCTCTCTCTCTCTCTTTCTCTTTCTCTTTCTCTTAGAACTCTTTTCTAATAACTCTTTCATAATTCACGGCCCCATCTTATCGGGGGCACGGCCGGGACTCGCTCCCACTCTACGTGACCTCTACTCATTCTAGCCGACCGGACTCGGTTATGCATGGATTCGGAACCCTTGGCCATGTAAGTGTATAATCTCTCTCTCTCGGGTACTCGGGTATAGCCCTCATCCGCATGCACTCTCACGGGCTACACCACTTCTCTATCTCATACTCATGCCGCTCTCTCAATGCGGCGTACATGCGGGAATACTCTACCCATTACTCACGTGTTCCCCATCTCACAATCTACTCTATTCTCTTTCTCTTAACTCTTAAAGAACTTATACTCAAATTCTTTACTAAATCTCAAGCTACTTCTTAAGTGTATAAATAAAGGTGTAGAGCTATCTCATTCTCACTAATGCACTAATGAAATGCCAAATACAAGATTTCCTCAAAACCGTCATTCTGCACAAGTCACACTAAAAAGACCATAACTTTAATTATACACCTCGGATTGCTACGGTTTTGGTCTCGTTTTAAAGCTTAGAAACAGGGCTATAACTTCTATGTTTTGGTCTCAGCCCAGTTCAGTCTGTAAGATTCCCAAAAATTACTTAGAAAGTTACGGTAGTGACAGGGCAGATTTCACTTAGGCATTTCATCAAACATAATGCATGCATACTTTAATTCTATTTTTGATACCTCTTTACTTCTTTCTTTAACCATCCATTAATGGAGCAAAACTACCCCACAATAAATCTAAACATGGCCAAGAAAAAACACTTCAAATATTCTACTCAAATTCTTCCTAAATGTAACAAAACTTCACTTGGTTACCACAACTTCATTTCTACTTCTCATGGCTCAAATCTTCTCATCAAAAGCCATCAACTCATCAATAATATCATTCTCAACAATCAATCTCAAGCTCATAAACATAAGCATACATATGCATCATTTGATTGCTTGAACCTTAACTTGGGTTGGATTTACTTACCTTGTCAAAATGTGACTTCTTTAGCACTTTTCCTTTCCTTTGTTGTCTTGTCTCTTCTCTGCAACTCAAAACAACAACAAGAACAATAACAACCAAATAAGCCTTCACGATAACTATAAGAAAACTCACATCTAAAGCATGCATCCTTACCTTAGGAAGCTTTAGATGAAATCTCTACTCAAAATTACCCAAAAACTCTCTTAAATCCCTTAGAAATCTTGGAAGATTGGATGGAGAAAATGAGAGAACTTAGGCAAATGGAAGAGGCGGTGGAAATGAATGAATAAAGGGTTTCTCTACACTTAACCCTTTTTAGCTCATATTATAAGCATCATTTCCCATTTTGCCCTTTCCCTTCCTTGGAAATTCCATCTATATCCTTTGATTCTTTTCAAATATATCCCCATCCAAACACAATCTCTACTAAATTTCCTTACATTTTACTCCCCACTTTTCCTACTAATTAGGGGTAGAATGGTCATTGTGCCCCAAAAGAAGAATTCTCTAGAAAACTCAAGAAACTTTGTATTAGGCTCGTCGCCGCGGCGAAGAACTTTCCGTCGCCCCGGCGAAACAGGGCAGAACCTACCCGTGGGTGCAGCTCCTCCTCGCCGCGGCGAAGCTTCTTCTTCGCCCCGGCGAAGATTGGATTTCCAACTTCACCAAAACTCAACCAATTTCAAGGCAACAAATCAACCAACTCAACATACATGATAACAAACAAACTCAATTGAAGCTGAAACAGTAAACTTTTAACTAACACAGCAAATCTTAAATACGTACCTCAAGTGGGATATTACACATCGGTCCAACTGGTTGGACTGGTTGACCCCTGACCCAATCACCTTGTCGGGCCTCACAACAAGTCAGGTTTTAAAACAATGGTATAGTACCATTTATGGGTTACAAAGATTTTCATTTATGTCATGAACAGTTAATAAGGTTTTGATTATCAGAAAACATTATCATACAATTAATTAATTAATTTTTTATTTGTTAAAAAGATACTGGGCAAGGCGAAGTCTTGCGCTTTATTCCACAACTAGGTGTAAAGCCAACACACTGCACAGATATACGTTTATTGCTTGTATATCAAGTATTCAAGTTTACCAATAAGATATGAAGACTTACTTCACATTTTGAATCACACAGAAAAGACTATTTATCGCAGAGAGGTCTACTGAAAATTATGGAAAAATGTCAACAGTTGCTATTACATTTGTCAAAGCAAAATAGAGTACGTTATACATAATTAATTAGTCAGTTGAATATTTGGGAATCAGTAAATCGTTAATTTGAAATACAATTTGAAATATTTGATTTATTAGGTTTTGAAGTGAATTTTATTTAATATATTTTTCTCAAGTACTATTCAATGGTGTAGATAGAGGTTATTTATTCTTCTCCTCATGAATTTTCAGTTCCTCTTCATTTGCAAGAACCAAATAATCCTATGTATTTAGATTAGAAATACTAACCATGGCAGAATCCATGATATCAAATGTAAGTTATTTGTCAACTTATGAACCTAGAGTGGTAACTCTCAATCCTGGTATGATTATCTTACCTTGTCTTAGCACAATCAATTTTATTTAAACTTCCAGTATGACCACCTCATGCTTAAGGTGACCACCTTCTCTTACGTTGGTTATATGCAGTATCAGGTGAGCACTTCTCAGTCAGAGTGATCACCTCATATCTGGCAGTCTTTTTGAGTTACACATATTGAGCTTCTAGAATGCATGAGCTATATTATTCCTTTTTATGATATTTGTGTGGTTCTTAACATCTGTCAAATTTATGTTCAATGTGATGGAAAGTTGTTATTCTCTTTGATAGGTGGCATCTTGATATTTGATTTAACTTTTATAAAGGTAAATTCAATAAAATGATGCTTCCCACCTGTCCTTGCAATGGCCAGCTGTTTTCCTATATAAACTCTTGTCCATTGCACTTTTTCTCAAGCCTGATGTTTACTCTAAAATATGTACTGAAATTCTCTGAATTTTTCTTTGCTTTTGTCAGGTTTCTATGCTTAGGTAAAGCTTATAAATACCTTCACTCAAGTACCCAAAATATGTCCTTACTTTCTACGTGTTTTTCGTAGCTTATGTGAGAAGCTTGTTGAGCTTCTTCAACCGAAGTGTGCCTTCATTCTGCTCCTTGAGAGGAGCTCAAGATCAACTAGTTGTTTGGGTGTTTTTGTAGCTAGATATGGTTGTACGTGGTTTAACTAAAGGGTAGAGATTGAAATGTTGCAAAACAGGGGGGTTTTGGCAACTGAGGCTTAATCTCTAACTTTGTAATTAAACTATAAAGTAAACCTACTGATTAGCTTTAGTTATGGACTTGGTCCTATGGATGTAGACATTTTGCCAAACCATGTAAAAATCTTGTGTTTTACTTTATGTTTATGTAATTACTTTATGTTTATGTTTAATGGACTCTTAAAATCAACATAGCAATCCATTCCGCTTAAGTTTTGAATCATTTGGTAAATTTAAAATTTTCAATTGGTATCAGAGCTTGTTCTGGAAAGTTATTTCAGCTGATCCTTACTTGTTGATTTTTTTTACTGCATTTTTTACTACTTATTCTAGTTTTTTTTTCTTTTTTTGCTTCAGACCTTAGGTGACCACCTTGGGGATTGTGTGATCAGCCCATGTTGTTTTTGTTGTCCTGTTTCTATTCCTTTTTTTTTGTAGGTGACTAGCGTTATCTTGTGTGATCATTGACGCTTGTTCATCATGGGTTCTTTTGGTGAAGGAGGGTTTACCACTAGACCACCCTTGTTGGAGGAAACTAGCTATACATTTTAAAAGCCTAGGATGCGTGCCTTTCTAAAATCAATTGATGAGAGGGCTTGGCATACGTGTTTGGTTGAATGGAAAGAACCTAATACTGATGAAGCTAGTGGGAGTGAAGGGAAGTCAATTGATAAATGGACCAAGGAGGAGTTAGAAGCATCTAATTTTAACTCTAAGGCCCTTCATGCGATCTTTAATGTTGTTAGCATAGGACAAATGAAAAACATTTCAAATTGTGAAATGACTAAAGATGCGTGGGATAGAATCCAAATTAAAAATCATGGAACTGACATTGTGAAAAAGACCAGTCTAAGAAGATTAATCATGGATTATGAGAATTTTGTTATGCATGATAATGAAACCATTACTAATTTTCATGGCAGATTGTGTTATATCACTAATGAGTGTTTTGCTTTAGGAAAAATCATTTCTGACGCTGAACTTGTTAGGAAGGTGCTATGCTACTTACCTCAAAGATTTATGCCTAAAGCAACCTCTATTGAAGAATGTCGCAAACTTGATGAAATGCAACTTGATGAACTAATCAGATCTCTGCAGAACTTCGAACTTAACCTGAATCAATGAGAAAAGAAATCAAGTAAAGGGCTTGCATTAAGGCATTAGGTAACTTCTGATTCTTTGGTTTTTTGTGATGTTAGTGATAATGAAGATGATGAACTTGCCCTAATCACTAAATTTTTCTTTTGAAATTCTTGAAAAAGAACATGAGAAAATCAAATGTGGCTAAAAAGGGAAAACAACCTTTTGTCAAAAGATTTTCTGACCAATCTGGTCAAGGAGGATTTTTGAAAAGATTTTCGAAGGAAAATGAAAAGAAAAATAAAAGGTTCAGATGTTCTGAGTGTGAAGGCTATGGCCATTTTCATTCTAAGTGTGTGAACACTCTTAAGAAAAAGGGAAAAGTCATGGCTGCCACCTAGAGCGAAAGTGACGACTCTGAAAGTGAGGCTGATGACACACTATAAAATAAACAATTCCTAGCCTTTACGGCTAATCAAGAGGACATTAACAGTGTGTCCTCGGATGACTCTAGTGATGTTTACAAAGAGCAACAGGAAGCTTATGACAAGATGTATGAAGCTTGGTTAAAAGGCATCAAGAGAATTAAATCTTTGAATATGAAAAATCTCACTTGTTAGAAGATAAGAAAATTTTGAATGACAAAAAAAAGTCTTGTTTTCTGATTGTCCAATAAAGAAATTTGTTAAGTCAAGCTTTAAATGAATAATGAGGCCAAGGCCATTGTTGACAGGTTAAATGCAGATTCATACAAGCTTGATGAAGTTCTTGGAGAAGGGAAGATATTTGGTGATAAAACAGGGATGGGATTCTCTCTTGATGTTAGCAGTTCCGAACCTGGAGTGACCACCTATGTGAAAGTCATTGAATCTGTTAAAAAATATGTTGCTACCCCACATGATCAGACCTTGGTGGTAAAATGTTTCATTCCTATCTATCATTTTTGCCAAAAGAAAGGTCATATCATACCAAAGTGTTTTAAACTCATTTCATATTTGAAAAGATGCATTGGAAATAATTATTTTAATACAGTAAGGTCACCACCCTAGTTTCTCGGGTCATCACATCAGAAAAATTCGTTCAAAAACCATAAAATATGGAAACCTAAGCTTAGTGCTAATTGTCTTGTTGCTCATACCTCGTTGCTTGCTTTTTAAAATGATTTGTGGTACTTTGACAGTGGATGCTCAAGACACATGACTGGTAACAAAGCCTTATTAATCAATCTTGAACTTGTGAAGGAAGGTCATGTTACATATGGTCATGGGAAAAAAGGTAAGATCCTTGGAAAAGGTTCTATTGTTTTTTCCTGATTTCCAAATGTTAAATGATGTGTTTTATGTTGAAGGCTTAAAGGCAAATCTTATTAGCACTGGTCAAATCTGTGATAAAGACTGTGTTGTTTAATTTTCAAAAAATAAGTGTCAATAAACATTGGAAAAGGAAAATCATTGGCTAAGGTATATAATAAAGTCGCATGAAAGGTGTTTCATGGTGGCATGTTTAATGTATCAATTAACAATTTGGATAAAGATTAAGTAAAGAGTTTTGACATATCATGAACCTATTCTTGACAGAGGGTGTATGGTATGTACAGTTGGTTAAAAGGTTCATTAAGGGAGTTTATTCTTCATTCTGGTCTAGGTTTATGGAACATTGCTAGATGTCTACCATAATCGATGGGAGTTTCGATCATAAAGAGTTATAACAAAACATATCAAAATCCGATATTGGGCCCACGGCTAGATCACAATGAACGAAAATGGTCACACACAAAAACCAAGCTCAAGGAGAGAGAGTAATGCATATCATTAATTAGATTAATGATGTTCTGGCCTAAAAGGTTACATCCAAATTAATGTGTTGGTGAGAAATGATTATCCATGGATAGGTAGTACTAACCTTGGCTAATAAGCAAATTCAAATAATATTGAATTAGAATCAATAATAAAAGTGCATTGGCTTTATTCTAAAAGGTTAGAATATCTAATGGAATTAAAATTTGTGGAATAATTATGAATTAACCATAAAACTAAGGACTTGACAAAAAATGTTATTTATCAAGTTATTTTTATATTGTTTGAGGACTTCCCAAATTAATTTTGAAATTACACATTGCGCCTATGGTATATAAAACAAGTTTTATATCCTTTTGAAGAATAAGAAACATAACCACTCTCTTTGAAATATTTTCTTGGAATCAAAGTGTCTCAATCTAACAAAGTATATTTCTATCACAAAAAAAGGTATGCCTTGGATGTGCTACAGGAGACTAGTATTTCAGCATGTCAACCAACTGATACACAATAAAATAAGGTTTGAAATTAGCAGTTTAGATTGATCAAGTACTAGTTGATAAAGGGAGATACAAGAGATTTGTGGGAAGATTGATGTATTTATCGCACACTAGGCTAGATCTTGCTTTTGCATTGAGTATAGTCAGTCAATCATGCATAATCCTAGAGAACAACTTAAGAACGCAGTTATGCACATCTTGGGATTTTTAAAACATGCTCTTGGAAATCCTATTTACTAAAAATGAGGACTACCAAAACGTGAATGCATATATTGATGTTGATTAGGCTAGAGGAATGGATGATAAACGATTTACTTCTAGTTATTTCACTTTTGTAGGTGGTAATCTAGTCACTTGGAGAAGCAAAAAATTGAATGTTATGCCACGCTCAAGCATTGAAGCAGAATTTAGGAGAATGACACTTGTGATTTGTGAAGCTTTGTGGCTAAGATTTCTCCTGCAAGATTTGGGCTATCAATCTAATCAACCAATCCAGTTATATTATGACAATAAACTAACATGTGACATTGCTCATTCAACATGATCGTATAAAGCATGTAGAAGTAGATAGATTTTTTATCAGAGAAAACTGGATGAAAAGATTTTTAAATTGCCCAAGATTCGATCAGAAGATCAATTGGTCGATATTCTTACCAAGGTTGTCTCCAAACGTATTTTCTCACAAGTTTTAGATGGGTTGGACATGTGTGACATCTACGCAACAACTTGAGGGGGGGTGATGAGATTTCAACAATATTTCCTGAATATTTCAATATCTTATTTTGTCAATTTTAGGACACTCATAATGTTCTTGATATCTTATAATCTTCTAATTATGTCTATATATTGTAATTTAGATAATTAAGAGGTTTTGTAGATTGTATGCTCCTTGTTAACCAAAAGGTGATATGGTTCAAAGTACAAGTCCTCAAAGTATGAAGAACTCAATTGCAATTTCCACAAACGTTGTCGTTTTGAATATGTTTGTAAATGTTTCTACAACGATTTAGCCCTAGACTCATGTCAATGGCTAGAGCAATGGATGATAGACAATCTACTTCTAATTGTTTCACTTTTGTAGGTGGTAATCTACTCACTTGGAGAAGCAAAAAACAGAATTTTATGCCACGCTCAAGCGTTGAAGCAGAATTTAGAAGAATGGCACTTGGGATTTGTGAAGCTTTGTGGCTAAGATTTCACTTGCAAGATTTGGGCTATCAATCTAATCAACCAATCCAGTTATATTGTGATAATAAACCAACATGTGACATTGCTCATTCAACATAATCATACAAAGCATGTTGAAAGCATGTTGGAGTAGATAGATTTTTCATCAGAGAAAACTGGATGAAAAGATTATTGAATTGCCCAAGATTCAATCGGATGATCAATTGGCCGATATTCTTACCAAAGCTGTCTCCAAACGTATTTTCTCATAAGTTTTAGAAGGGTTGGACATGTGTGACATCTACATACCAACTTGAGGGGGAGTGATGAGATTTCAGCAATATTTCCTAAATATTTCAAGATCTTCTTATTTTGTCAATTTTAGGACACTCATAATGTTCTTGATATCCTGTAATCTTCTAATTATGTCTATATATTGTAATTGACATAATTAAGAGATTTTGTAGATGGTATGCTTCTTATTAACCAAAGGTGATATGGTTCAAAATGCAAGTTCTCAAAGTATGAAGATCAATTCCAATTTCCACAACCGATGCCGTTTTGAATATGTTTGTAAATGTATCTACAACGATATTCAACTAACTTTGTTAGCTGCTCTTTCTACTCACTGTTTTCTTCTCTTTTGTATAAAAGCAGCTTCTATAATCAAAGTTACTCAATTAATGAAAAAGGCATTACTCATTTACAGTTTCTACTTTTATTTTCTCCCAAATTAACATGGTATCAAAGCCCTAGACTCATGTCAATGGCTAAATTTTCTGGTGTTAATTTTTTTGCAAATAGCATGAGTAAGCTTCTAAATTCATCTAATTTACGTTCATCAGTCTTCTCATCAAGCCTACAAGTGATAACTCTGAAGTTGAAAAGAGAAAATTACTCTGACAATTACCAATTTTGGCGGTCACAAGTTCTTTCCATAATTGGAGCTCATGAGCTCGAAGAACACCTGACAGGTTTAATTCCTTGTCCTGAACCTCTAATTTTGTCAAAAATTACTGATTCTTCTGAAATAGAAGGTGTTCAATCTAAAGATAACCTAGTCAAAAACAAAATTAATACGGCGTATATTGCTTGGAAATGAACTGACAAGTTTCTAGTTACTTGGCTCCTTGCTTCAGTCTCTGAATGCATGTTTAGTTGTGTGTCAAAATGTCAATTCTCCTCTGATATTTGGTTCACTCTTGAGCATGAATTTCAAAGTGACTCCAAAGCAAGAGCCTTACACTTAAAGAATTTGCTTCAAACTATGCAAAAAGGCAATTTGAGCATTAGTGAATACATAAAAAAATTAAAAAAAAAAAATGAAGAGTATAGCAGAGAGCTTGTCTACTAGTGGTCTAGTTATCTCTAATGAGGATATTTTACAATATGTCTTAGACAGTTTAGGACCTGAATTTGATGTTGCAGTAGTTAATTTGACTACAAGATTAGAGTCTAAGTTTGATACAGTGACTCTCCAAGAAGCACAATTTTTGTTGCAAAAGTATAAGATGAGACATGAAAATTTTAATTCGGTGGACTTCTCAACTAGTTCTATCAACATTGCTGTTGTGAGTAATGGCAATTTAAAATTGTCCAACTTTACCAATAGTAGCAACACTCCAATTGCTCCTATCAATTTATCTAGCTCCTTTTCTTCATTTGCTCCATCCTTAAACACATTGTCAAATCCATCATTCACACAACACTATCCTTTACCTACTCTAGAGCCTCATGTACAACCTAGTTAATTTTTTCACTTAGCACCTCATAATACCTTTGGTGCTTTAGTCACTCTCTATCAACCTATTGGTTATATCAATTATGGATGAGATCATGGCAGAGGAAATGGTAAAGGCAGGCCAATTTGTCAATTATGTAGTAAAGTTGGTCACACTGCTGTGTAATGTTACCAAAGATATAATTCTAACCACAATGGTGCTTCTCCCCAGTTCAACTCCAGTAATCATCCTATAGGTGCTGGAAGCGGTGCTCCTTCTTAATTTAGCACCATTAATCATTCCATTGGTGTTAGACCTCTTAATCCTAGTGGCCAACACAACTTTATCTCTTCTGGCAACTTATTTGGTTATGGTTCATTTACTAATCTAGCCAGTCAGAGCAATCAGACTCTTGCACAATATCCTACTCAACTTTTTAGCTTGGAGCTATTCTTTTTAATACAGGACAGTCACATTGTGCCTATCCTGGTTCTACTCAACAGTCACAACATTTCATTCCATAGTAACAAGCACAGCAACAAGGTTTTAATGTCCCTAGTCAATAGATACAACAAGCATAACAACAAGGTTTTAATGTGCCTAGCCAATAGATGTCAGTGCCTTCTTAAGCCTATTTTGCTTCCAAACAGCCTATACTCAACTCACAAAACTCATCCTTTGTACCTGTAGCATCCATTGCCTCAACATCTTCTCAAGATCCTGCCTGATACATGGACTTTGGAGCTACAAACCATGTTACCTCTGACCTTAATCAGTTGGCTATTAGCAGAAACTGTGATGGAGTTGATTAGCTACAAGTGGGCAATGGTGTATTCCTTGATATATCCTATATTGGATTTACTACTTTACCTAGTTCTTTACAATCTAAATGCTTACACTTAAAGAATGTTTTGTGTTTCCCTGGAACAACTAAAAACCTTCTTAGTATATCTAACTTCACTAAGGACAATAATGTTGTTGTTGTTGAATTTAACTCTAATTGTTACATTGTCAAGGACAAACTTTCCAAGGCACTGTTACTGTACGAAGAACTTAATGCTGGACTCTATTAATTAAGACTCCCTTCTGCTAATTCCTTACCTCATTTTGGTCACTCCACTGTCTCCTTCAATTCTAAGAGTTTTGTTTCCTCTGTTGAACGTCGGCCCTCTAAGATTAATCCTACTGAATTTGTTATCCAGAATGAGTCTGTAAATTGTACTATGAATAGCTATACTAAACTCTTAAGTTATGGTGATCACCATACTTGTAATAACTTTGTGCCCCTATCCAAGAATAAGATTACATATTGTCCTATAGGTAGTTCCAATAACAGGCTTACTGAGTCTATTTCGAATACTTGTAATGATCATGTTTCCAATAAAAGTGTTGATTCTGTTTTGCCATCTTGCTCTGTCAATAATAATAATTCTGTTTCTTCTGATGTTTTTGTTGTTACTGGTACATTGCACACTACAAATGTTGTTCTACTCCTAGCAATTCTACTTTTAGCATCACTGATAATAAAACAAACGTTGCTTGTTCATTGCATAAAGCCAATGACATTAATGCTATTGATGTTTCTGCGGTTTCTATTCCATTGCACACTACACATGTTAATTCTGCTCATAGCAATCATGCTTTTAGGACCACTAATGTTGACACTGATATTAATTCTTTATAACATAAAGTCAATTCCATTAATGCTAATGGTACTACTCATATCAATACTGCATATAGCATCAATAGTTGTTCACAATATTTTTCACCCTTAGCCTTGCAAGCTATAAATCATAAAGAAGCCATGTCATCACTATGGCACAATAGGTTAAGTCACCCTCATTTAGTAGTCTTTAACAAAATCATGCAAAAAATTCATTCTGACTTACCAAGGTCTGTTCTAGCCCTGCCTTTTTGTGATGCCTGCCACCTTCGTAAGATGCAAAGAAACCATTTTCCCATTTCAAATACCAGAGCTACTAAGCCCATAGAACTAATCCATGGTGACATATGGGGCCCTACTCCAATTGCCTCCCTAGAAGGATTCAAATACTATGTTCATTTCCTGGATGACTATAGGTTATTTACCTAACTATTTCCCTTAAGAACTAAGGCTAAAGTTTAGTCCGTTTTTGTTAAATTTCACCACTTAGCCAAGAGGCAATTCAATCATAAACTTCTTTGCCTACAATTTGATCAAAGGGGTGAGTATAGGGGTTCAGTTCCTTATTTAGTTAAGTCAGGTATTCAATTTCGATATTCTTGTGCACATGTTCATCAGCAAAATGGACGTAGTGAAAGAAAGCATAGGCATATTGTTGAAATGGGTCTAACTTTGCTTGCACATGGTTTCATGCCTATGCATTTCTAGTGGCTTGCTTTTGACACTACTGCTTTTCTAGTAAATAGAATGCCATCTATATTTTGGACTTTGTTTCACCTTATCAATTGTTGTTTAATAGACCACCCTTGTACATCTCTTTAAAAGTCTTAGGATGTGCTTGCTTCCCTTACTTGAGAGACTATAACAAACACAAACTTAACTTTCATTCTTCAAAATGTATATTTGTGGGGTATAGTTTAATCCACAAAGGTTATAGGTGTCCTAATTCTAAAGGGAAAAATTTCATTACTCCTAATGTTAAGTTTCATGAAGAGGACTTTCCTTTTCAATCTGGTTTTTTCCAACCTATTGTTCCTACTTCTCCAGAGTCTAGTTCTAATGTCTCAAATACTAGTTTTACATACACTAAAGTCTCATCACTAGTTGTGTCCAAAAGAAAAGTTTCTCCTACAGTTGCAAGATCTCAAGTTAGTCTTTCTCCAGTAAATGGTGCACAAAATTCCTTTTCAACATTACCATCCTCCAAATCCATTCTTGTTCCTGATACTAATCCAAGTCCAACTTCAAATTCCTCTCCCGATCTTCCTTTAACTAGTCCCTGTTCTGCTCTTTTACCAAATTCAGTATCTCTTTCAATTAGTCCTTTCCTTACCTCATCTGAAGAACTACCTCATATCTCTCAAAGCCTGATCCCAAATCATGCAACCATATATATATTTGCAATTGATTTAACCTCTTATTCATACCCTCATTCCTCAATTAATCATCCAGCCACCTTTGATCAGGAGCTTACTCACTGTCCTCTTGTAGTTGATCTAACACCCTCACAATTCTCTTCTTCTTGAGCTGATTATCCACTATCTCTTAACACCCATCCCATGATAACAAGGTCAAAAACCAATATTCTAGGCAAAATTGCACTAATTCTCTCCAGTACTCAACTTGTTCTCATTTAACCTTGCTATATGAAAGAAGCTCTAGCTAGTATAGAGTGGAAAGAAGCTATGCAATTGGAGTTTGATGCCTTAGTCGAAAACAATACCTGGATTTTTTACCAAGAACCTGTGATGTGCATGTGGTTGGCAATAAATGGGTGTTTAGGAAAAAATTTCATCTGGATGGCTCTATGCAAAACTACAAAGCTAGGTTGGTTACTAAAGGGTTCCAACAAACTCCTAGTTTGGACTATTTTGAAACCTTTAGTCCTGTAGCAAAACCTTCCACCATTAGAATTACCCTCACCCTTCCTATAACCAATGGTCAGGACATCCAACAAGTGGATGTTAACAATGCCTTTCTCAATGGCACCTTGAATGAAATAGTGTACATGCAGCAACCTAAGAGGTTTGAAAGCTCAGTTGGTCCTTCCTATGTTTGTAAATTAAACAAGACACTTTTTGGATTAAAACAATCCCCTAGAGCCTGGTTTGACAAGCTCAAGTTTGCACTACTTTGCTAGAGGATTTCATAACTTTGTTTCTAACTCAAGCTTATTTATTTGTAAAAGTTTTACCCATATTCTCTACATTCTCATTTATGTGGATGACATCTTTGTCACTGTATCAAGTTCTTCATCAATACATCAACTTGTCCAAGACCTGAATGACCAATTTGCTTTAAAAACACTTGGTACTAGTATGTATTTTTTAGGGTTAGAAGCTACAAGGACACCTGTTGGTCTTCATCTAAGGCAATCCAAGTACATTGCTATTTGTAAAGACACAAATGTTGGATGCTCATGCCTGTTCCACCCCGATGGTTGTTGGGACAAAACTTTTCTCTACAGATAATGACTTATTCAAAGATCCTAGTCTTTATAGGAGTACCATAGGAGCTCTCCAATCCTTACACTCACTAGACCTAACATGAGTTTTATAGTAAATAAACTTAGTCAATACCTTCAAGCTCCTACTAAGCTATAATGGCAGGCCTACAAACGGGTGTTAAGATACATCAAAGGCACTCAATGTCATGGGTTAATCTTCAGGCCAATAACATCCCTCAGCATTGAATGTTATGCCGATGCTGATTGGCGCAATAGTTTAGATGACAGACGGTCTACAAGTGGGTATTGTGTGTTCCTAGGTCCTAATCTCATTCAATGGAGTTTAAGAAAGTAGAAGGTTGTTGCTCTTTCATCAATCAAGGCTGAGTATAAAGCTTTAGGTCACATAGCAACTAAACTGCATGGCTATAGAGCATGTTCTCTGAATTAGGCTTGAGGTTGAAATCTCCTTCTGTAATCTGGTGCGATAATGTAAGTGTTGGTGCTCTTGCTGCAAATCCTATCTTCCATGCACGCACCAAACACATTGTAATTGATGTTCATTACATCAAAGATTAGGTGCTACCAAAGAATATTGTGGTGCAGTATGTGCCTTCTCAACTACAGATTGCAGATGTGTTAACTGAGGCCTTATCAATGGTTCAATTTCAAGAACTTAGACAAAAATTGGATGTTGTTGTTGTACTCAGTTTTGAATCAGAATATGCAGTTCCTTAGTAAAACTTATTTGTAACTTCTTCTGCCATTTTGTAGAAGTTTTGGTTGTGCAACTAAGTCACTATACTTAGCAAAGCAATGGTTGAATGAAATCCCCTGCCAGCCAACTCCTCTTGTGTGGATTTAGAGTTTAATGCTGCAACTGAGTTACTTAGCTCAATGACGCAGTAATGAAGTGAATTTTTATTTATTTATTTTTTTGAAATAGTTTTAACAGATCATATTGGGTGCAGTTCAGTTCAATTCAGGATCAATTTAGTTCAGTTTTTGTTCTGGCTATAAAGATTTAATAAAGAAGCTTCAGTAAGGCAACAACAAGAGTTTCTCTATAAGCTCAAGAGTCCAAGCTAATACAATTGCTCAGTTTCTTTGTGTTAGTACATAGGTCTGAGGCATTAGTCAAACAAGAGAAAAAAATAACTTCAGCTAAAATAAGCAGCTCAATTCTAAGGGAAGAATTGGAGAGTAAAGCAGCTCAATTTAAGGGGAAAAGTTGGAGGATACAAGTAGCTCAGTTTAAGGGGAAATGTTGGAGAATAGAAGCAGCTCAGTTTAAGGGGAAACGTTAGAGAATAGATGCAGCTCAGTTTAAAGGGAAACGTTAACCAAAGGTGATATGGTTCAAAGTGCAAGTTCTCAAAGTATGAAGAACTCAATTGTAATTTCCTCAAACGATGCCGTTTTGAATATGTTTGTAAATGTTTCTAAAACGATATTCAACTAACTTTGTTAGCTGCTCTTTCTACTCACTCTATTCTTCTCTTTTGTATAAAAGCAGCTTCTGTAATCAAAGTTAATCAATTAATGAAAAAGGCATTACTCATTTACAGTTTCTATTTTTCTTTTCTCCCAAATTAACACTCCCTATATAAAGAATGTAACTCTTACTAAAATATCAATGAATTGAAAACATATAATTCTTCAATTTAAGATGGTATTAGAGATCGTATACTCCCTATATAAAGGGTGTAATAAATCAATGAATTGAAAACATATAATTCTTTAATTTAAGATGGTATTAGAGATCGTATACTCCCTATATAAAGGGTGTAATAAATCAATGAATTGAAAACATATAATTCTTCAATTCAATCGAAACCACTCTTTAGTTAATTTTTTGAAATTATATTATATTAATTCTCATATCATGAGTGTAAAGAAACGTTTTACTCAACAGTTTTTATTTATCTTTTTATTTTTGTGTTTATAAAATGAAAAAATTATAAACCAGTGTATTAGTTAAGAGTTTTTTGATGGACTTTATGTATCACATATCCTTCCTACTCTAATCCAAAATAAATGTTCTACCATAATTTTTACAGCCACCACCACTGGACGAAAAAAATATTTGCACAACACAAGAACACAAACAACAAGTCCTCTGTTTGAACTTGTATTTCAATTACTTAGATTTGTTAGGTATATAACAATAATGACTTTGTTTCAATTTTGCATTAAATTACTATAAATTTTCATGGTTTGAGTATATTTGAGTTAGCAAGCTTTCGTGGAAGGAACAACGGCAAGTGTGAGAAATAAGAGAAATTAGTCTTAATTAATGTTTAATGAGACTGACACATGTCAACTTTTAAGTGGCTTGTGGTATCACCATTATATTATAGCATTTCTTTTGAAAACTTATATGACAACAATGTATGGGTTGACGGTGCAAATGATGTGATACCTCTATAATACCATAAATGTTAAGGACCAATATTCTACAGTGTTATACGGAAGCTCTATATAGGGACCTGCCATCAAAAGAATGTTATTCAACCGATAAACTAGGATGAGGAAAATCAACAACTCACTCTATTCATCATTATTGGACTAATATAATGGTGAGCCCCTCATCTATTACCTCAAGTTTTTAGATGGAATAATAACTTAATATGGTACTAGGATCAAATGTCTAAAGATAGAATGCCCATATTATATAGTATATATGCATAGTCCAAATGATTAACACTCACATCCGATAAATCCAGCTACAGATGCGTAGCTCTGTCTCACCAAAAAAAAAAAAAAAAAAAAAAAACTGGGGTAGATGGACGGTTGAAATTAAAAGTTAAAAGCCAAATTGTCAATGGATAGCACTCTCCAAAACACCTGGAAAGATTGGAGACGAATTTGTTCTGTGTCTCAATATATATGCCGTCCAAGTTCGTTATGAAGTACATCTGGAAAGGTGGTAATAAATGGTGGATTAGAATCATAAATAAATATCTTGTAGTGCCCGAATTTGGAATACAACGAAAGAAGAAATACTATTAGGAAAACGTACCGAATACGGCCTCTTTGGTGGGTTGAGAATATGATTCATCCTTGGGAGTAAAGTGATTCAAGATGCTTAATTATCATGATTAGGAAAATCTTTTCATTCGGTTGAAAGAATAATTTTAAATATTCTCTGATGCATGCTATAAATACAGGAC
The DNA here is from genome assembly GCF_008641045.1 of Pistacia vera. Classification (NCBI taxonomy): domain Eukaryota; kingdom Viridiplantae; phylum Streptophyta; class Magnoliopsida; order Sapindales; family Anacardiaceae; genus Pistacia; species Pistacia vera. The sequence continues at coordinate 114,135 of NW_022196217.1, forward strand.
TGCTTGAGAAGGATCATTAAGAGTTAAGGAAATTAAGAGTATACAGTACAAACAGGTCACGAAATGGCTCAACTTCCACACAACTTACATGACATTATTAAAGATGCAGACTCACAGATTGACACCTCTTCTCCACAGAAGGTGTTTAAACAGCTCCAGAATGGAGTTCTCTTGAATCAGAACACACAGGTAAAGGCCCCATCTTACAAATTGTATTAGTATCATATTATTTTCGTGGTTACTCTTCTCACAGTTTAGTAATATGTAACTAAGTTTTAACTTCAAGGTAAGTACTTAATATTTAGAGAAATATTTCCAAGGTACAGTCGTACCATGTCATCTGGGCGACGTGGTAAGACCCTCCAATAGTCAACAATCATAATGGTAGTTATTGATGAATGGTAGAGGATAGTTATTGATGAATGAGAAAAATCAGCATATACATAGCAATATCTATCATTATATCATTGGACGGTCTCATGTCACATCAACCAGGTGGCTTGGTAAGAATGTCCCATGTAATTTTTTCTTATTTTTCTAATATTTTACATATTATTATTGCAGCTGTGTAAGCATAACGAGGACTCCGATGCCATCGACTTTAGGCTTTTTTCAAAGGGTCTCACATACCATGGGGGAGACTGGAAAAGGTGCAAAATAAAGGGCGTGGAAGTGAATGAACTAATATGTGGAAAGAGCATCGAGGTAAAAACGAATTTCAAGACACGTAAACTATCTCCAGACAAAACCTATGAAGTTTCTTTCCTTATAATGATGAAGGACAGAGCCAAGGGATGGGATAAACCCGTCACCCTGAAATTTCAACTCCCAAATGGAGAAACTGAACAAACCACCGAAGATCTAAGTGATCTAGAAACCAATGTTTGGATACAACTCACAATTGGAGAATTCAACAGTACCAGTTCTGGTATGTCTGGTGATATGAAGATCTCTTTGTCTTCACCGGATGCTCAAGAGAAGACCAGACTCGTTATCAGGGAAATCGACATTACTGCCAAGTAATAAGCATGAGGATGATCGAAGAAAGGACGTTTGTAGAACTAAGTTTGTAGATATATAATGAATAAATTAATTTAGTTCTCATGCGTCATATATTAGTTGTATAAGTAGCGGTCTCTATGACTGCGACATAAATAAAAATGTATGGGACTTTTGTGTAATAATCTATGGAGTAATCAAGAGTCTCAGTGTATGTATATATATATATGCTCTACTTTCTCATTCTCCTTTTGAAATCTAAGCTTGTCAAAACCGTAAACCGTAAATTTGCTGTTGCATCAAAGCAAATATCATCCCATCAAGCAGCTTATCAATCCCAAATATTAATGTTGAGCCAAAGGCCAAAAGTTCAAATCCTCACATTTTTTATTGGACAACAAACATAATCCAAGTTTCATGTGAAAAGGTCTAATCCCTAACTACTAGCTTAAGTTTTTTAAGGTATAATGGCAACTTAAGACGGTTGAGGTAATAAAATATTTGCACCGTCAATTGTATATAAAATACGCGGGTGACGAAAAAGAATCTCATGTATATATCCTTTTTGGGTACTTACAAAACCTTCTAGAAAATCACCTTTATAACTGCGAAAAATCATCATTCGCCAGTTCGTCGGAGAACTAAGCATGAGGATAATCAACGATGAGGCGTTTGCAGAACTAAGAGTTTCTAGATACTAAATAATGTAGTTGGCTTGCGTCTCATGTTGTAATCAATAAAAATGTGAGAGATATATGTGATAATGAATAACAGCAGTAATATGAGATTGCTTCATAAAAATAATTTCCCGCATTCTACTTTTTCCATTAATTCTACTTTGAAGTGTGAACTTGATCTGAGCTAGCTAGAAGCACAGCATTGTATTATCCTGATAAATTTGATGTATTTTTCTTTTTTTTCATTTCATGATAGCGTGGAATCAACCTTCAGTTAATTAAACTTATGAAATTATGTTCATATTCATATATTGTGAGCATAAGCAGACGCATAAAATGAGAGAGCATAGAGGAAGTAAAACATTTAAAATCAAATTCTTGAATTGGAACCTAACAAGTATTAATACTTATCTGCCAAATAAAATATTGTATCTATTATCTGTGTAAGCATTTTTGTCAACTTGTGAGTTTAGTGTGGTAACACTAATTTTGATGTGGGGACTTCATATTATATTCGCACAATCATTTTTGTTTTTATTCCAATGTCATGACTCTCTATATCGATGTGACCATATTGAAGTAAAGAAATGAAAGTAGCGACCGTTAGCCTAGCCAAGGGGAGTTTGATTAAAGGGAGAATATTGAGATAAAGAGACAAAGAACTGGGGTCATTTTTGTAACAATTAAAGCAACTAGGACTGCTTAGAAATTAGTAGTTATTAGCAATCTTATATGCTACGTTTCAGAGTTGTATCTTCAGTATAAAGGAGCTCCTTCTTTGTATGAGCTCAATTAATGAAATACATATACTCCTTTAAAATTTTTCAGCTTGTGTAACTAACTTCTCCTCATCTTTTGCGTGTGTGATTTTTCTTCTTAGATTCTAGTAGAATCTCATCATGGTATCAGAGCCCCAGACCCACGTCGAAGGTAGATCTTGAAATCAATCCTCTTAATCGAACAAAGCTTTACAATCAAGTGATTTGACAATGGATACTGAACAATCAAACAGTGCAAATGTTCAAAACTCTACAGCTCACTCAAGCCTTTCGAATTTGACAGTGAAATTGATTGAAAGAAACTACAATTACTAGCACTCACAAGTCTTACCAGCATTAGCTTCTCACAAATTAGATGGATACATCACAGGTACGAACTCTTGTCCTTCTATGTTTGTAATGAAGAAATTAGATAAGAGTGAGAAGTTGATTAAATGTCCAAACCCTAAGTATCTAAACTAGAAGAAGATGGACCAATTCTCGGTTAGTTGGTTGTTTTCGTCAATTTCAGAGTCAATGTTCAAACATGTGTCTAAATATAGTAGCGCCTATGAGATATGGAACACAATGGAATTACACTTTCAAATCATTTTCTAAAGCAAGAACTATGTACCTATGAAATATGTTGATTACAACTAAAAAGGAGTCTCAAATATGAATGGCTATGTGTTACGTATGAAAGAATTTGCGGAGAGCTTAATGTTAGTAGTGTTCACATAAAAGATGAAGAATTGTTAATGTAATTCTAGATGGCTTGGGATCTGAATACGATGCTATAGCAGCTAACCTTACATCAAATGTGAGTCAAACTACCTTTAAGGAAGCTCTATTCCTGTTGTACAAACAAGAATTGAGGTTAGAGAAACAGAACAGTGCATTACTGACCTTTCATGAGCAGATGTCTTCTGCATTGATGGCAACGAAGACTAGCACTTCTGAAGGAACTGCATCTTTGTCTCAACAAGGTCTACCACTATCGAATTTTCAAGAATCTGGAAATATGCCTCAACAACCTCAGCAAACTCAGAACATGTTTTTAGGAAACCCAGGCATTCCTCATTATGGAAAAGCACCTATGTTTATAGGACAATCTGAAAACAATAGAGATAATTCGTATCCTATGAATTCATAGGTATTTGTTGGTGGTTTCTCCCTTTTTAATAAAGGGAAAGGCAGAGGAAGAGGCTACTCTAAGCCAAGATTGATGTGCCAAGTTTGTAGCAAACCAAGCCATTCAGCTCTTCATTGTTATCACATATTTGATTAAGACTATCAAGGTTTTGCAATTGCAAATTATGAAAATCCAGGGCAGCAATCCTATGTCAATAATACTAGAGCAAATCAACATGTTTTGCCAACTGTACAACATGTTTATTCAACTTCTCCAAATGAAACTCCTCTAGCCATGTATGCTAGAACTACGGTACTAGTTCAGTACTACAATAATCATGTTGTACAGTTTCATGATTACTCAACTATTGGAGCACCAGCAATGCATCAACTTGCTCCTAGTCTAGCCTTCACCATGTAAGCATCCCTTCAACTTCCACAAAGCACTTCTGGTGTTTCCACCAAACCAGATGCTATCTTACTCGCAGGACATGCTGGTTAAACACTTGCTACACTTCAAATAGTGAAGGATCAGTCTGGTACATGGACTCAAGAGCTTCCAACCATATGATTGCAGACACTAATGCTATGCTGGTGACATTAGGATACTCAGGGAGCTCTAAGGTGCAAGTTGGGGATGGTGAGTCCTTGCCAATAATTCACACAGGTATGATAATGACTGTCATAGGATTTTACATCTCAAGAATATTCTTTGTGTGCCTAAGATTGCAAAAAGTTTGTTAAGCACTTCTCAAATCACAAAAGATAATAATGTGAGTGTTGAATTCTATTCTGACCATTGTTTGGTAAAGGATAGAGGTAGCAAAGCTATACTGCTACAAGGGACTGTCAAAGATGGTCTTTATCGGTTGGATCTTCCATTCACTGTTGTTTTTCCTACTGTTACTTCAGTTGACACTATTACTGCTTCAGATAATTCTACATCACTTCACTCATCACCAATGACCTCTTCAAGTTCATATAAAGTTCCTAATAAATCTTTAGCTAATTCACAATGCTTAAACACTACTGTTTGCAATAATGTTTCTATTTGTAAAACATCATCTACACTATCGAGTACTACCTCACTTAGGCATGCTAGACTAGGACAGCCTAGTACTAAAGCACTTCATTATGTACTAAATAAGCTGAATGTGAGATTTATTGCTGGTGATAATAACAATTTTGTATGTGAAGCCTATGCTTATGGCAAATTGTCGCAATGTAGTTTCCCTTCTTCTAGTTCAAGAGCACCAGCCCTTTTGGAGTTGGTATACTCTGATTTATGGGGCCAGCCTTGTGTTGCCCACTGAAGGGTTTAAATACTATATTATTTTGGTTGATAACTATAGTTGATACACATGGATATACGCCTTGAAATTGAAAACTAAAGCCTATGGAGTGTTTGTTCAATTTCATAAATTTGTTGAAAATCAATTAAGTACTCGCCTTAAGTGTTTGCAAACTGATTGGGGAGGAGAGTTTAGAGCTTTTTGTAAGTATTTACAAGAGCATGGAATCATGTTTAGGCATCATTATCCCTATCTACATCAACAAAATTGTAAAGTAGAAGGCATAAGTCCATTACTGAATTTGGTCTCTCTCTATTGGCTCATGCATCTATGCTTTTGAAGTTTTGGTGATCAACCTTCATGACAGGAACCTACTTACTCAATAAACTGTCTTCTTCTATCCTAGATATTTCTCACCTTTTCAGTTGCTGTTTAATCAAGAACCTCAGTATAATGAGTTAAAGGTATAAAAGTGTAGTTGTTTTCCCTACCTCAAACCTTATCACAAGCACAAGCTCTATTTCCACACTAAAAAATGTGTTTTCCTTGGCTATAGCTTAACTCACAAAGGGTAAAAATGAATGACTTCATCCGGCAAGGTTTATGTAGTCAAGCAAGTTAGATTTGTGAAGATGAGTTTCCTTTCAAGCATGGTTTTCAACAATAGCCCAACTACTCCATGTCAGATCTTTTCCATCACATCCTCAAGGAATTTGTTTCTGGTTTCTGCCTTCCTCATCTGTATCTCCTATTCTCACTTCCTCAAGTAATCATTCTGATTTACAAAGCACCACTTTCTCACAATCTCACTTTGTCCCAACAATGTTCAAGCCTAAGGATAGCCTTGAGTCTGTAGAACCACATTCTGCCACTGCTGATTCTTTAGCTCAGCTTCACCAACATACTCAACTCGAAATTAGTCCATCTTTTGTAGCACCTATTGTTGATTGTTCAACTTAGCCTAACCAGCATAATCCACTTGTGGTTGATCCATTGATAGCAGCACCTCATGAGTTGACTAATCTAAATTCAAACTCTGAATCAACCTTCTCTTCATACCTATCTTCTCCTCATGGTATTCAATTGGAGGTTGTTTTGCCATTAACAACTCCTAGTGTTCCACTTGGTTATAATTCCAACTCAACTCATAATGGACACCCCATGCTTACATGTTCAAAAATAGGTTGCTCTAAAGTGAATCATAGAATTGTTCTGCTAGCTCAACCTTCACTTTCCACTCATATTATTCTTCAAGAGCCAAAATTTGTCAAGGAAGCTCTAAGTACTCCCAAATGGAAAATAGCTATGGAAGTAGAGTATCAAGCTTTTCTAAATAATAAAATTTGGTAGCTAGTAACTTATGAACTTGGTATGCATGTGGTTAGTTGTAAATAGGTGTTCAAAACCAAGCTTAATTCTGATGGGACTCTTCGAAAATACAAAGCTAGATTAGTTGCCAAGGGTTTTCAGCAGACCCTTGGCTTGGATTATTTTGATAACTTCTCTTTGGTTGTTAAAGCAACTACAATATGCATAATTTTGTCTTTGGCTATAGGATTTGGCAAGTTCAACAACTTGACGTTAACAATGCCTTCTTGAATGGAGAGCTTACCAGAAAGTTTACATGATGCCACCTGATGGTTTCTCAGATGATGCTAGTCCACAACAGGTTTGCAAGGTGAATAAGGCCCTGTATGGTCTTAAGCACGCTCCACGAGCCTGGTTTGATAAGTTGAAAGTGGCACTTATGGCTTGGGATTTCCTGAATTCCAATTGTGATGTCAGTCTCTTTTATTACAAAAACGTTGATGATGTGATCTATCTATTAGTCTATGTAGATGATATTTTGGTGACCAGTAATAATTCTCATCTTATTGCTCCAGTGGTTAGAGACCTCAATGATCAATTTGCTCTCAAAATTATGGGAGAAGTGAGCTACTTCTTGGGGTTTGAAGTCTGTAGGAACAAGGCTAGTTTGTTACTCACACAAACAAAGTATGCTTAAGAGCTTTTAGATAAAGCTAATATGGGAGAATGTAAACCATGTCTCACCCCTATGACTATTGGGACAAAATTGGTGAAAGAAGATGAAAAATTATTTGAAAATCCAACTCTCTATCAGAGTATCATTGGAGGCTTACAGTATCTCACATTGTCTAGGCCAGATATTGTGTTTATAGTCAACAAACTCAGCCAATTTCTTCAGAGTCCCATGATAGTGCATTGGACAACTTGTAAAAGAGTGTTGCGATATATTAAAGGCACCCTTCAATATGGCCTTGTGTTTAAGAAACATAATCATTTTAATCTTGAAGCCTACGCTGACGCTGATTGGGCTAGAGATGTTAATGATCATCGATCAACTAGTGGTTATGCAGTATTCCTTGGGGACAACTTGGTTCAGTAGAGCTCAAAAAATCAAAAGGTGGTTTCCTTATCATCTACAAAAGCTGATTATAGAGCCTTAAGTCAGGTTACAACCGAAGTGGTTTGGGTCCAACACCTTTTTAAGGAACTCAGAATTGAAGGGAAAAATATTTTCATCATTTGGTGTGATAATATGAGTGTTGGGGCCTTATCTTCCAATCTCGTCTTTCACACTTGAACCAAACATCTAGAGATAGATGTCCATTACGTTAGAGAGCTAATTGCAGAGAAAAACTTGGCTGTTCAATATGTCTCCACCAAATTTCAGAAAGTTGATATCTTGACCAAAGCTTTATCAGGCAGTAGATTCAATACACTGCAGGAGAAACTAAATGTGTCCTCTATCTTACCTGAGTGAAGTGGCTATGTTGAATGTTGGAAACAATTCAATAAAGTCAAGAGCTCACATTTTTTAGTTTAGGAAGTAAAAGAGTAGACGTCGGCTTAGTTAAGGGAGTTACTACTTCAGTCAAGGGAGCAAACACAAGTTCATTTTACAAAAGGATATTGCAGAACATAAATGAAGTCTGAATAGTCATGAAAATTTATAGAATGTAAGAGAGTCCACTTTACGAGAGTATATTGAAGTAAAGAAATGAAAGTAGCAATTGTTACGCTAATCAAGGGAGTTTGATTTAAGGGAGAATATTAAGATAAAGAGACAAAGAAATGAAGTCATTTTTGTAACATTAAAATAACTAGGACTATTTAGAAATTAGTAATTATTAGCAGTCTTATATGCTGCGTTTCAGAGCTATATCTTTAGTATAAAAGAGCTCATTCTTTGTTTGAGCTTAATTAATGAAACACATAACTACTCCCTTAAAAATTTTCAGCTCATGTAACTAACTTCTTCTTCTCTCTTGCGTGTGTGATTTTTCTTCTTAGATTCTAGTAGAATCTCTTCAACACCTAGTTAAGTCTGTTTTTATGCATGTCATGTGGGCACATCAAAGTCCGTGTGATGACACTCATCCAACCAGATTCTATGAGCACATGTTGCATCTCCATTTGATATGCTAGGATTTTATCCTTATCTAAGACATGTGTAAGTGGTCTATGTACATGTGTAATTAGCTCATTAGGTGTACCAGAAAATTTGTTTTAATTTATAGTGGTCCCTAGAAAGTTTGGTGAAAACTTTTCGAAAATGGCTAAACATAAAACATGATGTTAGCTGGTTGTCCGCTTGCATTGGTGAGCAAGTTTCTTTATATTCATCTTCTCCAATGCATTTTATTTTAAGCCTGAATATACCTCTAATAGTTCTCTGCATATTCCTTAAGGTTTCCTATGTTTTCCTTTGGGTTTCATATGCTTTGTTTGTTCATGGCTGGAACATTGTTCCATTGGTGATGCTTGATCGAGTTTCAAGATTTTGGAGCCGAAGTGCATCTTTGGTGATGAACCTTGAGAGGAGCTCAAGGCTGACCAGGTGGTCTCATGTGTGAAGTAAGCTATGATGGCTTGATGTTCAATGAAAGAGTGAAGATTGAAGTGTTGTCATAAACAAGGAGTGTTTTGCAATTGATGCTTATCTTTAGCTTTGTATTTGAACACTAAAAGTTTATCATAATGGATTAGCTTCTTCTAGACTTAGTCCTATAGATATAGGCAAAATGCTGAACCATATAAGAATGTGTTGTGTGCTTTACTTTTTGCCATGGATGATTTGTTTATGTTGATGATGATTGTGATAAAATATTCTACTGTAGTTTATTCAATAAAATAATAAAATGATATTACACCCTATATATATTTTCACTACCTTACATTTACACATATACCCCTAACTCTATAGACATAATTTCTATCACTCCCCTTCAAGTTGGAGCATATATATCTATCATGCCCAACTTGATACAAATATAGGTTACCCTTTTTCCAACTAGAGATTTAGTAAAGAGATTAGCTAGTTGTTCCCCTGTTCTAACATGCTTAGTGGAAATTAATTTATGTTCAAGTTTCTCCTACACAAAATGATAATCGACTTCTATATGATTTGTCTACTTATGAAAAACTGGATTGTTGGCTATATATATGGCTGCTTGGTTATCACACCACAAGTCCATAATCCTTAGATCACCAATTCCAACTCCTCTAAGGAGATATCTTGTCCATACAAGCTCACTAGTTAATTGTGTCATAGCTCGATACTCAAATTCTGCACTTGATCTAGTTGCAATAGGTTGTTTCTTACTTTTCCAAGAAATAAGATTCCCTCCAACAAAAACACAAAATCCAATCACAAAACGCCTGTCTATAGATGATCTTGCTCAATTTGCATATGAAAATCCTTCTACTTTACTATGGCCATGATTACTATAAAGGATCCCATGTCCAAGAGCCCCCTTGAGATATTTCAAAATATGAAGAACTGCATCCCAATGAGGTGTCCTAAGAGATGACATAAACTGACTTACCACACTCATTGAGAAAGCAATATTTGGACGAGTTATTGTAAGATAATTCAACTTCCCAACTATTCATTTGTATTGTTGTAGATCATCAAACACCTCTCCATCCTCAGCATTCAATTTTACATTAGGAACCATAGGAATATCCTTGGCTCCAGTTAGACCTGTTTTAGTCAACAAATCTAACACATACTTGCTTTAAGACAAGACAATCACTTTCCTACTTCGAGAAACCTCAACTCCCAAAAAAATACTTTAAATAGCCTAAGTTTTTTGTGTGAAATTTGGAAGCCAAAAAGATTTTCAAACTATGAATACCACACTACAAGAAAAAGGTCTTTCTTGATAGAAAATTTGACATAATTTCTTAATTGTTCTAAAAAAGGGTCAAGAAATTTAATCCTTGACAAATTCTTGACAGTTTATGAACTGTCAAGAATTTGAAATTATCTTTGACCGTTTTATAAAATCTTTGATAGTTATTAACTGTCAAGGATTTTGTAAAAAAAAAAAATTGTACAAATTTTTTTCTTAACTATTATAGTCTCAATCATTGATAGTTGTTAACAGTAAAGGATTAAGTTAAAAAAAAAAAAAAAATATTGCACTAAGGCAAAGTTTCCCATCTCAAAATTTTCAATTTTTCGTTTAAGGCAAATTCTCCGACCCTTTTTCCGTTTAGTCAAAGCTGGTATAGTGTTATAAAATATTAAAATAACCCGTTTCTTCGGCCCAAACTTCATGAGCCCAAAAGCCCATTTCTTCCGCACAAAAACTAGAAAATTTTCCCTCTCTTCCACCCAAAATCTCTCTTTCTCGCTCTTCCACTGATCAAAATCCTACTCATTAATTGATCTTTTATTAAACGCACGCTTGATTGATCCAATCGTGATCGAAATAATAGCCAGATGAAGAAACCTTACACTGGTTGTGAATTTGATCTTGAGTATCGACATCCACGGTGTCGTTTTCTTGTCCTTCATTGACGTTTTCGAGTTCGTGGATCTTGTCCTCGATGGAGGAACTGAAGCCCTTGGAATCAAAGTCACCGTCATTTAGCAGAGGGTTAGGGTGGTCAAGGAGGTGTTGCGGTTGATAAAGATGCATGTGGAGGGGAGAGACTGAGAGAAGGAGGAGGAGCGCGACGATAACAGCACACACGTGTGATGGTGTCGGCAACGAGATCTGAGACTTCGTAGCATTTTCGCTATTAAAGATACCGGAAAATGGTGACAGTGACGGACATGATTGATGGTGTTATTTTGCTAAGAGAGAAGGTGAGCAGAGATTTGGAGTTCGTTGTGTATCTTGTGTACTGGCAGTTTATGCCTGCTGCTTCGTGAAGCCTAAACAAGAAATAGTTGCTAAATCTACTACTCAAATGGTTCATGAACATCATGGAAAGTGAGTATTTTTCCTTTTTGTTTAATGTAACCCAAATGTTGTGAATGTTGTTGGTGTAACAGAACAAAAGAAAGTGCAGAAAATGCACCAAGAAGAATGAAACCAGAGTAAAGAGGCCAAGAGCGATGGAGAAGATGAAATACTGTTATTCCCCTCTTTGAATATTCAGTACAGTAGCCAAAGGCTGTGCTATATACAGCTAACAAATGTAACAAACTAACCGTCTATACAAATCAATGAATGCCATCTGTAAAGTAAAGAAATATATAAAGGAAAAGAAAATAAAGCAGCAGCTTATATACAAATTAAACTACAGCTATACTACATGTCGTTTTATATTTGTCCAGTGTCCTCTAACAGTTGGGTTTTGGCATAGGTAATTAAATGTTGATGTTTTATTTGCTAAATCTCAGTATGGCTCCTGCCGCCCGAATGACTATGACTAGAATAGTTCATCCTCTTGTTTCCTTGAATCCCTACCAAGGCAATTGGACAATAAAAGTTCATGTTACAAGCAAAGGGAACATGCGTACTTACAAGAGTGCAAGAGGAGAAGGGTGTGTCTTCAATGTGTAGTTAACAGATTAAGATGTAAGTCAAAAAGTTAATCTACGTAAACAATTTTTCCTTTAGGGTCATGTATATGTGAAATTATAATAATGTTAGGGGTGTTTCTCGTAGGCAGGAGATGTACGGGTTGCCTATTTGTAGTCGGAATATAAGGATTAGTGGGGCTGATGGGTTTGGTGATTGTGTTGGGATGGTTAATAGCTGCTGGGAGTTACCAAATATTGTGTTAGCTAGTGCAATTGCAGTTAGAATCTGTATATATAAAGGGCAGTATAGTGGTCTACTTGATACTTTTTTCTTTTGTATTCTAGATGGTTATTTTGGTGATTATGTAGATCTGAAATTTACTGGGGTTTTGTTGCACTGGTTAGAATGGATAGCAGTTGTATATGGCTGTTTAAATTTTTATTTTTGCTGTCATTGTATAGGGCTAGGAGTGCAACAGAATGGATCATTGCTTTTATGTTTTTCCCCCGCTTTTGCTTGTGATAATAGTGCTAAAAGCTTATATAGCAGGAATTTATTTTTTGTCTTGAGATTGCTTGGTTTTATCGAACATTTTTGTAGTGCTGAGTTCAGGGGGCAGATGCTTTTTGCTGGTTTTGTGGATACTACTGTCCGTGTAAAGGGTCTGCTGCTTTATTTTTTATTTTTATTTTTTAGCAATCTAGAGTGCTTTTTGCTCTGCTGTAGATTGCTTTGCTGCTGGGCACCAAGTTTGGATGTCTTTCTTTGTGACCCTTTTTTGGTTGTTCCGTAGCTCTTTGGCTTGTCAAGGGTTGACAATAGGTTGTATTTTTTTTTTATTCTTTAATTAAATTATTATCTTTTAACATGTTAGTGATGAATGGTTAAAATTGATTTGTTTGGTGCATGGTACACAAATACAAGCAACAATGTTCAATGAAGCTGCAAGGAAATTCTATGACAGGTTCCAATTGGGAAAGGTGTATTACATATCTCGGGGAACACTTAGGGTTGGCAACAAGCAATTCAAGACTATGCAAAATGATTATTAAATGAGCTTGAACAAAATGGTTTTGGCTGCACTTTTGGGGTTGTCTGCGTTCTTTGGCCTTGGAAGGTATAAAGTTCTTGAGCTAGTTTGTGTTTGTTTAATGTTTATGTAATTGTGTTGTCACAAAATATGCATTTAAGTGTTTGTTATTATTCTGGTCTTGGAAGTGTATTAGCTTAGTTTGGTGTCATTTTGATGTTGGTTGTTTATGGAGTCTACAACAATTTATTGCACATTGTGTTATTATTTGGAAAAGCAGATTATTTAATTTTATTTGTTCTAGTGCTACTTTACTAAATGTACTTATAAAGTCCAATTATATTATGTTGGGTATAATATTAGACCGTGTTCCGTTGAGGTGTTGTGAATGCTATTTCTTTTTTGGGTTTTAGTTGGCTGAAGTTGAGGGATAACCGAATGAGAATATATGGACTAATAAAATAAGCACAAGCTCTTTGAATTCTAAACCATATTACCTGGTTCAACATAAAAGATGTTAACTGAAACATCATATGGTACTTTATCCATCTCTTCAAATAGTTTTATTTGTTCTAATTGGCCATTTGATATTATTTTGATTCAGGTGTGGGAATTGGTAGAAAAAGAGCCTGATAATGGTGTCTTTAAAATGCTTCGCTGTGATGTTACTCGGTTTTTAACTACTATTCTCATTGGCACAATGTATTACCCTCCCCTTAATGTTAGTGTAACTAATTCTTTTCTTTTCACATTGAGTTTGAAAATTAATTCTTTTATAGATTCTATTTACCTATTCAGTGTGGCAAATATTCGAGCCACTGCATTGGTCACAGAGGTAGCAACAACTTTATTTGGTGAGGCTAGTGTCAGTGCAGCAATAGGAGTAATGACTGTAAGTATGTAACTTTCTCTCTCTTTTATGGACAGCAATACTATGAACTCATATTGAAATAACAGGCAATGGTTATAGTCGACATCTAAGTTAGGGGTGCACAGGATACAGGCTGTCATTAATATTTATTCAATTTTTAGTTTTACTGGTTTGTTTTGGGCTAATTAACTCTTGCTGGGTGATTATTCTATTGCTTTCTTGTGGTTGTTATGTTGGGTACTTATGCAAGGAATTAGGAATTAAAAACTACACAAATAATAATAATAATAATAATAATAATAATAATAATAATAATAATAATAATAATAATAATCTTCACAAGACTCTAAAGATTGTGATTGCATGGGGCCTTGCTACTGTGCACTGAAATCAATAAATATGATATCAACATCTAGACCTAAGTCAAATGTTATTATTAAATCAAAAGAATTTTTATTAGATATCAATGATAAGATTCAAGATGAAGATTTTAAAAGAGAATATTTATTAAAACTTAAAGAATTAATTTTATCTAAAGAAATACAAAAAGATGTATATTCTTATAATTTAAAAGATATATTAAAAAGATTTGAAAAACCTGCACAAATTATTTTAAGTGACTTGCAAGGAAAAATTAATATTCTGAAAAATCAAGTTAAAGATTTACAAAAAGATAATTTTGAAATTAAGACGGATTTATTATACTTAAAAGCCTCTAAAGAAACTATAGGACAACCATCAATCTCAAAATCAGAATTACAATTTGTTGAAGAAACTGAAGAATCGATTATAAATGAAATCTCTAAAATTCAACTTCAAAAATGGCATGCTTACATTAGAATCAATATTAATCATGAATTATATATTACTATACAAGCTTTAGTAGACATAAGAGTAGATCAACATTGTATGAGAGAATGATTAATTCCAACAAAATATTATGAAAAATCAAAAGAAATATTACACGGAGCTAATGATCAACAACTAAACATTAATTATAAATTATCTAATGCTCACGTATGTATACAAATTTTTTGTATTAAAAATATTTTTACTTTAACAAAAGATTTAGATCAAGATGTTATATTAGGTATCCCATTTATTACCCAAATTTACCTTTCACGATAAACAATAAAGGAATAACAACAAATATTTTAAGACAATATGTAACATTTGAATTTGTTAATCCACCATTAGTAGAAGATATTAATAATTTAAAAAATATTTCAGTATCTAAGATAAATACTATTACTAAATTAGAGAGTCTAGAAATTGTTCTTACAAAAAAATAGCTCGATTCTAATAAAATTTTGGATGCTTGCATTACAAAAAAGTGTTTTCAACTTTTTGCAATAAGATTTAAAAAGTTTTAAAATTATGTTTTCAATGAAATGCAAAAGCCAAAAAGTTTTTCTTCTAATAGTCTCTCTCATCATAATAACTTTTAGGACACGAATTTTTTTGAGAGAAAATAAGGAAAAGATGGGCACTCCCATCAAACGCCAAAATAATCCAAAATCAAAAGCATATGCGATGCTACCACCTCAACAACCTATTACCCCACAATCAAAATCTTCAAAACCCAATAAACAAAAAACCATTATTATCCAACCAAATCGGTTCACTCTTCTTGATGAAGAATCTGTTTCTTCATCATCACCAAAAAATTACCAACAAGCCCTTACAACACCAACATCTTATTCACCTTCTCCATCAAAACTTATTAACATTAATCCGACCTTTCAATACATTGAAAAAGAAACAACCCAATCAATTTGTATTGTTGAACTTGAATTCTGGGGACAAACTTTTCAAGAAACCATATAAAAAAATTTCCCTCCAGATTTTTATTTTGTTCTTGATGATCTATTAAAAACAAGAACTTTTTATGAATTTATTTTAGTTGATACTGATTCAATTGAAATTACTCATAATCCTGATAAAAATGATCCAAATAAAATTGCTTTTCAAAATGCAAAATCAAAAAAGTCTTGAGACTACAAGATTGGTGTATTGGCATTTATAGAAAACGCCCATTTTCTCAAACCTTTACTCCTTAAGAATTTTCATATAAAGATGATCAAAACTCCTGGTTTTATGCTTTTTGTTTATCACATACAACACATTCTTGGTTTTTTATATTTGACAAAAACGGTTCAAAAACTTTTCCAAAATGGTTTCAACAATGGTTCAATTTTTTTAGTTTAAATGAAAAAATTCTTTGACTTTTCGTTTGGGAAGGATATTAATTATTTGTCAAAAGTTTCAATAACAGTGAAGAACTTTGCTAGCATTTTCCAGCAATTTCTTAATTGTCTAGACAATGAGTTGGCAATTTTATATCACTACACCTCCTTCAAAATTTAGAGAGTTACAAAGAAAATTCTTTATTAAATGGTGGTCTAGCTTTTCCATCCAAAATGTTAGCCCACCAGCCGTGTAGATCTGGATTTCTCAACACCCTCATTTATGTCAACCTCAACAACAGTAAAATTTTTGACACAAAAATCAAAACTTATGGTTGAGTTGGCTCAATGCCAAACCCTTCAAGATATGGACAAAATAATTATGGCCATTGGATCTTCCTTATCTCAAAAAGCAAATTTGGACAATACTAAGTCACCAAGTGATCAAGATGAAGATGACTATTTTGCAATATTTTAAAATCAAATCAATTATGATTTCAATAAAGGACAATGACTCACCACCACCTTTACCACATGTTTAAAATTTTCGACAGAGTTCAACATTTTCAAGATTCCCTTTGTTTACTTTATCACATGCCTTGTGCAAAAATGAAGACTTTCAAGATTTCCCTTATCAATAAGAAGATTTTTCAAGATTCCCCTTATTAACAAAATCATTTTATCGGCTAATATCAAGACAAGTCCTCAATAATTCAAGACATATTTCTAAGATAGCTCATCAGACAGTTTATCAATGGTAAACTGCTACAATGTGTGAACAGTAATAGTGAACAATGTTTTTGCTACAGTAACTATGGTAATGGATGTTAATTTGTGCAGTTTTTAATTCCTAAGCCCTTCTATTGACACTTCTTGGCTTTGATACCATATAAAGCAGGATCGTTAAAATCTTAAGGGATGTAATAAAACTCAAGTAAAGTATTTGAAAAGTAAATGATTGATGTTTATGGAAATTGAAAAGCAAATGCTATTGTAATAATAAGTCAAGCCAAAAGGAATCAAATAATGTAAATAGTGTAATAAATGTGAAAAGAAAAGGAATAATGAGAAAAACTTATAAGTACTAATTTGATGAAGAAACGTTTTATTGCTTTGATGATGTTTACAAAGGACATTATAAATTTCTGCTCCCTCACTTTTTTGTGCTATTGTTTTTCTCTTTATTTTTGCTTTCTACTCTTGCAATCTACGTGATACAAATTTATACTACAAAGGAGCGGATTTCAAATACATTTGAATTCGTCTTCATAATTACAGTACAGAATAAAAGATAAAGTAGTTGATACTTGATAAGTTGTCTTGGATACGTATCTTGAATTATTGAGGACTTGTCTTGATATTGATCGATAAAACGATTTTGTTGATAAGGGGAATCTTGAAAAATCTTCTTGTTGATAAGAGAAATGTTGAAAGTCTTGATTTCTACAGAAGGCATGTGATAAAGTAAGTAAAGGGAATCTTGAAAATGTTGAACTCTGTCGAAATTTTGGAACATCTGGAAAAGGTGATGCTGAGTCATTGTCCTTTATTGAAATCATAATTGATTTGATTTTGGAACATTGCAAAATAGTCATCTTCGTCTTGATCACTTGGTGACTTGGTATTGTCCGAATCTGCTTTTTGAGATGAGGAAGATCCAATGGCCATAATTATTTTGTCCATATCTTGAGGGGTTTGACATTGAGCCAACTGAGCCAAAAGTTTTTATTTTTGCGTCAGAAATGTTGATTGTTGTTGAGGTTGACATAAATGAGGGTGTTGAGAAATCCATATTTGCACAGCTGGTGGGCTTACATTTTGGATGAAAAAGCTAGGCTACCATTTAATAAAGAATTTTCTTTGTAACTCTCCGAATTTTGGTGGAGGAGGATTAGCGATATAAAATTGCCAACTCATTATTCAAGCAATTAAGAAATTGCTAGAAAATGCTAGCAAAGGTTTTTCACTGTTATTGAAATTTTTAGCAAATAATTGATATCCTTCCCAAACAAAAGGTGGAAGAATTTTTTCTTTTAGAAAAAATATAACCATTGTTGAAACCTTTTTGGAAATGTTTTTGGACAATTTTTGTCAAATAAAAAAAACCAAGAAAGTGTTGTATGTGATAAACAGAAAGCATAAAACCACACTTTTTGATAATCTTTATATGAAAATTCTTGAGGAATAAAGGTTTGAGAAAATGAGTGTTTTTTTATAAATGCCAATACGCCAATCTTGTGGTCTCAAGACTTTTTGGATTTTCTATTTTGAAAAAGCAATCTTATTTGGATTATAGGTAATTTCAATTGAGTTAGTATCAACTAAAATAAATTCATAAAAAATTCTTGTTTTTAATAGATCATCAGGAATAAAATAAAAATCTGGAGGGAAAATTTTTTATAAGGTTTCTTGGAAAGTTTGTCTCCAGAATTCGGGTTCAACAATACAAATTGATTGTGTTGTTTCTTTTTCAATGTATTGAAAGGTCGGATTAATGTTAATAGGTTTTGATGGAGAGGGTGAATAAGATGTTGGTATTGTAAGGGCTTGTTGGTAATTTTTTTATGGTGATGAAGAAATAAATTCTTCATCAAGAAGAGTGAACCGATTTGGTTGGGTAATAATGGTTTTCTATTTATTGGGTTTTGAAGGTTTTGATTGTGGGGTAATGGGTTGTTGAGGTGGTAGCATCGCATACGATGCTTTTGATTTTGGATTATTTTGGGGTTTGATGAGAGTATTCATCTTTTCCTCATTTTCTCTCAAAAAAATTGTGTTCTAAAAGTTATTATGATGAGAGAGACTATTAGAGGAAAAACTTTTTGACTTTTGCATTTCATTGAAAAAATAATTTTGAAACTTTTTAAATCTTATTGTAAAAAGTTGAAAACACGTTTTTGTAATGCAAGCATCCAAAATTTTGTTGGAATCGAGCCATTCTTTTGTAGGAACAATTTCTAGACTCTAATTTAGTAATAGTATTTATCTTAGATATTGAAATATTTTTAAATTATTAATATCTTTTACTAATGAAGGATTAACAAATTCAAATGATATATCTTGTCCTAAAATATTTGTTGTAATTCCTTTATTGTTTACTGTGAAAGGGTAAATTTGAGTAATAAAGGGGTACCGTAATATAACATCTTGATCTAAATATTTTTCTAGAATAAAAGTATTTTTAATACAAAAATTGTGTATACATACGTGAGTATTAGATAATTTATAATTAATGTTTAGTTGTTGACCATTAGCTCCATGTAATCTTTCTTTTGTTTTTTTTTATAATATTTTGTTGGAATTAATCCTTCTCTCATACAATTTTGATATGCTCCTATGTCTACTAAGACTTATGTAATAATATCTAGTTCATTATTAATATTAATCCTATTATAAACATGCTTTCTTTTAATTTGAATTCTAGAGAGTTCATTAATAAATGATTCTTCGGTTTCTTCAATAATTTGTAATTATGATTTTGAGGTTGATGGCTGCCCTATAGTTTCTTTAGAGGCTTAAATGTTGTAAAGAAAATTTGTATTTTTTTTTATTATAGTTTTGTAAGAATTCTTGTTTTAATAATTCTTTGTTAATTTCAAAAGGTTTAGTTATTGTGTTAATTTGACTATAATTTCCTAATACTTCTAATTGTGTTGGTGAACTAGGTGGACTTGATGTGTTTTCATATGCAGGTTTTGTTACATGAGAGGAATAATTTACTCCTACTAATTTACTCCTTGAACTTGCTGATGAGGGCCTAGGTGTAGTAATTTCTTCAATCCTGGGGTTGTGATGATTTTTATTAGTAATTATGGGTTGATTTTGTTCTAAGAGAGTTTTTTTAAATTTTAATCTTATTGTACCATCTGGTTCTTGTATTATTCGTTGTATTTCAGATTCATTTTGGTCATGTAAAGGTTTTGGAGGGCATAATTTTTCTAATTTCCTATCTGTTTGTGTAACACCTACATCAAGATACGTAACTTTATTTATGCCCCAATACCCTTAGTTGAATCTCATTGGAGTTATCTTGGACAAATGTGAACAAATTTTTTTAAAACTTTATTAGGGGTAAAATGGTCATTTCACTTATAATTAGATGAAAGAGTGGGGAGTGAAAGGAAGCATAATAATATGAAGAAGATTATAGAAATGATGGTAATTATGTAATTATATAAAGGACATAGATGAAATTTCTTAGAAAGTGCAAAGGTAAAATGGGAATATAAATATAATTATGTAATATTAAGGGTTCAATAGATGAAACCCTAGTTATTCCACCTCTTGTACATGCCACCCTTCACACAAGTGCTCTCAAATTTCTTCAACCAATTCCAAAGAAAATTCATGGGATTTGACTTAATCTTTGTAGACTTTCAATCCTAGACCATCCATAGGTAAGATTCTAGCACCAAGATGTGAGATTAAACTTTAAAGATTTAAATTCTTATGGTTTTATATGATTTAGGTTCAAGAGGAAGAGAGTTTTAACAAAGGGGAGTTATATTACTAGTGTTGCTCAAATTTATGGTAAGTAAATCCAACTTTAGTTTTGATTTGAGAAATAATTGTGTAGAGTAATTTTTGTATGTTTGTATGTGATTGTATGGTGAGAATTGTTGGTTGAATTAATGTTGAATGATGTGAAAATCCAGCCATGAGAAGTGGTTCATTGTATGTGGTGAATTGATAGAGTTTTGGATGAGATATGGAAGAATTATTGTTGAATTGTGGAGTATTGATTTTCGGCCAGGTTAGAGATTAGCTTTAGGGAGTCTTTGCTCCAATTTTGGTAGATTGGGAGAGATGTGTGGAAGTGTAGCCAATTTAGTATTTGCATGTGCATGTAAATTTTTTTATGAAAATTCAAAGAGAATTGCTTGCATGAATATGTTAGATTGTTACTTTGATATGGTGTTGTTGATGGTAGAGAATATTAAGGAAAAATGTAAGCAAAAAACTGAGAGAAGGAAAGAAAAGAAATTTCTTGTAGATTCATTTATTAAAGAATACAATTGAAGAATTCGTATAACCTGAACTTTATTTAGAGTTGTATATAGAATCTTTCTGAGAAATATAAAATGCTATGTAAGAAGGTTGTGGCGATGGGGAACCCGTGAGTGACAGAGATGCAGAAAATTTCCTGCATGCACGCCGCCATCAGTGAGTGGCCTCAGAATAGAAAACAGAATATGTACAGTCCGTTAAAAGTGCATGTGGATGAGGACTATACCGAGAAAGAATTTCAGAATACACTCACATGGCAAGGGTTCCAAATCCATGCCTCAATCTAGTCTGATCGGCAAACCAGAATAGATTAAAGAAAAAGAAACGGAAACGGAAACAGAATAAGAAATATAAAACAAAAAAGAAAATTTATTTATTAGAGAAAGTTTATTTATTTTTGCATATGTATTATGTACTTCCACTAACCAGAATTTCTTATGTGCTCAGTGACATTCCAGTTTTTATTAATTGTTCTTGTACATTGGTAAGTAACAAATTAGAATATTAGAAAAGAATGGAGAATAATAGAAAAGCTTGATGTGAGAAAAGAAAGTCGAATATGAGTAACGGAGGAAGAATAGTAGTGTAGTTGGTTTACTTACTAAGCAATTAGTGCTCACTCCATTAATTTTACTATTTTGCAGGTACTAGATGAAATACGGTTGGGTGATTCATCAATCAGCAGAAGAGTTTGACAACATTGTCCAAATATATTTTGTACTTATTTATGTAAATTAGTTGTTTTACATAGAGATATATATGTATATATTAAAGTTAGTGTTTTTGGACTTTATATTACATACACATATATGTTTTCTAAAAAAAAAATATTTAGTGAGTTTTATTTTATATCTCTCAAAGAATTATTAGCTAGAGAATATATTACAGTTTGTTTGATAATTTCATCCCAAGCTAATCTTTTTGGTGTAAAAGTTATATGTTTTGTTTCATCGGCCTCCATAATAACCATGTGTTCTGGTGGGGACATCCTAATGGCTCTTGGACTAATTGTGGTATTTATAACTTTGTAATAAATCCTATATATTAATACTATTGGTTGAGCTTTATCTTGATAAGTAAGATTATAAGCTTTTAAGTTAATAGCTAATACAGACAATATTATTGGATCATATAAACCTACTGTAAAGTTTAAATAACAATCAAAATATACTGGACTACTTTCTAAATTAGAATTTAATACTGCTAATAAAGAGTTATTGAAATTTAAATTTCTTGCATCTCTTAACATTACTAATATTAGAATGTTTTGTCCTAATCAAAATAATGGTTTTACTGCTACTTGTACAAATCCTATGTGTAAAAATTTATAATTGTTTTGTTTGTGTTTATGTATTGCTTCTTCAGAAAGAAGTTGAATTTCTTCAACCCTTTCTTCGGTTATCATTATTGTGTCTTCTGTTGTTTTAATAGAGTAATTTGACATAAATTCAAAGCTACCTATTTGATATATTGTGTCTTTTTTAACTGGTGGTATGTTCCAGTTATGTAAGTGTTGATCGATTTTCTACCATATTAATTTCTTGAGTATTAATAGATTTCATTAATTCTTGATTATTGTTTGTCCTTTGTTGTTGATTGTTAATCCTAATAGCGATACTACTACTACTATAATCTCGTCTACTACTACTTCTTAATTTTCTTAAGAAATTAGACATCTCTAAAACAATTCTAACTTAAAAGTTCTAGTTTTTCTCCTAGATCACGGGACCACCTCCAGGACCACCTAACACATGGCTGACCAGTGGTTACAGGCTGACTAAGCGTACCCTCCAGGCTGACCAAACGTAACCTAGAATCAATTCTAGAGTTCTTCTAGATTAAAACCTTCTAGATTTAAGGGTATTTAACCCTTAATTCAACCAAGAAATGAACAGGGCTACGGATGAACAATAATGAATAGTAAACTGCTATAGTGTGTGACAGTAACAGCGACTAGTGATGAACAGTAATTTTGAACAGTTTTTTGCTATAGACTACTGTAATGGATGTTAATTTGTGCAGTTTTTAATTCCTAATTCCTTACTTCTATTGACACTACTTATCTATTAATAAAATGAGAAGTAATACGAAATATTCTAAAACTCAAAATTTTTACCCAAGACCTTTCTTTCCAGATATACAATTCGAAGATGTACTCAAATGTCAAGATCTACCTATAATGAAACAGGAATAGATGAATGGAATATAGATGGATTAGCTGAACATCAAATATTAAATGTTTTATAAGAAATGACAATGTCAGCATTAGCCCATAAAGTCCAAGAAAATACTGATCACCAAATAGCAAAAATATTAGTTTCAGGATTCACAGAAATACTGAAAAATTGGTGGGATAATGATTTAACTGAAGCTCATCGAAAATTAATATTAAATGCAACAAAAAAATTAGAAAAATTAAAACAGAAGGTACAAGTCAACTAGAGTATGAACATTGATTGTGAATAGTAATTTTGAATAGGTTTTGCTACAGTAACTACGGTAATGGATGTTGATTTGTGAAGTTTTTAATTCCTAATTCCTTACTTCTATTGACACTACCTGGCTCTGATACCATATAAAGCAGGATCGTTAAAATCTTGAGGGATGTAATAAAAATCAAGTAAAGTATTTGAAAAGTAAATGATTGATGTTTATGGAAATTGAAAAGCAAATGCTATTGTAATAATAAGTCAAGTCAAAAGGAATCAAATAATGTAAATAGTTTAATAAATGTGAAAAGAAAAGGAATAATGAGAAAAACTTACAAGTACTAATTTGATGAAGAAACGTTTTATTGCTTTGATGATGTTTACAAAGGACACTATAAATTTTTGCTCTCTCACTTTTTTGTGCTGTTGTTTTTCTCTCTATTTTTACATTCTACTCTTGCAATCTAAGTGATACAAATTTATACTACAAAGGAGCGGATTTCAAATACATTTGAATCCATCTTCATAATTACAATACAGAATAAAAGATAAAATAGTTGATAACTTGATGAGATGTCTTGGATACATGTCTTGAATTATTGAGGACTTGTCTTGATATTGGCCGACAAAACAATTTTATTGATAGGGAGAATCTTGAAAAATCTTCTTGTTGATAAGAGAAATCTTGAAAGTCTTGATTTTTACAGAAGGCATGTGATATAGTAAGTAAAGGGAATCTTGAAAATGTTGAACTTTGCCGAAAATTTTGAATATCTGGAAAAGGTGGTGCTGAGTCATTGTCCTTTACTGAAATCATAATTGATTTGATTTTGGAACATTGCAAAATAGTCATTTTCGTCTTGATCAGTTGGTGACTTGGTATTGTCCGAATCTGCTTTTTGAGATGAGGAAGATCCAATGGCCATAATTATTTTGTCTATATCTTGAGGGGTTTGGTATTGAGCCAACTAAGCTAGAAGTTTTTATTTTTGCGTCAGAAATGTTGATTGTTGTTGAGGTTGACATAAATGAGGGTGTTGAGAAATCCATATCTGCACGGCTGGTGGGCTTACATTTTGGATGAAAAAGCTAGGCCACCATTTAATAAAGATTTTTCTTTGTAACTCTCTGAATTTTGGAGGAGAAGGTGTAGTGATATAAAATTGCCAACTCGTTATCCAAGCAATTAAGAAATTGTTGGAAAATGCTAGCAAAGGTTCTTCACTGTTATTGAATTTTTTAGCAAATAACTGATATCCTTCCCAAACCGAAGGTGGAAGAATTTTTTCATTTAAACCGAAAAAATGAACCATTGTTCAAACCACTTTGGAAAAGTTTTTGGACAATTTTTGTCAAATATAAAAAACCAAAAATGTATTGTATCTGATAAACAAAAAGCATAAAACCAGACTTTTTGATAATCTTTATATGGAAATTCTTGAGGAATAAAGGTTTGAGAAAATGGGCATTTTCTATCAATGCCAATACGCCAACTTGTGGTCTCAAGACTTTTTTGATTTTGTATTTTGAAAAAGCAATTTTATTTGATAATTTTTATCTGGATTATGGGTAATTTCAATTGAATCAATATCAACTAAAATAAATTCTTAAAAAGTTCTTGTTTTTAATAGATCATTAAGAATAAAATAAAAGTCTGGAGGGAAAATTTTTGATAAGGTTTCTTCAAAAGTTTGTCCCCAGAGTTCGGGTTCAACAATACAAATTGATTGGGTTGTTTCGTTTTCAATGAATTGGAAGGTCAGATTAATGTTAATAGGTTTTGATGGAGAAGGTGAATAAGATGCTGGTATTGTAAGGGCTTGATGATAATATTTTGGTGGTGATGAAGAAATAGATTCTTCATCAAGAAGAGTGAACCGATTTGGTTGGGTAATAATGGTTTTCTATTTATTGGGTTTTGAAGGTTTTGATTGTGGGGTAATAGGTTGTTGAGGTGGTAGCATCTTATTGCAAAAGTTGTGTTCTAAAAAAAAATTGTGTTCTGAAAGTTATTATGATGAGAGAGACTATTAGATGAAAAACTTTTTGACTTTTGCATTTCATTGAAAACATTATTTTGAAACTTTTTAAATCTTATTGCAAAAGTTGAAAACATGTTCTTGTAATGCAAGCATCCAAAATTTTGTTGGAATCAAGCCATTCTTTTGTAGGAACAATTTCTAGACTCTCCAATTTAGTAATAGTATTTATCTTAGATATTGAAATATTTTTTAATTATTAATATATTTCACTAATGGAGGATTAACAAATTCAAATGTTACATCTTGTCTTAAAATATTTGTTATAATTCCTTTATTGTTTACCATGAAAGGGTAAATTTGAGTAATAAATTAAGGGGGTACCTAATATAACATCTTGATCTAAATCTTTTGCTAGAATACAAATATTTTTAATACAAAAATTGTGTATACATACGTAAGCATTAGATAATTTGTAATTAATGTTTGGTTGTTGACCATTAGCTCCATGTAATCTTTCTTTTGTTTTTTCATAATATTTTGTTGGAATTAATGATTCTCTCATACAATTTTGATCTGCTCCTGTGTCTACTAAGGCTTGTGTAATAATATCTAGTTCATTATTAATATTAATCATATTGTAAACATGCCATTTTTGAAATTGAATTCTAGAGATTTCATTAATAAATAATTATTCGGTTTCTTCAATAATTTGTAATTCTGATTTTGGGGTTGATGGTTGTCCTATAATTTCTTTAGAGGCTGGCAACTTGGGAAGAAAGGATCTCGGGAATACTGACCTCTTACGAGAACTATACTCGTAATGTATGCGGTGATTTTCAATCCCCTAGGGATTGTTGGCTAGCTCATGAGGAAAAGTGGAATAAATTCAAGTTAAAGCTAAAAAAGATGGAGGGAGGTAAATATTACTGCGTACACTATTAACTATGAAGCATAAGAAGGCATACACCGAAGACAGCGATTCTACTAGACAGTTATTGAATCGCTTGTATCAAAATATTGAACGAACAACACACCAAGATCCGCATCCAGGGTTAATAATTGCTTCACATCACTTCATTGAGCATAACCTTCTAATAAATCTGTCTTAATTTTAAAATTATCTTTTTGTAGATCTTTAACTTGATTTTTCAGAATATTGATTTCTTCTTGCAAGTCACTTAGAGTAACTTGTGTGGGTTTATCAAATATTTTTAATATATCTTTTAAATTATAAGAATCTACATCTTTTTGTTTTTCTTCAAATAAAATTAATTCTTTAAGTTTTAATAAATATTCTCTCTTAATATCTTCATCTTGAATTTTATCAATATTATTCAATAAAAATTCTTTTGATTTAGTAATACCATTTATTGACTTAGGTCTAGATGTTGATATCATATTTATTGATTTCATTGCACAGTAGCAAGGCCCCATGCAATCACAATCTTCAAAGTCTTGTGAAGACTCACTTATTGTTTCAGAAGAGTTTTCTTGAATTTGACAAATTATATCTTCATTTTCTATATTATAACTAGATTCATCTTCAGAGTTTGTTTGAATAATTTTTGTTTTAATTTTGAATCTATTTCTAGTTTTTTAATTCGATCTTTTATTGGACACTTAGTAGCATAATGACCCTGTTGTTTACATTTCCAGTATGTGATAAAAATTTTAGATATTTTCTTATTAGAAGATTTTTTCTTTTTATAGGGTTTATCGTAAGATTTTTGTTCATATTTATAATCTCTTTTGTAATAAGTTTTCTTTATTGTTTTTGTTTTTTTATCTTTTTTATATTTAACTAAGGGAGATAATATTTTCTCATAACCAGATTGACTACAAATCCACTTAATTCTGTTTTCTTATGTTTTAATTCATTTTTTAATTTAGCTTTTAATTTTAAATCAGTGCAAATTATTAAAGCTTTATTGCTAATAAAACTAATTAAATCTCCATACGTTAAATCTTCATAAGGTATATTTCCATCAAAATTTTTTATATAATGTATTTTTAACAGTTTGACTAAATAATCTAGGTAGACCATCCAGAAACCTTTCTTTCCAATAGGGTTTCCTACAGTCTGTTCTTGTAAATACTTTTTGCAAAAACATATCTTTATACCATCCAAAATCTGCCATAATTGGACATCTTAAGTTTGATAATATTTCTTGTGATCTTTTTCGAAAACTTGTTGGATCTCCTACAAAGCTTTTAGTTATTGCATAGATTAATGTAGAGACTGTGTATTCTTTTTCTTGTTCATACTCTAGTTGACTTGTACCTTCTGTTTTAATTTTTCTAATCTTTTTTGTTGCATGTAATATTAATTTTCGATGAGCTTCTGGTAAATCATTATCCCACCAATTTTTTAGCATTCCTGTGAATCTTGAAACTAATATTTTTTCTATTTGGTGATCAATATTTTCATGGACTTTTTGGGCCAATGTTGATATTGTCATTTCTTGTAAAACATTTAATATTTGATGTTCAACTAATCCATCTATATTCCATTCATCTATTCCTGTTTCATTATAGGTAGATCTTGACATTTGAGTTACATCTTCGGATTGTATATCTAGAAAGGAAGGTCTTGGGTAAAAATTTCGAGTTTTAGGATATTTCGTATTAGTTCTCATTTTATTAATAGATAAGTTTTGGAAATTTTTATTTAATTCTTCTACAAGATTGAATTCTGTAAGAACATTAATGTTTGATTTTAAAGGTGCTAATTCATTAAGTTTTTTGCTACTTTTTTCTAGAATAGTATTGTGATTTTTGAATTTTATTATTTCTTCTTTTGGTATATCGAAGGGTTCAAAAAATGGTTTTACATATTTTTGTGAATAAAGGGGTGTTGAATTAGATGGTTTTATTTGCCAACTCATACATATTGTGTTAATAATAATAATAATAATAATAATTATTATTATTATTAGCAAAAAATTTTATCCTTAAGAGGAGTTGGAAATCCCCCTCACAGGTCTGCAACTTCTTGAGTTTTCAAGTAATCAAGGGAAATCAAAATTCATCAACAGTTTCCCAAAATATAAGCATGGAAAAGTTTCAAAGTAAAGAAGCATCGGCTAAGAAAATCTAACAATTTGTACACATGCACCACCAGTCTAGATTATAAATTAGCTAATAAACAACCAGCCCTTTGTTTCATATTACAAAATTTGATCTCAACTAACAAAATCCCATTAAAAAAAATCGCCACCCAACATCACCAACACAAACACAAATAACCAAAAGTCTATTACAAGACAAATCAAACAGAAGAAAGAAAATAAACTTTGTTCCCTACTTATAAAATCCAGAGATTTCGTGACAGCATACAAAATTTCCCAAAATCACACAAAAATCAAAACCAATAACCCATAAAGCCCTAATTCATGCAAATTTCATAACCCCAAAACATGTAGTTAAATCAAATGGGTTATTGAGACTACAACAGTCACGAACAAGATTTACAAAGTTTATTTTTAACCAATTTCTTGACATTTAATAACTGCAAGAATCATCCAAAACAGTGAAGGATTATTTCAAAATTTTGACAGTTCATAGACTGTCAATAATTTGTCAAGAATTACAATTCTTGACAATTTTTGAAAATGGTCAAGAAAATCTATCTACTCTTTCTGTCAAGGAATGGGGTTTTTCTTGTAGTGAAAAGAGGAAATATGATAAGTACAAGAGCACTTACCTTTACATAGAGCAATGGGAAGATCTAGGTTAGAAGAAGAAAGATCTAGATCCGGGGGTAAGGTAGGCAGTAGGGGCAATGTCTCAGGTGTCTCAGATGCCAATACTGGTGCTAGTGCTGGTGCCACTTGCTGTGGTGGAGGGTGGTGAGAGTATATCTAAGTGACAGGAGGACGACACGGGGGTGGAGAACTATAGTGAGTAATGGTATAAATAAGAAAATCATTAGTGACTAGATAAGAAGATGAATGGAATCATCAACATAAGGAGTAATTTCGAAGAATGAAACATTAGTCGAGACAATATACTTACCCAAAGTAGGAGAAAAACAATGATATTCCTTTTAATACCATGGGTAACGAAAGAATATATACTTGAGGTATCTAGGGTCTAATTTGGAAAGATGAGGGCGAACGTCTTGAACAAAGCAAGTACACCCAAAGATTTTGGGAGTGAGACAGAACAAAGGTTGAGAAGGAAAAAGAATGGAGTAAGGTATTTGGCCAAACAAAATAGATAAAGGCATACGATTGATTAAGTAACAGGCGGTAGAAATAGCATCTACCCGAAACTCTTTTGAGACTTTCATATGAAAGAGAAGTGTACAAGTGACCTTTAACAAATGATGATTTTTTCATTCAACAACTCCATTTTGCTGAGGCGTATACACACATGATGATGTTAGGAAACGACCCGGTTGCGCAGCGGAAAACAAAAAATTTACAACCACGGATCGTTCCTTAGAACCCAAAATCAAGGCACAGATTTTACAGTTTATGCATAATAAGAATCTGCAGAAAATTAAATCCATATGTTTAGATTCATACCCACGTTTGGAGGCTCCACCAATGTTGTCTTTGAATGTGTTTGCTACCGATCCAAGTATAGGATCGAACCAAGAAGTCCACACGAAGACAACCACCANTTTCAGTTAGGTAAGTTTTGATCGATTTTTGCCATATTAATTTCTTTGAGTGCTAATATACTTCATTAATTCTTGATTATTGTTTGTACTTTGTTGTTGACTATTAATTCTAATAGCGTTACTGCTACTATTATTATCTCGCCTACTACTACTTCCTAATCTCCTTAAGAAATTAGACATTTCTAAAATAATTCTAACCTAAAAGTTCCATTTTCTCTCCTAGATCATGGGTACAAGTAGTAGTAAAACCATTATTTAGATTAGGTCAAAACATTCCAATATTAGTAATGTTAAGAGGCGCAAGAAATTTAAACTTCAATAACTCTTTATTAGCTGTATTAAATTATAATTTAGAAAGCAGTCTAGTATATTTTGATTGTTATCTAAACTTTACAGTAGGATTACATGATCCAGCAATACTTTAGGAAATTCAACACCCATTTATTCACAAAAATAGTTAAACCATGACATTCCAAAAGAAGAAATCGTTAAATTCAATAATCACAATACTATTTCAGAAAATATTAGTAAAAACCTTAGTGAATTATCATCCTCTAAATCAAACATTAATGTCCTTTCAAACTTTACCCCAATCACATAACAAAATCATAGGAAAAGAAAATGTTTCTTATACATATTAAAATAAAAAGAAAAAATTTTGGAAATGCTAACAAGAAGGACACGATGCTTTTAAATGTCCAACTAAAAGACAAAATAAAACTTAACATTAGAACCCAATATAATCCACACTGAAAAGTATCATTTGAAATGCTACCCCCCTCAACGACCTTTTACCCCTAAATTGTTAGGCCTAAGTCAAGACATTCTAACAAAAACTTTGACAAAAACTTCAATAATTCTTTAATAAGAAACTCGCTAGTTATTAAGAGTTAGCCTTTACAAACTTGTAATAATAGTGACCCCAGTAAGCCTTGCTACTGTGCAATGAAATGAATAATATGATATCAAAATTTAGACCTAAGTCAATAAATGTTATCACAAAATGAAAAGAATTTTTATTAGATAATTGACAAATTCAGGATGAAGATATTAAAATAGAATATTTATTAAAACTTAAAGAATTAATTTTACTGAAGGAAAACAAATAGATGTATCCTTACAATTTAAAAGACATATTAAATAGATTTGACAAACCCACACAAGTAACTCTACGTGATTTACAAGAAAAAATCAATATTCTGAAAAATCAAATTAAGGAATTACAAATGATAATATTGGAATCAGACAGATTTATTATGTTTAAAAGCCTCCAAAGAAACTAGAGACAACCATCAACCTCAAAATCAGGATTACAAATAAAGAAACAGAAGAATCATTCATTAATGAAATCTCAAGAGTTCAATTTCAAAAATGGCATGTTTACATTAGGTCAATATTAATCATGAATTAGATATTATTACACAAGGTTTAGTAGACACTGGAGCATATCAAAACTGTATAAGAGAAGGATTAATTCCAACAAATATTATGAAAAAACAAAGAAAAATTATACGGAGCTGATGGTCAACAATTAACATTAATTTTAAATTATCTAATGCACATGTATGTATAACAAATTTTTGTACTAAAAGTACCTTTATTCTAGCAAAAGATTTAGATCAAGTGTGATATTAGGTACCCCCTTTATTACTCAATTTTACCCTTTTAATATAACCAATATTTTAGGACAAGATGTAATGTTTGAATTCGTAAATCCACCATTAATAAAGATATTAGTAATTTAAAAAATGTTTCAATATCTAAGATAAATACTATTATTAAAGTAGAGACTCTCTTTATTATCTATTTTTTGTTTTAATATCCCATCATAACCTATATCAAGGCTCAGTTTCTATAATAGGATAGGCTGAGGGATCCAATATACTAAGGCAAGGAAGGAATTTAATTTTGGATTTAATTTCTCTAACTATTTGGGTATGAGACTCGGACCAACAGGAGGATTTTTTCTAAGTCTTTGACATAAAGGTTCACATAGTTTTCTAAGGTCTTGGAAAAAATCTGCTACATAATTTAGACATCCTAAAAATCTTTGTAATTGTTTCGGCTCTTAATTCATCAGGAAAATTATTTGCAAATTCTATTGTCCATCAACTGGTTTAATAGTTCCTTTATAAATTTCATGACCTAAAAATCTGATTTTTGTTTGAAATAATTTCATTTTGTGGCTGAAACAACTAATCCATTTCTTTTAATAATTTCTTCAAATATTTTTAAATGTTTCAAATGTTGATCTATTGATTATGAATAAACTAAGACATCATCAATATATACTATTGTAAGATGTATATAGAGATTAAAATATCATTCATAATGTTTTGAAATTCTAAAGGTGCTTTTTTAATCCAAAAGGCATAACATCCACTCATATTGACCGAAGGAACATTAAATGCCCTTTTGTATTTATCTAGTTCATCTATTTGAACTTGCCAAAATCCTGATTTCATATCAAATTTTGAAAATATTGTTGCATTATATATCTTTTAATTAAATCTTTTTTATTGGGAATTGGATATCTAATACATTGTAATACTTTATTTAATGGTTTATAATCATTACAACCTTGGAACTCCTCGTTCCTTTCTGCTGCATTATTGACATAGAAGGTAGAACAGCTCCATGGAGATTTACTTGGTCTAATTATTTTTTATCTTGTAAATCTTTGATTTCTTTATGACAGTATTCAAGTAATTCTTTATTCATTTATATGGGTCTAGCTTTTGTTGGTATATTTTTCTCATCAAAGTTCTTAATATAGGGAAGACAAACTACATGTTGTTTTCTATCCCAAAATGCATTTGGAATTGTTGAGCATATATCTTGTGAAAATCGCCTTTCTAAATTTTTAATTAATTCTTGATTTTTGGAGTTTCTAATTGTTGCTTATCCTTTCATGTTTTAATTCTTCCTTTAAGAAATTAATTTGTCTTTTCTTATATTAATAATATTTATGTTTGATATTGACAAGTCTTTTAAATTATTAATATCTTTTATTAATGGAGGATTAACAAATTCAAATGTGACATTTTGTCCTAAAATATTGGTCTTAATCCTTTATCATTTACTGTAAAAGGTAAATTTGAGCAATAAAGGGGGTACCTAATATAACATCTGATCTAAATCTTTTGCTAGAATAAAGTTACTTTTAATACAAAATTTTTGTATACATCATGTGCATTAGATAATTTATAATTAATGTTTTTGTTGACCATTAGCTCCATATATTTTTTTTCTATTTTTTTTCATAATATTTTGTTGGAATTAATCTTTCTCTATGCATTTTGATCTGCTCCAGTGTCTACTAAAGCATGTGTAATAATATATAATTCATGATTAATATGATCCTAATGTAAACATGCCATTTTTTAGATTGAACTCCTGAGATTTCATTAATGAATGATTCTTCTGTTTCTTTAATTTGTAATCCTTATTTTGTGGTTGATGTTGTCCTATAGTTTCTTTGGAGGCTTTTAACATAATAAATCTTTCTTGATTCCAATATTATCATTTTGTAATTCTTTAATTTGATTTTTCAGAATATTGATTTCTTCTGCTAGATCACTTAGAGTTACTTGTATGGCTTTGTCAAATCTTTTTTAATATGTCTTTTAAATTGTAAGACTACATCTTTTTGTTTTCCTTCAGATAAATTAATGTTTTAAGTTTTAATAAATATCTCTTTAATATTTTATCCTGAATTTTGTCAATAATATTTAATAGAAATTCTTTTGATTTTGTGATAACATTTATTGACTTATGTCTAAATTTTGATATCATATTTATTGATTTCATTACACAGTAGCAAGCTTACAAGGGTCACTATTATTTCAAGTTTGTAAGGGCTTACTCTTAATATCTAGAGAGTTTCTTATTAAAGAATTATTGAAGTTTTTGTCAATGTTTTTGTTAGAATTGTCTTGACTTAGGCTTAATAATTTAGGGGTAAAAGTTCATTGAGAGGTACTTTCAAATGATACTTTTGATGTTGGATTAATATGGGATTCTAATGTTAAGTTTTTATTTTGTCTTTTAGTTGGATATTTAAAAGCATCGTGTCCTTCTTGTTTGCATTTCAACATTTTTCTTTTTATTTTTATATTGTAATAAGAACATTTTCTTTTCCTATGATTTTGTTCTGTGATTGGGGTAAAGTTTGAAAAGACATTAATGTTTGATTTAGAGGATGATAATTCACTAAGTTTTTTACTAATATTTTCTAAAATATTATTGTGATTATTGATTTAATGATTTCTTCTTTTTGAATGTCAAAGGGTTCAAAAATGGTTTAACATATTTTTGTGAATAAAGGGGTGTTGAATTTCCTAGTGTATGTTGAATGTGAACTTGAATTTTCTACTAACTCCTTCCCAGGGTCTTTTGAATTTTTGTAATTATGTGTGTAGATTATCTTCTACCTATTCATTTGTTGACTCATAGTGTGGAGAATTTGATTAGAGTAATTGTTTTGATGTTGAATATTTTTGATGTCTCGTAAAGTTGGTGGTTTTTATCATCATCTATTCTATTAATTTTTTTTAAATTGGTGATGCTATTATTTCTGCTTGTTGATGTTCTATTTTAATTTCTTCTAAAGGTGGATGGATAGATGTAATAGTCTTATTGGTTGATGTTTGCCAATTTTTTGTTGCATTAGTAGAATGAGAGCTTGAAATAGAAAGAAAGGCAGCTAAGAAAGGTGCTGAGAAAGTGTGAGAAAACGCAAGAAAACGAGAGAAAAAGTTTGAATATTTCTGGGTATAAAACTGATTAACGAATACTGTTACAAAAGTGTGTTAAAAAGCAAACTGACCCCTGTCAACAAGTCAACTGGTTAGTCAGACTAGAATTACAGCTTTGCCATTTGTCTAACTGAAATTACAGATTTATCCTTCAATTAACAGTAAACATATTCTAACATCCCCTTGTAAACAGGATCTCCACTGGAAACTTTCCAGCCACAATGACCAACAACTCAATTTATTCATTCAGCAAACTAGAGCAACCAGAAAACACTCATCCTACAACATAATACCAGTGAACTCTCCAGCCGCAATAATCATCAGCCCAATTTGATTTTGTCCAGCAAGCCAACACAATGAGCACTTCAGTTCTATTTTACTTATTCACCAATCCAGAACACTCTGCCACATTCATTCTGCAGCACCAGCAACATGCATTCAACAGTTCACAAAATAAAAAAAAAATCTAGCTCATGCTCCAGCGTAACAGCACCAGTCAGCAGCTCTCAAACTCAGAACAGCAACAAACATATTCATCCAAACCAGAACATTCATCCACCATTATGACTACATCAGTTAGCTACTTAATCTAAAAAAAACTTCAACCAGAAACATAACAAATCACTCACCTCCAGTCAAAACATCAAATCACTCACCTCCAGTCAAAACACCAATAATCAATAGTATATAAAACTTCAACCAGAAACATAACAAATCACTCAGCTCCAGTCAAAACACCAAATCATTCACTCACCTCCAATCAAAACAGCAACAATCAATAGTATATAAAACTTCAACCAGAAACATAAAAAATCACTCACCTCCAGTCAAAACACCAAATCACTCACCTCCAGTCAAAACACCAACAATCAACAGTATATAAAGCTTCAACCAGAAACATAACAAATCACTCACCTCCAGTCAAAACACCAAATCACTCACCTCCAGTCAGAACACCAACAATCAATAGCATATAAAAATCAGTCAGCTACACCAGCAACCCCAACACGTTTATTTATCATAAAAGAAAAAAAATTCTACTCAACCAGAAACATAACAACCACTCACCTCCAGTCAAAACACCAACAATCAATAGCATAAAAAAAAATTCAGTCAACACGCAAGAAAAAAATTCTGCTCAACCAGAAACATATCAATTATTTTCCTCCAATCAAACCAGAGACATATCAACTACTCTTCTCCAGTCAAAACACAACCAGCACCAGTATACATTTTTCAGTATAATAAAGTAATAATATCACCTCTAATCAACTTCAGCAAACCAGCACAATGAGCACTTCAGTTCTAAAAAAAACTCTGCTCAACCAGAAATCAGCAAAATTATTCAAGTCATTTAGGAGGTATATCAGTGGGTGACTTTGAAACATCAGTAGGTGATTTTGAAACAAAGACAGGAGTAGCTCGAATGGCGAGATTATCCCTCAAATTTTCAAACTTGGACATGGAAAGTGCTTGAGTAAATATATCAGCCTTCTGATATTCAGTAGACACATACGGAACTTTAAGTTTATTGGTTGTAACTTGTTCCCACACATAGTGAGCATCCAATTCAATGTGTTTAGTTCTTCCATGAAAAACAGGATTTGAAGCTAATGATCCTGCACTTTGGTTGTCACACCATATAATAGGAACTTCACTAATTGGGAGACCAATTTCAGTAAATAGACTGCGGAACCAAGTAATTTCAGTAGCTCCTTGAGCCAATGCTCTATACTCAGCTTCAGTGGAGGATAAAAAGACCACTTTCTGTTTTCGAGAAGTCCACTGCAGTAGATTATTACCCAGGAAAACATAAGACCCACTGGTCGATCTCCTATCATGTAGACTGCTGGCCCAATCAGCATTCGTAAAACATTCTAAATTAAATCTATATGTTTTGCTGAAAAAGAGACCAAAACTCAAGGTGCCTTTAATGTATCAGAGCAGTCTCTTGCAGGCTTGCCAATGCATTTGGGTGGGAGGCTTCAAATATTGGCTCAATTTGTTCACTGCATAAGATATATCTGGTCTGGACAAAGTCAGATACTGGAGAGCACCAATAGTGCTCCTGTATAGGGCTGGATTTTCATAGGATTCACTATCATCCAAGGAGAGTTTAGCACCAACTGACATAGGTGTAGAACATGGATTGCAGTCAATCATATTGGTCTTAACCAAGGGATCCTTAGCATACTTTTCTTGACTCATATGGAGACTAAATTCATCTCGCGAAACTTCAAAACTAAGAAAATATTTAAAAGACCCTAATGTTTTCAAGGCAAACTGAGTATTCAGGTGTTGAACAGTTTCTTGAACCAATTGAGGATCATTACCAGTAAGTAGAATGTCATCCACATAGACTAACACATACATAATGGTGTTCCTATTTTGGTAAATAAACAGGCTAGGATCAGCAATTGAGTGAACAAAAACCCATTCAAGAAATGCCTTTTTCAACTTATCAAATCAGGCCCTAGGGGACTGTTTAAGACCATATAAAGCCTTGGTTAAATGACATACATGATGTGGAAACTTTGAGCTAGTAAACCCTTCAGGCTGAACCATATACACTTGCGCCGTAAGATCACCATTTAGGAATGCATTATGAACATCCACTTGCTGAATATCCCAACCATAACTCAGAACCAAACTCATGATTACTCCAATGGTAGGGGATTTTACAACAAGACTAAAGGTTTCTAGGTAATCAATCCCGGGTGTTTGCTGAAATCCTTTAGCTACCAGCCTTGCTTTAAACCTCTGAATAGTGCCATCAGGATTATGTTTAACCTTAAACACCCACTTACAACCTACAGTATGTATATCTGAAGTGATTGGAATTAATTCCCAGGTATGGTTAGACATCAGGGCATCAAATTCAGCTTGCATTGCAGCTTTCCAAGATGGATGAGAAAGAGCCTCTGTAACTATAGTTGGTTCCTTAGAATCCAGATAGGAGGAGGTTACTAAAGTTGTGTTATGTGCCCTAGCTTTGGACCTAGTGATCATGGGATGAATGTTTTCTGCCGAGGACAACTGATGTGGATAGGATAACTCAACTACCAGTGGAATAGTATCAAATGAAGTATTTGATAGGAGAGATATTGGTGAAGAGATAGGAGAAAACACTGAAGGTATGGGCTGTGTTTGGGGCTATGTTTGGTGTTCTATTTTGGATGCAGGGAAAGGTAAAACCTGCTATGTTTGGGGCTGTGTTTGGGATACAGGGGAAGGTAAGATCGGCTGTGTTTGGTGCTCTGTTTGGGGCTGTGTTTGATGTTCTATTTTGGATGCAAGGGAAGATAAAATCTGAGATATGGATTCAGGTTGTAATAACTATTGTATACTAATAAAATACATTTACAATAATAAAAGTAAATGGGCCCAAAAATTTTCTTGTATTATGTATATACATTCTTTGTACAAAAGAGTATCATTTACAAAATGCCATTCAAAACAGGGGACAGTGTGGCTATTGCTCCTCGCTTACCGACGCCCAACCGACTGCAATATCACCTAGATCCTGCAACCACAAAGGAAAAATAACGGGGGGAGCACAAAATAATGCTCAGTAAGTAAGTCCTATACTTGCCTATCCCCGTAACTATTTCTCTTAATTCTTTTTGTACACTATTTCTTTTTCTGTTTCTCTTTCACACAACTTTCTTTTTATTAACCTTTACTATATGTCATGGCCTCATCTTGCTGGAGGCACGACTGGGTGGAGTTCACACAACACCAACCCACTCTTCGTGACTTTCAGGTGGAGATCACAAAGCATTAACCCATTTCTCATAACTATCGGGTGGAGATGACAAAGCGTCAACCTGTTTTCTCATAACTATCGGGTGGAGATCACAAAGCATCAACCCGTTTTCTCATACCTATTGGGTGGAGATCACAAAGCGTCAACCTATTTCTCATAGCTATCAGGTGGAGATCACAATACACCTACCTATTTTTAGTGCTCTTCTCATTCACCTTACTCTAGAACTAGCGCTTCTCATTCTCTTTACTCTTAGAGTAGTTCATTCACAAAGTTTTCTACTCTTTCTTAAGTCACTCCTCAATGCACAATTAATGCATATGGATGGTTCATTTCCCCTATTGCACTTATGAGATTCCAACATGCAATATTGCAAGAATTTAGGCTTGCTACTCATACTCAAACCTCTTTTAGGCATTTCATCAAACAACTCAAGTGCATATAGAGAGTTTACTATAACAATAGCTCTATTCCTTTCTCTAACCATCCCAAATGGGAGACAACTCCCTCACATATTTATAAATCCTGCTAAGGAATAACACTTCTAAAAAGGTTTATTCAAAACCTTCCAAACCTCATCTCAACTACATCTTCTCAACACATATCAACACTTCTCTTAAATGAAGTGTATTCAATCACAACATGGATAATTAATCTCAATTTCATAGCATATAACATGCACATAACATGCATACATAATTGCTATTAAATCTCTACTCAAGAACGTTCTCAAATCTCAACTTGGGTGGGGATTTACTTACCTTGTAATGGAGAACTCTCACTAGTATTTTCTTTTCCTTTGCTTGCTTGACTTTTCTCTACCCTTTAACAATAAAACCATACAACTTTAATATACAAATATACACAAAACCTCACATCCAAAGCAAGAATCCTTACCTTAGGATGACTTAGCTTGATTTTCTACTCCAATCACTCCAAAAAGCCCTCTAAAAATCCTTGAACTAATGAAAGAGGAGTTGAGAGGAAGTAGGAAAGGAGAATGGCGGTAGAGAAGAAGAATGAAAGGTTTGCAATGACTTAAATCCTTTTAACTCAACTTATGGGCAAACATTCCCATATTGCCCTTACTCTTCCTTAGGAATTCCATCTATATCCTTTAATTCATCACAATCACACCCCCATAGCAACATATTTTCCATGAAATTTCCTTACATTTTACTCCCCACTTTTCCCACTAATTAGGGGTAGAATGGTCAAATTACCCTTACGGAAGAAAATATCTAAACTTCCATAAATTTTTCAGCCGACCCGTCGCCGCGGCAAAATACTCCAGCAACTTACCGCGGGCCAAAACACCTCTTCGCCGCAGCGAAGCTTCTTCTTCACCCCGGCAAAGCCTGTAACCCTAAAATTTTGCCAATTCTTCATAATTTCCAAGGCAAACACTTAACCAAACCAATATCTCCATTCAACTAAGGGCCAACCAAACAATACTAATAATAAACCGACTCAAATAAGAGCAAAATAAGAAACATTAGCTACATACCTCAAGTGGGGCGTTACAATTCTCCCCGCCCCCCTTAAAAGAATTTCGTCCCCGAAATTCATACAAACAACTCTGGGAAGCGATTCAGCATGTCGTGTTCTACCTCCCAAGTTGCCTCTTCGACCTTGTGATTTCTTCAAAGGACCTTCACTAACGGAATACTCTTATCCCGGAGCTTTTTAATTCGTCGGTCTAAAATCTGAACTGGGTATTCCTCGTACACAAGTTTCTCTACTAACTCAACAGCCTCTACACTCAGAATATGGGAGGGGTCACTTACATACTTCCGCAGCATCGAGATATGGAAAACATCATGCACCTTGTCCATACTAGGTGGTAGTGCCAATCTGTA
Source organism: Pistacia vera (assembly GCF_008641045.1). Lineage (NCBI taxonomy): Eukaryota > Viridiplantae > Streptophyta > Magnoliopsida > Sapindales > Anacardiaceae > Pistacia > Pistacia vera. The sequence goes on from NW_022196217.1 coordinate 154,291, forward strand.
AGCTACCTTTCCCGCTCGCTGTAAAATCTCAAATGGACCTATGTATCTCGGTGCTAACTTCCCTTTATTCCCGAAGCGCATTGCTCGCTTGTAGGGGGAAACTTTCAGAAACACTTTATCACCCACTTGGAACTCAATTTCTTTCCTCTTCAAATCGGCATAACGTTTCTGTCGATCTTGGGCTTACTTTATTCTGTTTCTGATTAGCTTCACATCCTCTATCATTTTCTGAGTCACCTCTGGCCCAATAGCTGTATTCAACTCATCATTTTCGTTGATCTCATCCCAATGTAGTGGACACCTACATCGTCTACCATATAAAGCCTTGTAAGGCGCCATTTTAATTGTAGATTGATAACTGTTGTTGTTGGCAAACTCCACTAAGGGTAACATCTCATGCCAGGATACTTTATAATCCATACAGCAAGCTCTCAACATATCTTCAAGCACCTGGTTCGTTCTCTCTGTTTGGCCATTCGTCTAAGAATGATAGGCAGTACTGAATGCTAAACGAGTACTCAAATTCCTCTGTAAACTCATCCAGAAAGCTGAAACAAACCTGGAATCTCCATCTGACATTATTGTCTTGGGCACACCATGCAATTTGACTATCTCCTTAATATAAATCTGAGCCAACTGATCTGTAGTGGTGCTTCCTTTATTGGAAGGAAATGGGTTGACTTGGTTAACCTATCCACAATCACCCATATAGCAGTATACCCTTTCTGAACTCTAGGGAGACCTGTGATGAAATCCATCGAAATACTCTCCCATTTCCACTCTAGAATACTAAGTGGCTGAAGCAACCCTAACGGCCGTTGGTGTTCTGCTTTCACCTGCTGACAAACCAGACATTTAGCTACAAACTCTGCAATGTCTCTCTTCATACCTGATCACCAATAGCCTTTCTTTATGTCTTGATACATCTTCGTTGCTCCAAGATGAGTGGTGTATGGTGTGTCATGAGCTTCTGTAAGGATTCTCTTTCTCAAATCATCATTCGAAGGTGTCACGCCCGAGGATCCACACACCCGAGGATCCACACAAGAATGTCTCTCGGTGCCCACACAGGTACATGACTCACAAAGTACTGTCCCCCCCTTAAGGGATTTCTTTCGCCTCCCCCATGGCTCGAACCCATGCCCAAGGGGCTATAGGAAAATGGGAAGCACCATGGGTACCATCAGGCTCCCTTGGGCATGGGTTCGAGCCATGGGGGAGGCAAAAGAAATCCCTTAAGGGGGGGACAGTACTTTGTGAGTCACGTACCTGTGTGGGCACCGAGAGACATTCCTGTGTGGATCCTCGGGCGTGACAATAAAAAGGTACCTTTTTATTGTCACGCCCGTGGCCCCACACAGGAGTTCCTCGCGGTGCCCACACAGGTACGTGACTCACAAAGTATTGTCCCCCCCTTAAGGGATTTCTTTCGCCTCCCTCACCACTCGAACCCAAGACTAAAGAGCTATAGTCATTTAGGGAGCATGGTGAGTACCATCAGGCTAGCTAGCCTAATGGTACTCACCATGCTCCCCAAATGACTATAGCCCCTTGGTCTTGGGTTCGAGTGGTGAGGGAGGCGAAAGAAATCCCTTAACGGGGGGGACAATACTTTGTGAGTTACGTACCTGTGTGGGCACCGAGAGACATTCCTATGTGGGCACTGAGAGACATTCCTATGTGGATCCTCGGGCGTGACAATAAAAAAGGCACCTTTTTATTGTCACGCCCAAGGATCCACACAGGAATGTCTCTCGGTGCCCACACAGGTACGTGACTCACAAAGTAGCCTGATGGTACTCATGGTGCTTCGCATTTGCCTATAGCCCCTTGGGCATGGGTTCGAGCCATGGGAGAGGCGAAAGAAATCCCTTAAGGGGGGACAGTACTTTGTGAATCACGTACCTGTGTGGGCACTGAGAGACATTCCTGTGTGGATCCTCAGGCGTGACAGAAGGAATACACAACCGATTTCTGAAATAGAGGACTCCATCTATTACTTGAAACTCTAATATCATACCCTCATGCACTTGCTGAACTGTTTTCTGACACCACCCATCTGCCACTTGCTTTTCTCTGACTTCCTCTAGTAAAGTAAACTGAACCTCTAAACTGGCAATCCTTCCTGGAAACACTTCAATCTGCTCTCTACACAGTTCTTCTAGCAACTCTTTTTGCTTAGTGAGCTGGAACAGATAAGCTTTTCTACTCAAGGCATCGGCTATGACATTGGCTTTCCCCGGTTGATACTTGATCTCACATTCATAATCCTTAACCAGCTCTAACCACCTTCTCTGTCTCATATTCAACTCCTTTTGAGTGAAAAAGTACTTTAAACTCTTATGATCAGTGTAGATATTACTCTTTACACCATAAAAGTAATGCCTCCAAATCTTTAAGGCAAAGACCACGGCTGTCAACTTTAGGTCATGCGTAGGGTATCTTGTCTCGTACTCTTTCAGTTGACGAGAGGCATAAGCTATAACCCTACCTAACTGCATCAATACGGCACCAAGTCCCTGCAAAGAGGCATCTGTATAAATATCGTAATCTACACCCTTCTGTGGTAACACTAACACAAGAGCTATTATTAATCTCTTCTTTAACTCATGGAAGCTTTCCTCACATGCTGCTAACCATACAAAAGGAGTTTTCTGTTTGGTAAGAGCTATCAACGGTTTAGCCAACTGGGCAAATCCTGCTACAAATCGCCGATAGTAACCTGCTAGGCTTAAGAAACTCCTGACTTCTTGTACTGTCCTCGGCCTCTGCCATTCAAGGATTGCCTGAACTTTACTCGGATCCACTGAAATCCCTTCCTTAGACACAGTATGGCCCAAAAATATCACCCGATTAAGCCAAAACTCATACTTAGAAAATTTAGCATACAACTTCTTTTCTCTCAATCGCTGGAATACTAATTTCAAGTGTTCCTCATGTTCTTCCCTTGACTTAGAATGAATCAGGATATTATCAATGAAAACAACAATAAACTGATCCAAATACTCATGGAATATCTGGTTCATCAAGTCTATAAAAATTGCTGGGGCATTAGTCAAAGCCAAAAAGCATCACTACAAACTCATAATGCCCATACCTTGTACGAAAGGCAGTCTTAGCTACATCTTGCTCAACCACTCTCACCTGATGATACCCTGACCTCAAATCAATTTTATAGAACACTGCCGCTCCTTTCAACTAATCAAAAAGGTCAGCTACTCGGGGTAATGGGTACTTATTTTTCACTGTAACTTTATTCAACTCTCTGTAATCAATACACATCCGTAGTGACCCCTCTTTCTTTTTCACAAATAGGATTGGGGCTCCCTAGGGAGAATGACTCGGTCGGATAAAGCCTTTATCTAAAAGCTCTTGGAGTTACTTCTTTAATTCCTGAAGCTCAGCTGGCCATTCTATAAGGGGCTTTAGATATTGGTACTGTTCCGGGTGCTAGTTCAATACTAAACTCAACCTCCCTTTCTAGAGGCAAACTCGGTAACTCTGCCAGAAACATATCGAGAAAATCTCGAACTACTAGCACCCTCTAAATCTCTGGCCGTGGAATATCACCACTCTGCACTACATGGGCAATATATCCCGAATACCCCTTTCTCAACATCTTTCTAGCCTTTACACTGCTAATCAGCATACTCAACTGATGACCCTCTCCAAAACAAAACTTGTCTCCACTATCGAGGTTGAATCTCGCTTTTTTTTCTGACAGTTAATTTCTACTCCATACCTCCCTAGGAAATCCATACCCAATATCACATCAAAGTCAGGTATATCAAAAACTATTAGATCAACTATTAAATCTCTACCCTGGATCACCACAGACTCTCCTGACAACATCTCTTGTGTCAGAACATTAACCCCATCGGGTAACTCTATCTTAATGGGTTGAGTCACTCTAATAGGTTTCAAACCTAACCTCTCAATCATCCCATATGATATAAAGGAATGAGTGGCTCCTGAATCAATTAAAGCATATAAAGGAACTGAATGAAATAATAATTGACCAGTGACGCTTTGTGATCTCCACCCGATAGGTATGAGAAAATGGTTGACGCTTTGTGATCTCCACCCGATAGTATGAGAAACAGGTTGATGCTTTGTGATTCCACCCGATAGTTATGGAGAAATGGGTGATGCTTTGTGATCTCACCCCCGAAAGTCACGAAGAGTGGGTTGGTGTTGTGTGAACTCCACCTGGCCGTGCCGGCAAGAGGAGGCCATGACATATAGTAGAGGTTAATAAAAAGAAGTTATGTGAAAGAGAAACAGAAAAAGAAATAGGTACAGAAAGAATTAGAGAAATAGTACGGGGATAGACAAGTAGAGGACTTACTTATTGAGCATTATTTTGTGCTCACCCTGTTATTTTTCCTTGTGGTTGCAGGATCTAGTGATGTTGCAGTCGGTTGGGCATCGGCAACGGAGGAGCAATAGCCATACTGTCCCTGCTAAGGAATAACACTTCTAAAAAGGTTTACTCAAAACCTTCCAACCTCATCTCAACTACATCTCTCAACACATATCAACACTTCTCTTAAATGAAGTGTATTCAATCACAACATGGATAATTAATCTCAATTTATAGCATATAACATGCACATAAATGCATATTAATTGCTATTAAATCTCTATCAAGAACTTCTCAAATCTCAACTTGGGTGGGGATTTACTTACCTTGTAATGGAGAACTCTCACTAGTATTTTCTTTCCTTTGCTGCTTGACTTTTCTCTACCCTTAACAATAAAACCATACAACTTTATATACAATATACACAAAACCTCACATCACAGCAAGAATCCTTACCTAGAATGCCTTAGCTTGATTTCTTTCCAATCACTCCCAAGCCCTCTAAAAGTCCTGATGAAAGAGGAGGATGAGAGGAAGTAAGAAAGGAGAATGGCGGTGGAGAGAGAGAAGATAGAAAGGTTTGCATGACTTAAATCCTTACATCAACTTAAGGGCAAGCATCACCCTATTCTGACCACCCCACTCCACGATAATCACCTTTAATTCATCAAAATCATCACCACACCCCATCAACATATTTTCCATGAATTTCCTTACATTTTACTCCACACTTTTCCCACTATATGGTTAGAATGGTCAAATTGCCCTTAGGGAAGAAAATATCTAAACTCCATAAATTTTTCAGTCGTCGCGGCGAAACATTCGTCCGCGCAAACACTCCAGCAACCACCACGGGCCAAAAACCTCTTCGCTGCGGCGAAGCTTCTTCTTCGCCCCAGCGAAGCTGTAACCCTAAATTTCGCCAATCTTCAAATTCCAGGGCAAACACTAACCAAACAATATCTCCATTCAACTAAGGGCCAACCAAACAATAATATAATAAACCGACTCAAATAAGAGTAAAATAAGAAACATTAGCTACATACCTCAAGTGGGGCATTACACAGGTGAGGATGGTGACTGAGAATTAGACTGACATTGGTGGCAGGACAACCAAAGGACGTAGAGTTAGTGGGCTGTTGTGAGACAAGTTTAAGGGTGGAAGAGGTCACGCCAAGCATTTAAAATAGGAGAATTTGATGAGTTACTAGAAGAAGTAGGAACAATAACAGGGCTGGAATATTTAAGAGGAAAATCAAGTTCATCAAATTTAGCACTTTGCAAATGTAGATCCTAGAACCATCTAAGATTTGTACCTTATGATGCAACATATAGCAAATGAAAGGCATTTGGAAGTATGGAAATTGAATTTGTGGAGCTATATGGTCCAAGAAAGGGATATACAGCACAACCAAACTTTAATATATGAATAATAGGGATTCTTATGAAACAATAGTGAAAAGGTGACTGATTAGACAACACTGGTGAAGGCGGCCTATTTGTGAGATATGTGCAGTTGGAAAGCATGCCACCAAATTTGAGAGGCATACTAGCTTGGGCAAGTAAAGTCAAGCCTTGTTTACAATTTGTCTATGTTCCTCTAAACCCTTCCATTTGTTGTTGAGTGTGAGGGCAAAGGTGCCTAAAGTGGGTTCCATGAGTTTTAAAGTAGATACTAGACTTCGATATTCCCCACCCAATCAGTTTGAACACATTTGAGAGTAGTGTCAAATGTCATCAACTAACTTATGAAACTGTGTAAACACTGTATAGGTTTCAAACTAGCTTTTAATGGAAAAATCCATGTAAACCTACTGTGGTCATCTAAAAATTGTATGTAGTATTGAACCTTCAGGTGTTGGTACTGGAGAAGGTCCCAAAGGTCAGAGTACACTATATCAAGGCTTAAGAGCCTGAAAGGTAGACCTAGGATACACTGTCTGGTGTAATTTACCATACTGGCAGGCTGGATAGAAGGAAACAGAATTTGTGACTGAATATGGTAGATTCAAGTCTTTAAGGATTTTAGTGAGAACTGAAATGTTAGGATGTCCTAATTATTGTGCCACAACATAATATCAGTTTTTGAACAGGAAATGATTCAAAAATATGAACTTTATTGAGTACAGTTACAGTGTAACAACTGTTTTCTACTTGTATTATCATAAATATGCATAGTAAAAACATGTAAAATGCATAAATAGTTGGGCCAAATTTTTTCTTTATTAAACATACACATTCTTTACACAAAAAGTTATATCATGAAAAAAACATTAAAAGCAGGGTGGACAGTGTAGCCATTTCTCTTCGCTAACGACGCCCATCCGACCGTGTCCTCACCTAGATCCTGCAAAACATAGAAACATCGGGGTGAGCACAACTAAGGCTCAATAAGTAAAACATTACTCATCTATCCTATAACTCTCTCTCTCTGATTTTTCCTTACAAGTCTCGTTTACTCTCTTTTATAATCTTTCTGATTTCTCTTTCTCGTAACTCTTTTCTACTAACTCTCTTAGTAAGTCACGACCATCTAACCGGAGGCACGGTTGGGACTCACTCCCACTCTACGTGACTTATACTCATTCTAGCCAATCGGACTTGGTTATGCATGGATTCGGAACCCTTGGCCATGTGTACATAATCTCTCTCGGGTAAACTCGGGTATAGCCCTCATCCGCATGCACTCTCACGGGCTACACCACTTCTCTCTGATACTCATGCCGTTCTCTCAATGTAGCGTACATGTGGGAATACTCTACCATTACTCACGGTTTCCACAACAACCTACTCCATTCTCTTATCTAGCACTACTTTCTCTTTATTCTCTAGTGCTCAATTTCTCTTTCTGTCTATTCTTAGAGTAGCTCAAACCAATTTCTCTACTCTTTTTCTAGTGCATAACTATTGCATGATAATGCATAAGATGACTCATGCTCATTAATGCATTATGAAATGCATTTATGCTATGTAGCAAAAATTAAGGCTTTCTACTCTTACTCATGCTTCTCTTGAGCATTTCATCATACAATTCAAGGGATATAAAGCTCTACTTAAACTATAACTTTTCTCTTTTTTATCATCCAAATGGAGAAAAAACTCCCTCATACACTCTAAATCCATGTCAAAGGAAACAATTCTATAAAGTTTACTCAAATCTTCCCTCAATCAAAACTCACCCAACATCATAAAAACTTAACACTTCTCATAAAGGAAAATACTTCAACAATCAACATGAATACTCATCTCATTTATCCTTAACAAGCATAATACAAACTCATACATGCATATATCTCTAATCAATTTCTACTCAAAAACTTATTCAAATCTCAACTTGGTTGAATTTACTTACCTTGTGAAAAAGTGACTTCTCTAGCACTTTTCCTTTCCCTTTTGTCCTGTCTCTCTCTACAACTCAACACAACAACAACAACAACAATAACAACCATATAAGACTTCAATAACTTTAAGAAACTCACATCTAAAGCAAGAATCCTTACTTAGGATGCTTTGATGATATTTCTACTCAAAATTATTCAAAGGCTCTCTAAAACCTTAGAATCTTAGAACAATTGAAAGCAAAAATGAGAGAATTGAGAATGGATATGGCGGTGGAGAAGAAGGAAATGAGGGTTTAATAAACTTAGCCCTTTTTTGCTCATGATAAAATCAACACTTCAACTTTGCCCTTGATCTTCTTTGAAAATTCCATCTATATCATTTGATTCATTACACTACACCCCCATACTAGCTCATTCTCAAGAAATTTTTTACATTTTACCCCCCACTTTTCCTACTATTAGGGTAGAATGGTATTAACCCTTATGGAAAAATATCTAGAACTCTCAATACACATTTAGTCGGCTCGTCGCCGCGGTGAAGAAACTTTCGTCGCCCGGCGAAGAAAGACAGAGCTACACCGCCTTACAAAGCAACTCGCTGCGGCGAGAATACTTTTGCCCTAGCGAAGACTGCAAATCCAAAATCCCTCAATCTCAACCAATTTCAAGCAAACACTCAACAAGCACACACAAAATTAATTAAAGCTGAATCGATAAACATTTAAGCAAAACAACAAATCTTAATACATACCTCAAGTGGGGGGTTACATAAAGCATCAAAATTGTATATTACTAGTCATTAATGTTTTAGTGCATGCATCATTCAAATGAGTAAACTGAGTATTACAATCTGAACTGAACATATTCGAAATAGGATCTAAAACAGACTTATTATTTGAAGTAACACTATTAGACTTAGTAAGCTAAGTAGACAAAAAAACACCCGGTTATTAGCAAGCTTGGAATTAAAAGTGGCAGCCAAGATTGGAGAGGAGTGAAAAGATGACTGAACTGGAACCTGAAGTTGATACAGACCAGCCATAAGTACCCATTGAAGTAGAATTGTCCTAGAGGTTATGTCCTTAACCACACAACAGTAGTATAAAACTCAACTGATAAGTTGCATAATTTGAGTGTTTTTAGGGTTGTTCTAATGTTAGTTTAGTTAACTTCTCATTTGTTTCCTTTGTTTTTATGTTTGTTTTTGTTAAGTTTGCGATATGAATGGTTACCTATTGATTTGGATAACTTTTATGTTTTTTTTAGGCTTTGATTGAGAAGATTGGAGTATTGGAATGAAATTGGGACTTAAAGCTTGAAGAAGTTGAGATTGCCCTTCAGTCTTGAAGACCACGACATGCTTGGTAGTTCACATGGCCATGGTGATGGAACAAAGAGAAATAAGAGACCAGTAAGCACCACGGCCTAGGCTGTGGTGACTTAAATTGGCCACGGCTAAGGTTGTGGCGGAACCTATTAACGCATTTTTATCAGTTTTTCTTTCTTTTCACTTAGGACTCTTTTGGTTATTTAAGTATAATTGAGATCAGTTCTCAGGGGACAAATTTTGCATATTTTTGAGAGGAGAAGACGATTCTTGGGGCTTGAAGATTGAAGATAAATTTAAGAGTTTGATTTTTATTTTCAAGTCTGATTATGTTTCCTTCTTCTCTACTTATTCCTTTGTTCTTAGGATGGAGTAAATCCTTTTGTTAGGGAGGATGGAACCCTAATTATGTTTTGAATAAATTTTATTCTTAATACCAGATTTATGTTTATGAATCTGTGCAAGGTGAGTTTATGTTTTAGATGTTGGATTGATTTAATACCTTGATGATGTTTCGAATAGAGAAGTTAGGTTTATTGCTTAATTCTATTCATAATTGTTCTATGGGAATAACATTGCACAACATATTAAAACTAGAATTAAAATAGAGATTCTAGGATTAATTTGTGGTCCATCTAATTCATAACCGAATAGGGTGAATTAGTCGTAAGGTGATGAATTTATGCATCTTAATTTAAGAGTAACCGAATAGGGATCTGTATTAAGTTGAATATTATGCGGAATAAGGATAATTGGCCTTAGAAGAATCCTACCAATTCATAGCATAAACAGGTATTAAGAGTAGTTGTCAAGCATAATTAGGGGGAAATTTGTACCCTAACTTCATTAATATAGCAAAGTTCATCACATTATTTATTCTTTAATTTAGTTATTTTTAATCCGTTATTTTACACTCTAAGATTTCGTTTCTCAAATAACGTTAAGTAGTTTTAGGTAATTACAAATATTCGCTTTGATCTCTGTGGGACGATACTCAAAATCATCATTTATACTTAACACGACTAGTGTGTCTAAGTTGACTAGGGATAATCCCCGGCAACGGCGCCAAAAACTTGATGCGACTAAATCAACCTTAGCAAGTGCACTAGTCGTGTTCAAGTATAAAGTGATGATTTGAGTATCGTCCCACAGAGATCAAAGCGAATATTTGTAATTACCTAAAACTACTTACACGTTATTTGAGAAAATGAAATCTTAGAGTGTAAAAGTAACGGATTAAAATAACTAAATTAAACAAATAAATAATGTGATGAACTTTGCAATATTAATGAAGTTAGGGTACAGATTTCCCCCTAATTATGCTTGACAACTACTCTTAATACCTGTTTATGTTATGAATTGATAGGATTCTTCTAAGGCCAATTATCCTTATTCAGGCATAATATTCAACTTATACAGATCCCTATTCGGTTACTCTGAAATTAAGAAGCATAAATTTATCAATCCCTTACGACAATTCACCCTCTTCGGTTTATGAATTAGATGGACCACAAATTAATCTAGAACTCTATTCGATTAATTCTAGTTTAATATGTTGTGCAATGTTATTCCCATAGAACAATTATGAATATGAATTAAGCAATAAACCCTAACTTCTTATTCAAAACATCATCAAGGTAATTAAATCAATCCAACATTCATAAAGCATTAACCTAAACTCTTGCACAAATCATAAACATAAATTTGGTATTAAGAATAAAATTTGTTCAAAACATAGTTAGGGTTCCATCCTCCCCTAACAAAAGGGATTACTCCATCCTAAGAACAAAGGAATAAGTAGAGAAGAAGGAAAACATAATCAGACTTGAAAATAAATAAAAATCAAACTCTAAATCTGACTTCCGTTTCAAGCCAAGAATGCGTCTTCTCTCTCACAATATGCAAAATTTGTCCCCTGAGAACTGATCTCAATTATACTTAAATACCCAAGAGTCCAAGTGAAAAAGGAAAGAAAAACTGATAAAAACGCGCTAATAGGTTCCGCCACAACCCTAGCCGTGGCCAATTTAAGTACCACAGCCTAGCCGTGGTGCTTACTGGTCTTTTTTTCTTTGTTCCCACCATGGCCATGGTGAACTACCAAGGCATGGCCGTGGTCTTCAAGACTGAAGGGCAATCTCAACTTCTTCAAGCTTTAAGTCCAATTTCATTCCAATACTCCAATCTTCTCAATCAAAGCCTAAAAAAAAAAAATAAAAGTTATCCAAATCAATAGGTAACCATTCATATCGCAAACTTAACAAAAACAAACTAAAAACAAAGGAAACAAATGAAAAGTTAACTAAACTAACATCAAAACAACCCTAAAAACCCTCAAATTATGCAACTATCAACTCCCCCAAACTTAATCTCTTTGCTCGGCCCCAAGTAAGAAAATATCAGAAAAAATAACTCAGCAATCATAAGGATTCACAGCATTCCCAAAATCAAGGAAAAGAAAGCAACATGCTTTAAATAATATTCATGCTACCAAACATACAACCCAACTAATTGTACAACTCTAATCTTTCCTCAACCTGATCATGCCTCACCAGACTTTATACTAACCCCCTACTTATTTTCTTTTTCTTTTTTTTCAATTGCTTCCTCAGATTGTCACATCACCTTTTACGGGAATGCACACATTTGTGATGAGTGCCCCCGGTTACTCAACAATGTCACAAAACATAAAGTGCTTTGCATACTATACTTCAAGCCACGGTTTGACACAAAAGAAACATGGGGCTCATGAATCTCCTGGTTACTAAGAAGCTCAAAACAGCAGAGTAGTTCATCAAAACAAACAAATAAGCATAGTTACTTTTTTCAAGATGTATATACAACATTTTTTTTTTTTTTTTTTTTTGTAGGGAGTGAAGACAAGCTCAGCTAGTACACAAAAAGTCAGTAATAAACGATTTGCACAACCATCTGGATTACAACTCTTCAGCATTCCTAAAGATATGAGCATGTTTGAATCCTTTCAATGACTTGATACTACCACTACTCCAAATGATTACAAAGTTCATCACAAAAAGCAAATTTTTTTTTTCTTTGGGGATATCACAAAGTTTCGTTTGGGATTGTATCAAAAGTACAAGCATAATAACCACCACGCAACAAATAAAAATACAAACCAAAAACACAAAAATAAACTAAACACTTCCTAAAAACAAACCCACCAAACAAAAGAAACAGACTATCAACAATGCAACATAAACCAAACAACAATGCAACACAAATCAAACTGCTCACTCCCCCAAACTTAAAGAATTCAATGTCCTCAATGCATGAAAAACAAAAACCAAAATAGAAAATATGGAAAATAAAAGAGAGAAACTTCCCTGAAAAAGAAGAGAATTTTTTTTTTTCACATGGCCACAACTGTGTAAACTGGCATAGGATACCCCATGGTGAAGACTGGAATCTGCAAACTCTTTATCTTTTAACATGGCCACGGCTGTGTAAAATAACACAGGTAGCCCATGTTTTATTCTGCTTAAAATTGTCTTCTTCTTCTATCACTTAAGCTTCCCCCAAACTTGTTCCTTATTCCGACGATAGCAAAACACAAATAAAAACAAAATCAAACAAAAATGAAGTAATTGTAGGAGAGAGAAAAGAAAAAAAATTATAGTTCTAATTTAGAGTCATTAGCTTGACTTTTTCCACTTTCTTCATTCAAGAAACTGGACGGACGCGGTGTCTGGATCGAAACGTCCTCCAACATAGTGCTTGAAACGGTGTCCATTAACTTTAAATGTTTCACCTGTCTTTCCATGGTGGATCTCAATTGCTCCAAAAGGTGTTACCTGAATTACCTCATATGGACCTGTCCATCTTGATTTCAGCTTTCCTGGGAAAAGACGAAGACGACTATTATAAAGAAGAACTTGTTGTCCTGGCTCAAACTCCTTTTTCACAATGTCCCTATCATGCCATCTCTTTGTCTTCTCCTTGTACAAACTAGCACTCTCGTATGCCCAATGACGAAATTCATCTAGCTCACTCACCTGTAAAAGACGTTTAGCACCTGCACTTTGTACATAAAAATTCAAAAATTTTGTAGCCCAATAAGCTTTGTGCTCTAATTCTACCGGCAGGTGACATGCTTTTCCAAATACTAACCTATAAGGTGACATACCTATAGGTGTTTTAAATGCTGTCCTATATGCCCATAAAGCATCGTCTAACTTTATCGCCCAATCTTTTCTAGAGGCACTAACGATCTTTTCTAAAATTTGCTTTAGCTCTCTATTAGAGACCTCTACTTGACCACTAGTTTGGGCATGGTAGGGAGTGGCTACCTTGTGTGTGACTCCATATTTTGTTAGGTCTACGGGGGGTGGGTGTTAGCAAAAATTAGGCTTTCTACTCTTACTCATGCTTCTCTTGAGCATTCATCATACAATTCAAGTGCATATAAAGCTCTACTTAAACTATAATCTTTCTCTCTTCTTTTAATCATCCAAAATGGGAGAAAAACTCCCTCATACACTCTAAATCCATGTCAAAGGAAAACCTTCTATAAAGTTTACTCAAATCTTCCCTCAATCAAAACTCACCCAACATCATAAAAACTTAACACTTCTCATAAGGAAAATACTTCCAACAATTCAACATGAATACTCCTCATTTCATTCATTAACAAGCATAATACAAACTCATACATGCATATATCTCTAATCATTTCTACTCAAAAACTATTTCAAATCTCAACTTGGTTGAATTTACTTACCTTGTAAAAAGTGACTTCTCTAGCACTTTTCCTTTCCCTTATTGCCTCTGTCTTCTCTACAACTCAAAACAAACAACAACAACAATAACAACCATAAAGACTCATATAACTTTAAGAAACTCACATCTAAAGCAAGAATCCTTACCTTAGGATGCTTTAGATGATATTTCTACTCAAATTATTCAAAGGCTCTCTTAAAACCCTTAGAATCTTAGAACATTGAAAGCAAAAATGAGAGAATTGAGAATGGATATGGCGTGGAGAAGAAGAAATGAAGGGTTTAATAACACTTAGCCCTTTTTACTCATGAAAATCAACACTTCCCAACTTTGCCCTTGATCTTCTTTGAAAATTCCATCTATATCATTTGTTCATTACACTCACACCTCCACCCCCATACTAGCTCATTCTCCAAGAATTTTCTTACTTTTACCCCCCACTTTTCCTACTAATTAGGGGTAGAATGGTTATTAACCCTTATGAAATATCTAGAACTCTCAATACACATTTTAGTGCGGCTCGTCCCGCGTGAAGAAACTTTCGTCCCCGCGAAGAAAGACGAGCCTACACCGCCTTACTCAAGCCAACTCGCTGCTGGCGAAGACTACTCTTTGCCCTAGCGAGAGACTGCAAACCCAAAATCCCTCAAATCTCAACCAATTTCAAGGCAAACACTCAACCAACCAACACCAAACTTAATTAAAGCTGAATCGATAAACATTTAACAAAACAACAAATCTTAAGTACTACCTCAAGTGGGCGTTACATACAGCATCAAATTGTATACATTACTAGTCATTAATGTTTTAGTGCATGCATCATTCAAATGAGTAACTGAGTATTACAATCTGAACTGAACATATTCGAAATAGGATCTAAACAGACTTATTATTTGAAGTACACTATTAACTTAGTAAGCTAAGTAGACAAAAAAACACCAGGCTATTAGCCAGCTTGGAATTAAAAGTGGCAGCCAAGATTGAGAGGAGTGAAAAGATGACTGAACTGGAACCTAAGAGTTGATACAGACCAGCCATAAGTACCCATGAAGTAGAATTGTCCTAGAGGTTATGTCCTTAACCACAAAACAGTTATAAAAACTCAACTGATAAGTTGCTAATTGAGTGTTTTTAGGGTTGTTCTAATGTTAGTTTGTTACTTCTCATTTGTTTCCTTGTTTTTATGTTTGTTTTTTGTAAGTTTGCGATATGAATGGTTACCTATGATTTGGTAACTTTTATGTTTTTTTTAGCTTTGATTGAGAAGATTGGAGTATTGGAATGAAATTGGGACTTAAACTTGAAGAAGTTGAGATTGCCCTTCAGTCTTGAAGACCACGACCATGCCTTGTAGTTCACCATGCATGGTGATGGAAAGAAAAATAGAGAACCAGTAAGCACCACGGCCTAGGCTGTGTTGACTTAAATTTGGCCACGGCTAAGGTTGTGGCGGAACCTATTAACGCATTTTTATCAGTTTTTCTTTTCCTTTTCACTTAGACTCTTTTGGTTTATTAAGTATAATTGAGATCAGTTCTCAGGGGACAAATTTTGCATATTTTTGAGAGGAGAAGACGCATTCTTGGGGTGAAGATGAAGATCAAATTTAAGAGTTTGTTTTTTATTTATTTTCAAGTCTGATTATGTTTTCCTTCTTCTCTACTTATTCCTTTTGTTCTTAGGATGGAGTAAACCCTTTTGTTAGGGAGATAACCCTAATTAGGTTTTGAATAATTTTATTCTTAATACACAGATTTATGTTTATGAATCTGTGCAAGAGTTTAGGTTTATGTTTTATGAATGTTGGATTTTTATTACCATTGATGTGTTTCGAAAGAGAAGTTAGGTTTATGTTTCATTCATTCATCATAATTGTTCTATGGGAATAACATTGCACAACATATTAAAACTAGAATTAATCAAATAAGATTCAGGTTAATTGTGGTCCATCTAATTCATAACCGATAGGGTGAATTAGTCGTAAGGGATTGATGAATTTATGCATCTTAATTTAAAGGTAACCGAATAGGGATCTGTATTAAGTTATATTATGCCGGAATAAGGATAATTGGCCTTAGAAGAATCCTACCAATCATATAGCATAAACAGGTATTAAAGTAGTTGTCAAGCATAATTAGGGGGAAATTTGTACCCTACTTACATTATATATAGCAAAGTTCATCACATTATTTATTTCTTAATTTGTTATTTTTAATCCGTTACTTTTACACTCTAAGATTTCGTTTTCTCAAATAACGTTAAGTAGTTTTAGGTAATTACAAATATTCGCTTTGATCTCTGTGGACGATACTCAAAATCTCACTTTATTACTTAAACACGACTAGTGTGTCTAAGTTGACTAGGGATAATCCCCGCAACGGCGCCAAAACTTGATGCGACTACAACCTTAGCAAGTGCACAGTCGTGTTCAGTAATAAAGTGATGATTTTGAGTATCGCCCACAGAATCAAAGCAATATTTGTAATTACCTAAAACTACTTACACGTTATTTGAGAAAATGAAATCTTAGAGTGTAAAATAACGGATAAAAATAACTAAATTAAACAAATAAATTGTGATGAACTTTGCAATATTAATGAAGTTAGTACAGATTTCCCCCAATATGCTTGACAACTCCTCTTAATACCTGTTTATGTTATGAATTGATAGGATTCTCTAAGGCCAATTATCCTTATTCAGGCATATATTCAACTTAATACAGATCCCTATTCGGTTACTCGAAATTAAGAAGCATAAATTTATCAATCCCTTACGACTAATTCACCTCTTCGGTTATGAATTAGATGGACCACAAATTAATCCTAGAATCTCTATTCGATTAATTCTAGTTTTAATAGTTGTGCAATGTTATTCCCATAGAACAATTATATATGAATTAAGCAATAAACCCTAACTTCTCTATTCAAAACATCATCAAGGTAATTAATCAATCCAACATTCATAAGCATTAACCTAAACTCTTGCACAAATTCATAAACTAAATTTGGTTTAAGAATAAAATTTGTTCAAAACATAGTTGGGTTCCATCCTCCCTAAAACAAAAGGGATTTACTCCATCCTAAGAACAAAGGAATAAGTAGAGAAGAAGGAAACAATCAGACTTGAAAATAAATAAAAATCAAACTCTTAATCTGATCTCCAGTCTTCAAGCCCCAAGAATGCGTCTTCTCCTCTCAAAATATGCAAAATTTGTCCCCTGAGAACTGATCTCAATTAACTTAATACCCAAAAAGTCCTAAGTGAAAAAGGAAAGAAAAACTGATAAACACGCCTAATAGGTTCCGCCACAACCCTAGCCGTGGCCAAATTTAAGTCACCACAGCCTAGGCCGTGGTGCTTACTGGTCTCTTTATTTCTCTTTGTTCCATCACCATGGCCATGGTGAACTACCAAGGCATGGCCGTGGTCTTCAAGACTGAAGGGCAATCTCAACTTCTTCACTTTAAGTCCCAATTTCATTCCAATACTCCAATCTTCTCAATCAAAGCCTAAAAAAAAAATAAGTTATCCAAATCAATAGGTAACCATTCATATCGCAAACTTAACAAAAACAAACATAAAAACAAAGGAAACAAATGAAAAGTTAACTAAACTACATCAAAACAACCCAAAACCCTCAAATTATGCAACTTATCAACTCCCCCAAACTATCCTTTGCTCGTCCCCAAGTAAAGAAATATCAAAAAATAAACTCACAATCATCAAGGATTCACAGCATTCCCAAAATCAAGGAAAAGAAAGCAACATGCTTTAAAATATATCATCTACCAAACATACAACCCAACTAATTGACAACTCTAATCTTTCCTCAACCTGATCATGCCTCACCAAGACTTTATACTCAACCCCCTCTTATTATTTTTTTTTCTTTTTTTTCAATTGCTTCCTCAGATGTCACATCACCTTTTTACGCGAATGCACACATTGTGATGATGGCCCCCGTTACTCAACAATGTCACAAACATAAATTGCTTTGCATACTCTACTTCAAGCCACGGTTTGACACAAAGTAAACATGGGGCTCTGAATACTCCTGGTTACTAAGAAGCTCAAAACAGCAAGTAGTTCATTCAAAAACAAACAAATAAGCATAGTACTTTATTTCAAGATTGTATATACAACATTTTTTTTTTTTTTTTTTTTTGTAGGGAGTGGACAAGCTCAGCTAGTACACAACAAGTCAAGTAAAAACCGATTTGCACAACCATCTGGAATGGAGAAGAAGAATGAAAGGTTTGCAATGACTTAAATCCTTTTAACTCAACTTATGGGCAAGCATTCCCATATTGCCCTTACCCTTCCTTGGGAATTCCATCTATATCCTTTAATTCATCAAAATCACACCCCCATAGCAACATATTTTCCATGAAATTTCCTTACATTTTACTCCTCACTTTTCCCACTAATTAGGGGTAGAATGGTCAAATTGCCCTTAGGGAAGAAAATATCTAAACTTCCATAAATTTTTCAGCCGACCCATCGTCGCGGCGAAGACAATTCTGTCACCGCGGCAAAAC
Organism: Pistacia vera; assembly: GCF_008641045.1. Lineage (NCBI taxonomy): Eukaryota > Viridiplantae > Streptophyta > Magnoliopsida > Sapindales > Anacardiaceae > Pistacia > Pistacia vera. The sequence continues at coordinate 172,597 of NW_022196217.1, forward strand.
ACTCCAGCAACTCACCACGGGCCAAAACACCTCTTCGCTGCGGCGAAGCTTCTTCTTCGCCCCAGCGAAGCCTGTAACCCTAAAATTTCGCCAATTCTTCATAATTTCCAGGGCAAACACTTAACCAAACCAATATCTCCATTCAACTAAGGGCCAACCAAACAATACTAATAATAAACCGACTCAAATAAGAGTAAAATAAGAAACATTAGCTACATACCTCAAGTGGGGCATTACACAGGTGAGGATGTTGACTGAGAATTAGACTGACATTGTGTGGCAGGACAACCAAAGGACGTAGAGTTAGTGGGCTGTTTGTGAGACAAGTTTAAGGGTGGAAGAGGTACACGCCAAGCATTTAAAATAGGAGAATTTGATGAGTTACTAGAAGAAGTAGGAACAATAACAGGGCTGGAATATTTAAGAGGAAAATCAAGTTCATCAAATTTAGCACTTTTGCAAATGTAGATCCTACCAGAACCATCTAAGCATTTGTAACCTTTATGATGCAAACTATAGCAAATGAAAGTGCATTTGGAAGTATGGAAATTGAATTTGTGTGAGCTATATGGTCCAAGAAAGGGATATACAGCACAACCAAACACTTTAATATATGAATAATAGGGATTCTTATGAAACAATAGCTGAAAAGGTGACTGATTAGACAACACTGGTGAAGGCGGCCTATTTGTGAGATATGTGGCAGTTTGGAAAGCATGCCACCAAAATTTGAGAGGCATACTAGCTTGGGCAAGTAAAGTCAAGCCTTGTTCTACAATTTGTCTATGTTTCCTCTAAACCCTTCCATTTTGTTGATGAGTGTGAGGGCAAAGGTGCCTAAAGTGGGTTCCATGAGTTTTAAAGTAAGATACTAGACTTCGATATTCCCCACCCCAATCAGTTTGAACACATTTGAGAGTAGTGTCAAATTGTCATTCAACTAACTTATGAAACTGTGTAAACACTGTATAGGTTTCAAACTTAGCTTTTAATGGAAAAATCCATGTAAACCTACTGTGGTCATCTAAAAATTGTATGTAGTATTTGAAACCTTCAGGTGTTGGTACTGGAGAAGGTCCCCAAAGGTCAGAGTACACTATATCAAGTGGCTTAAGAGCCTGAAAGGTAGACCTAGGATACACTGTCTGGTGTAATTTACCATACTGGCAGGCTGGATAGAAGGAAACAGAATTTGTGACTGAATATGGTAGATTCAAGTCTTTAAGGATTTTAGTGAGAATTGAAATGTTAGGATGTCCTAATCTATTGTGCCACAACATAATATCAGTTTTTTGAACAGGAAATGATTCAAAAATATGAACTTTATTGAGTACAGTTACAGTGTAACAACTGTTTTCTACTTGTATTATCATAAAATATGCATAGTAAAATACATGTAAAATAGCATAAATAGTTGGGCCCAAATTTTTTCTTTTATTAAACATACACATTCTTTACACAAAAAGTTATATCATGTACAAAAACATTAAAAGCAGGGTGGACAGTGTAGCCATTTCTCTTCGCTTAACGACGCCCATCCGACCGTGTCCTCACCTAGATCCTGCAAAACATAGAAAACATCGGGGTGAGCACAACTAAGGCTCAATAAGTAAAACATCTACTCATCTATCCCTATAACTCTCTCTCTCTGATTCTTTCCTTACAAGTCTCGTTTACTCTCCCTTTTATAATCTTTCTGATTTCTCTTTCTCGTAACTCTTTTCTACTAACTCTCTTAGTAAGTCACGACCCCATCTAACCGGAGGCACGGTTGGGACTCACTCCCACTCTACGTGACTTATACTCATTCTAGCCAATCGGACTTGGTTATGCATGGATTCGGAACCCTTGGCCATGTGAGTACATAATCTCTCTCTCGGGTAAACTCGGGTATAGCCCTCATCCGCATGCACTCTCACGGGCTACACCACTTCTCTCTGATACTCATGCCGTTCTCTCAATGTAGCGTACATGTGGGAATACTCTACCCATTACTCACGGGTTTCCCATCGCACAACCTACTCCATTCTCTTATCTAGCACTACTTTCTCTTTATTCTCTAGTGCTCAATTTCTCTTTCTGTCTATTCTTAGAGTAGCTCAAACTCAATTTCTCTACTCTCTTTTTCTAGTGCATAACTATTGCATGATTAATGCATATAGATGACTCATGCTCATTAATGCACTTATGAAATGCATTTATGCTATGTAGCAAAAATTAAGGCTTTCTACTCTTACTCATGCTTCTCTTGAGCATTTCATCATACAATTCAAGTGCATATAAAGCTCTACTTAAACTATAACTTTTCTCTTCTTTTTAATCATCCAAAATGGGAGAAAAACTCCCTCATACACTCTAAATCCATGTCAAAGGAAAACACTTCTATAAAGTTTACTCAAATCTTCCCTCAATCAAAACTCACCCAACATCATAAAAACTTAACACTTCTCATAAAGGAAAATACTTCCAACAATTCAACATGAATACTCATCTCATTTACATTCATTAACAAGCATAATACAAACTCATACATGCATATATCTCTAATCAATTTCTACTCAAAAACTTATTCAAATCTCAACTTGGTTGAATTTACTTACCTTGTGAAAAAGTGACTTCTCTAGCACTTTTCCTTTCCCTTATTGTCCTGTCTTCTCTCTACAACTCAAAACAACAACAACAACAACAATAACAACCATATAAGACTTCATATAACTTTAAGAAACTCACATCTAAAGCAAGAATCCTTACCTTAGGATGCTTTAGATGATATTTCTACTCAAAATTATTCAAAGGCTCTCTTAAAACCCTTAGAAATCTTAGAACAATTGAAAGCAAAAATGAGAGAATTGAGAGAATGGATATGGCGGTGGAGAAGAAGGAAATGAAGGGTTTAATACACTTAGCCCTTTTTAGCTCATGATAAAATCAACACTTCCCAACTTTGCCCTTGATCTTCTTTGAAAATTCCATCTATATCATTTGATTCATTACACTCACACCCCCATACTAGCTCATTCTCCAAGAAATTTTCTTACATTTTACCCCCCACTTTTCCTACTAATTAGGGGTAGAATGGTTATTTAACCCTTATGGAAAAATATCTAGAACTCTCAATACACATTTTAGTCGGCTCGTCGCCGCGGTGAAGAAACTTTCGTCGCCCCGGCGAAGAAAGACAGAGCCTACACCGCCTTACTCAAAGCCAACTTCGCTGCGGCGAAGACTACTCTTTGCCCTAGCGAAGACTGCAAATCCAAAATCCCTCAAATCTCAACCAATTTCAAGGCAAACACTCAACCAACGCAACACACAAACTTAATTAAAGCTGAATCGATAAACATTTAAGCAAAACAACAAATCTTAAGTACATACCTCAAGTGGGGCGTTACATACAGCATCAAAATTGTATACATTACTAGTCATTAATGTTTTAGTGCATGCATCATTCAAATGAGTAAACTGAGTATTACAATCTGAACTGAACATATTCGAAATAGGATCTAAAACAGACTTATTATTTGAAGTAACACTATTAGACTTAGTAAGCTAAGTAGACAAAAAAACACCAGGCTTATTAGCAAGCTTGGAATTAAAAGTGGCAGCCAAGATTGGAGAGGAGTGAAAAGATGACTGAACTGGAACCTGAAGTTGATACAGACCAGCCATAAGTACCCATTGAAGTAGAATTGTCCTAGAGGTTATGTCCTTAACCACACAACAGTTAGTATAAAACTCAACTGATAAGTTGCATAATTTGAGTGTTTTTAGGGTTGTTCTAATGTTAGTTTAGTTAACTTCTCATTTGTTTCCTTTGTTTTTATGTTTGTTTTTGTTAAGTTTGCGATATGAATGGTTACCTATTGATTTGGATAACTTTTATGTTTTTTTTAGGCTTTGATTGAGAAGATTGGAGTATTGGAATGAAATTGGGACTTAAAGCTTGAAGAAGTTGAGATTGCCCTTCAGTCTTGAAGACCACGACCATGCCTTGGTAGTTCACCATGGCCATGGTGATGGAACAAAGAGAAAATAAAGAGACCAGTAAGCACCACGGCCTAGGCTGTGGTGACTTAAATTTGGCCACGGCTAAGGTTGTGGCGGAACCTATTAACGCATTTTTATCAGTTTTTCTTTCCTTTTTCACTTAGGACTCTTTTGGTTATTTAAGTATAATTGAGATCAGTTCTCAGGGGACAAATTTTGCATATTTTTGAGAGGAGAAGACGCATTCTTGGGGCTTGAAGATTGAAGATCAAATTTAAGAGTTTGATTTTTATTTATTTTCAAGTCTGATTATGTTTTCCTTCTTCTCTACTTATTCCTTTGTTCTTAGGATGGAGTAAATCCCTTTTGTTAGGGGAGGATGGAACCCTAATTATGTTTTGAATAAATTTTATTCTTAATACCAGATTTATGTTTATGAATCTGTGCAAGAGTTTAGGTTTAATGTTTTATGAATGTTGGATTGATTTAATTACCTTGATGATGTTTCGAATAGAGAAGTTAGGGTTTGTGGGGCCGCCGGGGCAAGATTGGGAAAGCCCATGAGGGAAAGAGCCCAAGATTGGGATAGCCCATGAGCCGAATCTGGGTCCTCACACCGACCTCTTTCTTGAGTCCTGTCGCGACCTTAAGGGCTCTTCCTCAGATTCGGTCTCTGACTCGTCAACTTGAATCTGCTTCCTCTTTTTCGACCTCTGGGTCGGAGCCTTCTGCCGCTGGTGAACAGGTGGTGGCTGAGCGACCTGTTCTGTCCTAGTCGCTTCTTGCTCAGGACGGGGCTGGGAAGGCGCAGCTGTTCGCACCGATTGTGCCATAATGGGACGAGCAGCTTCGGCTGCCCTCTCTCTCCTCGATCGAGGGAAGACGAATGGTGCTTGCCGAGGCTGCTCGGACTCTTTCGGAGGCATGGTCGCTACATGCAAGTACATTAGTAAACAAAAGTTATTCTGCGACTAGAAGGGAATCAGTGTAAATTACCTTCTAGGGGCTCCAAAGACGCGTTCTTGCTAATAAAACCGTACTTTCGTAAGTTCACGGTCGTCATGAGCTTCCTCGCGTCCCGACTTTCCTCGGGAAGGACCTCAAAAAACACAAGCCTGTCCAGGTCGTCAAGCAGGTCTTGGCTGGTCGTCTTGTTAACTGCAAAAGAAGGCAGGTCGTTATGATAAAGCAAGCGAACAGACAATGAACCTAGCGAAAAAGAACCTACTTGATTTCTGAAAGCGGCAGTAGCCGTCATAGCAGAAAAAGAAGAACTTTGTCTTGTAGGCCCCCGCGTTGCTGGGATAGCTATGTATCCCTTCGGCGATGGTAGGTCACCGGGACAAGTAATAAGAATCCTTGTCCTTGCTCTTTTTAAGATAATAGGCGATGCCGAGCTCCACCGCTGTTAGCTCGCCCAAGCCGCTCTCGCGACACGCGATGTACATCGAGACGGCGATGACATACGCGTTTGGCGTCAACTGCATCGGTGCGATCCCGAAGTGATCCAGGACCGACCTAATGAAACGATGGAAGGGAATCATCCCTCCACCCTTGAAGATCTCTTCGGAGATCGCAGCTAGGCCATCGGAAGGATGCCGCGACGACCGGGTGTTGTCGAAGAACACCTCTGCGCGGACGTCGAACTGTCTTTTTATCCTCTCAAACTCGTCTTGGGTGAGAACCGAGAAGACATCAAGGGATGCATCCATAGGAACGTCCTGCGAGGACGAACTAGCTCCTTCCTCGGGTCTGGACGTTGACGGTTCCATTCTGCAGTTTGCAACACCGACGGACAGGTCATTTTAGCCATCGCATGTTGTCCCGCACGGCGGATGGGACAAATCCCTTAAACCCTAACAATAACTCGAGCCGCCATCCACGGCTCGAATCCGACGACAGCGTTGCGTCTCTGGTGAAACACCAGGAGACCTGACGCTATTGCCCCTCAAAAAGGAAAAAAGAAAGAAAGACCTTACCTTCTGGGGCGCTTGACCGAGGACGGATCTTGTTTCAGATATCGGAGAGACGCCAATCGGAAAAGAAAAACTTCCGGTTTGCAAAGATTTGTCGCTCAAGTCAGAAGGGATTTTGGTGGCATCATCTGAAAAATTTGGGCTTTTATATGGACTGCGAACCGACGGTTACCACCCCTCGGAATCGAAACGACAGCCTTCTCTCTCTCAGCATTAAATGCGCCTCACGTCGCATTCAAAGTTGTGATGAGGGTTGTCGTTTCGAATGTGTTGTGCAATTAATGCTGTCAAAACAGCGCCGGGTCAGCACACAACGCATTTAATGCACCTGCCAGACGCTTTAACGCGTGCAGAGCGCCTGTCAGTGTGGAAACAGGCTCATTGAATCTCCAACCCTAAGGCACGGTCGGAAACGTTCGATGACTCTAGGTCATTGGGATGATGATTGTCAGGTCGTTTGGGCAGAGTGTGCGAGGTCGTGTTCGCAAAAGGCCTTGTCCTGAGCTTCTTCCATTCAGGTTGAAATTACCAGAACCTTCAATCGTGGCATGACTTAGTTTCCAAGGTTAGATCCTCAAACCTTAAAAACTAGGGGACTTCTGTTATACCTGGAAAATCAAGGGCTGACGTGGGAAGTCACGTGATGAGGTGTGACCTGCTCCCGTCAGAATGGTAAGCGCACGTCAGGTCTACCAAACGCTATGGAGCTCCCGCGTGTCCATTTTCCTGCAATAAATCGCGTGAAATCAGCTTGGGATGTGGGCAATGGGACGTAAAGCCGGATTATGTCCTGACACTCACACCAACCCATGGATTTAATGATGATTACACGCCTTCATCTCGTTATAAAAGAAGAAGACCCCTTCATTAAGGGGATTCGGCCATTTTTACACTTGAACTCTCTCTCTCTCTATTGAAAACTTTGTATTTACTTTTCCTAATCATTTGTAAGTCAGTCCGCTGTTGCGACCTGACCCACAATACTAATACAAATTAGTGGACGTAGGACTTGCTACCTTAGCATCCGAACCACTTTAAAAAGCTCTCATTGCATTTATTTCACATTTTCTATCCATAATCACGTGTGTCTCTTGACCAATCAACGTTACGCACGTGTCGATTAGTTGGTGTTAGAATCACGCATCAACATTAGTACTTCTTTATCTTCCAAACTATCGGCATCTTGTTTTCTCCACCCAGTTGATTTTCGGCTCTGGACAAAAACTTCTAACAATACACAATATTAATTGATACTTGCACAAACAGTTTCCAGCGGATCCTCGCTTTCCACTAATAAATTTCAACTCTATAATGAAACCAATGCACTCTTGTTTACATAAAGACAAGCTACACATCGCCAAACCTTGACTACACATGATATATAGTCAGCTCCTTAAGTGCGAAACATTGATGGAGACTTCTCTGAGATACCAATGTACTTTTTTCACCGTGGGAAACATAGGATTTTTCATATACGAGTTCTAGTACTTGTTAGTAACATTTTTCTACTAATTGCCCGGTAATCATAGTTGCACACTTCTTCAACTGTCTAATTTCTTGTCAATTGTATACCCAACCGATTTAAAACATACAATAAATCGATTCTTCTGCATCGTAATCTTTGGGCTGATTGATGTACTTTAATGTAGTCTGTAGACCATGCATGATGGCCAATCAAGAAAAAGAACATCCAAAGGATGGATTGTATTCGTTGGTCCACAGTAACATTTTGCAAGTTCTTGACACCAGCCCCTTCCTTTGAAATTTTGTGTATACTCACATTTGAAGAGATATATAGGGTCACGCCTTCAAGATTTATACTACAATTAATAATGATCCTGGAAGAACATTGTAAATATTTCAATATGATGGATACCATTAACCATTAACCATTAACCATTTCATTTCATTTCATAGCGCAGCCAAAAGAGATATTATTCAATATCATCACAAAATTTCCACCTTGTAAATTTTGTTTAGTTTATATCTCAAATTGATTTAGACCTGAAATGTGGAGTATGGCAATGAGAGCTTGAAATAGAAAGAAAGGCAACTAAGAAAGGTGCTGAGAAAGTGTGAGAAAACGAGAGAAAAAGTCGGAATATTTCTGGGTATAAAACTGATTAACGAATACTGTTACAAAAGTGTGTTAAAAAGCAAACTGACCCAGTCAACAAGTCAACTGATTAGTCAGACTAGAATTACAAATTTGCCATTTGTCTAACTGAAATTACAGATTTGCCATTTGTGTAAATGAAATTACAGATTTATCCTTCAATTACCAGTAAACATATTCTAACATCCCCTTGTAAACAGGATCTCCACTGGAAACTTTCCAGCCACAATGATCAACAACTCAATTTATTCATTCAGCAAACTAGAGCAACCAGAAACACTCATCCTGCAGCATAATACCAGTGAACTCTCCAGCCGCAATAATCATTAGCCTAATTTGATTTTGTCCAGCAAGCCAACACAATGAGCACTTCAGTTCTATTTTACTTATTCACCAATCTAGAACACTCTGCCACATTCATTCTGCAACACCAACAACATGCATTCAACAGTTCACCAAATAAAAAAAAATTTAGCTCATGCTCCAACGTAACAGCACCAGTTAGCAGCTCTCAAACTCAGAACAGCAACAAACATATTCATCCAAACTAGAACATTCATCCACCATTTTGACTACATCAGTCAGCTGCTTAATCTAAAAAAAAACTTCAACCAGAAACATAACAAATCACGCACCTCCAGTCAAAACATCAAATCACTCACCTCCAGTCAAAACACCAACAATCAACAGTATATCAAACTTCAACCAGAAACATAACAAATCACTCACCTCCAGTCAAAACACCAAATCACTCACCTATAGTCAAAACACCAACAATCAATAGTATATAAAACTTCAACCAGAAACATAACAAATCACTCACCTCCTGTCAGAACACCAAATCACTCACCTCCAATCAGAACACCAATAATCAATAGCATATAAAAATCAGTCAGCTACACCAGCAACCCCAACACATTTATTTATCATAAAAGAAAAAAAATTCTGCTCAACCAGAAACATAACAACCACTTACCTCTAGTCAAAACACCAACAATCAACAACATAAAAAAAAATTCAATCAGCACACAAGAAAAAAATTCTGCTCAACCAGAAACATATCAATTATTTTCCTCCAGTCAAACCAGAAACATATCAACTACTCTCCTCTAGTCAAAACACAACTAGCGCCAGTATACATTTTTCAGTATAATAAAGTAATAATATCACCTCCAGTCACCTTCAGCAAGCCAGCACAATGAGCACTTCAGTTCTAAAAAAAAACTCTGCTCAACCAGAAATCAGCAAAATTATTCAAGTCATTTAGCAGGTATATCAGTGGGTGACTTTGAAACATCAGCAGGTGATTTTGAAACAGAGATAGGAGCAGCTCGAATGGCAAGATTATCCCTCAAATTTTCAAACCTGGACATGGGAAGAGCTTTAGTAAATATATCAGCCTTCTGATATTCAGTAGATACATACTGACTTTAAGTTTATTGATTGTAACTTGTTCCCGCACATAGTGAGCATCCAATTCAATGTGTTTAGTTCTTCCATGAAAAATAGGATTTGAAGCTAATGATCCTGCACTTTGGTTGTCACACCATATAACAGAAACTTCACTAATTGGGAGACCAATTTCAGTAAATAGACTGCGGAACCAAGTTATTTTAGTAGCTCCTTGAGCCAATGCTCTATACTCAGCTTCAGTGGAGGATAAAGAGACCACCTTTTGTTTTCGAGAAGTCCACTGTAGTAGATTATTACCCAGGAAAACACAACACCCACTGGTCGATCTCCTGTCATGCAGACTACTGGCCCAATCAGCATCCGTAAAACATTCTAAATTAAATCTCCGTGTTTTGCTGAAAAAGAGACCAAAACTCAAGGTGCCTTTAATGTATCGGAGCAGTCTCTTGCAGGCTTGCCAATGCATTTGGGTGGGAGCCTTCAAAAATTGGCTCAATTTGTTCACTGCATAAGATATATCTAGTCTGGAAAAGTCAGATACTGGAGAGCACCAATAGTGCTCCTATATAGGGCTGGATTTTCATAGGATTCACTATCGTCCAAGGAGAGTTTAGCACTAACCAACATAGGTGTAGAACATGGATTGCAGTCAATCATATTGGTCTTAACCAAGAGATCCTTAGCATACTTTTCTTGACTCATATGGAGACCAAATTCATCTCGTGAAACTTCAAAACCAAGAAAATATTTTAAAGACCCTAATGTTTTCAAGGCAAACTGAGTATTCAGGTGTTGAACAGTTTCTTGAACCAATTGAGGATCATTACTGGTGGGTAGAATGTCATCCACATAGACTAACACGTACATAATGGTGTTCTTATTTTGGTAAATAAACAGGCTAGGATCAGCAATTGAGTGAACAAAACCCCATTCAAGAAATGCCTTTTTCAACTTATCAAATCAGGCCCTAGGGGCCTGTTTAAGACCATATAAAGCCTTGGTTAAACAACATACATGATGCGGAATCTTTGAGCTAGTAAACCCTTCAGGCTGAACCATATACACTTGCTCCGTAAGATCACCATTTAGGAATGCATTATTAACATCCACTTGCTGAATATCCCAACCATAACTCACAACCAAACTCATGATTACTCTAATGGTAGGGGATTTTACAACAGGACTAAAAGTTTCTAGGTAATCAATCCCGAGTGTTTGCTGAAACCTTTTAGCTACCAACCTTGCTTTAAACCTCTGAATAGTGCCATCAGGATTATGTTTAACCTTAAACACCCACTTACAACCTACAGTATGTATATCTAAAGTGACTGGAATTAATTCCCAGGTATGGTTAGCCATCAGGGCATCAAATTCAGCTTGCATTGCAGCTTTCCAAGTTGGATGAGAAAGAGCCTCTGTAACTGTAGTTGGTTCCTTAGAATTCAGATAGGAGGAGGTTACTAAAGCTATGTTGTGTGCCCTAGCTTTGGACCTAGTGATCATGGGATGAATGTTTTCTGCTGAGGACAACTACTGTGGATAAGATAACTCAACTACCAGTGGAATAGTATCAAATGAAGTATTTGATGGGAGAGATATTGGTGAAGAGATGGGAGAAAACACTGAAGGTATAGGCTATGTTTGGTGCTCTGTTTTGGATGCAGGGAAAGGTAAAACCTGCTGTGTTTGGTGTTCTGTTTTGGATGCAAAGGAAGGTAAGTTCTACTGTGTTTGGGGCTCTGTTTGATGCTTTGTTTGGGGCTGTGTTTGGGGCTGTGTTTGATGTTCTTTTTTGGATGTAGGGGAAGATAAAATCTGAGATATGGATTCAGGTGAGGATGTTGACTGAGAATTAGACTAACATTGTGTGACAGGACAACCAGAGGACATAAAGTTAGTGGGCTATTTGTGAGACGAGTTTAAGGGTGGAAGAGGTACACGCCAAGCATTTAAAATAGGAGAATTTGATGAGTTACTAGAAGAAGTAGGAACAATAACAGGGCTGGGATGTTTAAAAGGAAAATCAAGTTCATCAAATTTAGCACTTTTGCAAATGTAGATCCTGCTAGAAACATCTAAGCATTTGTAACCTTTATGATGCAAACTATAGCTAATGAAAGTGCATTTGGAAGTATGGAAATTGAATTTGTGTGAGCTATATGGTCTAAGAAATGGATATACAGCACAACCAAACACTTTAATATCTGAATAATTGGGATTCTTATGAAACAATATCTGAAAAGGTGACTGATTAGATAACACTGGTGAAGGCAGCCTATTTGTGAGATATGTGGCAGTTTGGAAAGCATGCCACCAAAATTTGAGAGGCATACTAGCTTGGGCAAGTAGAGTCAAGTCTTGTTCTACAATTTGTCTATGTTTCCTCTCAACCCTTCCATTTTGTTGATGAGTGTGAGGGCAAGGGTGCCTAAAGTGGATTCTATGAGTTTAAAGTAAGGTACTAGACTTCGATATTCCCCACCCCAATCAGTTTGAACACATTTGAGAGTAGTGTCAAATTGTCGTTCAACTAACTTATGAAGCTGTGTAAACACTGTAAAGGTTTCAGACTTAGCTTTTAATGGAAAAATCCATGTAAACCTACTGTGGTCATCTAAAAATTGTATGTAGTATTTGAAACCTTCAGGTGTAGGTACTGGAGAAGGTCCCCAAAGGTCAGAGTACACTATATCAAGTGGCTTAAGAGCCTGAAAGGTAGACATAGGATACACTGTCTGATGTAATTTACCATACTGGCAGGCTAGACAGAAGGAAATAGAATTTGTGACTGAATATGGTAGATTCAAATCTTTAAGGATTTTAGTGAGAACTGAAATGTTAGGATGTCCTAATCTATTGTGCCACAACATAATATCAGTTTTTTGAACAGGAAATGATTCAAAAGTATGAATTGGATATATTGCTAATCATTAATGTTTCAGTGCATGCATTATTCAAATGAGTAAACTAAGTATTACAATCTGAACTGAACATATTTGAAATAGGATCTAAAATAGACTTATTATTTGAAGTAACACTATTAGACTTAGTAAGCTAAGTAGACAAAAAAACATCAGGCTTATTAGCAAGCTTGGAATTAAAAGAGGCAGCCAAGCTTGAAGAAGAGTGAAAAGATGACTGAATTGGAACCTGAAGTTGATGCAGACCAGCCTTAAGTACCCCTTGAAACATAATTGTCCTAGAGGTTATGTCCTTAACCACAGAACAATTAGTATAAAACTCAACAAACATAGGATTATCCCTAGTCAACTTAGACACACTAAGCAAGTTTTTGGTAATAGTAGGTACACATAACACATTCCTAAGATGTAAAGGCTGGAAAGCAGTGGGTAAAATAGTTGAGCCAATATGAGAAATAGATAATAACTCACCATTACCCACTTGGAGCTGCTCACCACCAGTGTAGCTAAAGCTTGCTGTCAACTGTGCAAAGTCAGAGGTCACATGGTCTGTAGCTCCAGAATCCATGTAGCACGTAGCATCTTGAGCAGTAGAGGGTGTAGCTATATAGTTGATTGCTGCAGGGGTAGGTAAATAGGGTTGTGATTGTGTTATGAAGGCTTGGTTCTGCCCTCCTGTAGGACCTGTACTAGATGGAGAACCAATATTAGGAGTGGGTGTATGTGACACTATGGTGTGTTGAGGAAATGGATTTATGGAGGATTGTACTGAAGGTCCAAGATTAGCATTCTGTGAGTAAGTATGATGAGCTGCGGGTGAGTAGTTGTTTTGGCTAAACTCATGCGATCTGGAAAATCCAGTAGTATTAGTAGGACCAGTGTTATGTATGAAGTTAGGTGAACTATTTGTAAAACCAGGAGAGGGAGAATGTTGTCCTGTAAAGTGAACATCAAACCTATGGTAACAGTTTAGAGCAAGATGCCCAGTTTTTCCACAAACTTGGCAAATAAATCTGTTTCCTCCTCCAGTCCTACCTCTACCTCTACCACCAGAATAACCATTATGAAACTGTTGACTATAATATGAGTTTTGAGCATATTTGGGTGTAGACATGGTTTGATTTTGAGTAGGTGGAGCATATGGTGAAGGGAAACTATGAAGCTGATCACTTTGAGGTAGGGTGTTATATTGAAGTTGTCCAACAAGGTTTTGAGTATCCTGAGGTAATTGAGATTTCTTATTACTGGTGTCTATAGCAAGATTGGCAATATTAGCTGAGACTCCATGGAACTCATTATGGACAACTGAATTCAGGGCAGAATTTGCCTTTTCCAATCTTAGCTCAAATTTTTGCAGGATAATTTAAGCTTCTTGAATAGAGATTGGTTCTAGTCTAGACTCTAACCTAGAGGTTATATTGACTACAACAGCATCATAATCTGAGTCAAGACCATCTAATATATAATTCAGTAGTTCCTCATCTATAACACTAACCCCACTAGTAGTCAGATTCTCAGCAAATCCTTTCATCCTAAGAAAATAGCATGCATGCTAAGACTATCCTTCTTAGTATTTTGTAACAAGCTTTTAACATGTAATGTTTTGGCTCTAGATTCAGTAAGGAATTCCTTTTCTAGTGTTATCCAGATTTCAATAGCATGTTGACATTTAGAAATTACAGTAAACATTGATTCTGAAATCGAAGACAGCAACCAACTAACTAGAAGTTTATTAGTTTTCTTCCACAAAGCATACTCAGGATTAGGTTTCTTGATTACCTCAGTTTCTGATTGAACTCTAATGAAAGGAGCTGGGCAAGAAACCAAACCAGTGAGATGTTCCTCAAGATCATGCGAGCCAACATCGAAGATTATTTGAGACTTCCAAAACCTGCGATTATCTCTCGTCAGCTTGGATGAGATAATTGGAAGTGTTGATGACGAAAAACCAGAGGAATTGCTGGGATTTGTTGAGCAAGTGGAAGGTTTTGGGCTTGGGTTAGTTTCAGATCTGTCAAAAGAAGAAGCAAAAGAAGTTTGATCAGCCATTATTGACGTTTGTCAATGGCTCTGATACCAAATAAGAGCTTGAAATAGAAAGAAAGGTAGCTAAGAAATGTGCTGAGAAAGTGTGAGAAAACGCGAGAAAACGAGAGAAAAAGTCTGAATATTTTTGGGTATAAAACTGATTAACGAATACTGTTACAAAAGTGTGTTAAAAAGCAAACTGACCCCAGTCAACAAGTCAACTGGTTAGTCAGACTAGAATTACAGATTTGCCATTTGTCTAACTGAAATTACAGATTTATCCTTCAATTACCAGTAAACATATTAATTCTAACAATGACCAACGTTAATAATTAGCCGAAAATGAAACTATATTTAATATTTACTAGTCGCTAGTTATTGTCATTTATCTAGAAAGTTTTATGGTGCGGACTAAAAATGATTATGCACATCCTTATACTCGATTGATCTTACAATAATAACTCTATCACCAACCTTAATTATAAACACATATAACACAATTAGGCTAATCATTAATTAATTTTTTGCTATTCATGAGTCTTGGCATTTTTTCTTTTCTTTTTCATCTTGATTATTTTCATAACAATCTTCCCATAACACTTTATATTTTGCCAATCTATGCTATATTCCAAATTGTTATGCCTAAAATAAGGGCTGACCTATGCTGACATCATCGAACACTAATTAGAATCCAAAAAAGCATTCTACCGTCTAGAACATGACACGTCTCCATAGGCAAAAGGCATATAACTGTCACAGACGCAAACTGACTCAAGAATTTGTATTCGAGTGAATTTGGTTCGCATACCAGTCGAAGCTCTATTTAATTTAAGGATATTCATTGAGTTCTCAACAAATGGGAAGGCAAGAGGGATCTTTATAGCATCAGGCCACTTGCAAAAGTGTAATAATCACCTTGAGCTAAACGAGTATAATTAGGCAGCTCCTCCTCATAAATTCAGATGAGACATTCACGCGTTTAACAAAGAAAATAGCAAAGACACACTACTAAAAAGAGATTGGCTTGACATTCTTTAAGAAAACTTAGAACACCAAACAATTGTAATCCTAGAAAACAGCTCGCGACCTCTTGCAAGCTTGTCTAGCGATCAGAAAGTAATTAATATAAAAGAATACAATGAATTTAGGATTCGCTTTAAGCATTTGAACTACCATAAAAATTATCTTGTCAACTTTACATTTACACATTTGTGTGTTACCGTGCTCATAGTACCTTACCCACTCACTATAATTAGGTTACGTGTGACTTCTTAGCACTTTATATGTGCGAAGTTGTTTGTATCAAAATTAAACATCAACACAAACCAATTCCGCATTAAAGAAGTGTATGTGTGCCATTTCGAGCTACATACGACGAAACTAAAGCATGATAGCAGATAGCAGATCTTTGTCGACCAACAAAAGTCACCATCAAACAAATAGCATAAGCACGTTTACTTTAGTTTATAGCCATTAAAACCAAACCAACCTCGTGCACTACAGCCTAGCACACCAACAATGAGAATCAAATTGCTTTGTACTCTATATCTAATTAATTAATTTAGTAATTAGTTTAATGTTTATAAGATTAGTGGGAGGGAGGCGCTGCGGTTCCAAACCTCGAGGAGCCAACCATGCACGCACGAGTACCTTTTTGCAAGATTCTTAGTTCATTTTCAATTCCATTGTAATTGGAGGGAGAAGATGAATGACGGTTGAGGCAAGGCACTTAATATTTAGCTCATCATTGGTCTGATTTGTTCCATAACAAATAAGTAAAACATATAGCTTGTGAATGTGAGTGGCATAGTCGACCCCATAGGAGTTGGTGGCTGTGGTCTTTTGACTTGACCACTCTTTTGACTCTACTGGAACACACATTTTATTATACGAAGAATCACGGCGAATTTAATTAGTATAAATGGTGTTAATATCAGCGCATTAATACTCCATTTTGTCCCGATCGAGATCATCATTAATTATGATCATTATGTTATTGAATACGAAGATTAGTAAAACGCAAGCTAACAACATATTAAAATATCTTATATTTCTCAATGTCATATAATAATAATTGTTGATGATTGATTTTTGACACCTTGCATATGTAAAATATTAAGCAGACTTAGAAATTACATATGATAGGAAAATATGAAACGAGAGAATAAATGGGAAACAATTTTTAAAGTGGTTCGGATGCTCAAAAGTGAATCTTACATCAACTGCTATTGTATTAATAGATGGGTACAATTAGGTCGCATGTTAGAGCTGAGTTACAATCTAGAGCGAATGTGTGTAAGCTGTTTTAAACTAAGATCAACCAATCTCGTAAATTAGAGGGGTGTCCTTTATTTATAGTGAGAGAGTTCAAGGTAATGATTACGAGTTTGCAAGTGGATAGGTACCGTGCAAGTCCTTCCTTGCATCCCAATGGTTATCTGCACGAGAAATATCCTGAAATTGCATAGGACTTGGGCAGGTGAATAACTCCTGGCCACTTGCAAGCCTGACATTCATCTGTTGCGCTGACAAGAACCATACCTCTTCCGTCATTGCACGACGTGGCAGCGCCTGGACGACACAAAACCTTTCTAAATCCTGATTGGCTCTTGCTGACGAGAGTCCGCGTCAGCCCTAACTTTTTAGGCATAACAATAATAATAATATTTATTCTTATATAAACTACAATACAATTATTCTCTTGTGGCTTGATGACAAGTCATTTAATCATTGGGATTAGTTATACCTAAAGGTCTTGTGTTTGAGTTGCAGGAGAGACAATTATCGGATTTATTCCAAAAAAAAAAAAAAAGAAAAAAGAAAAAAAAAGAAAAAACCTACAATGCACGCTTATTGGATTTTATGATGAAAGCAGATATATGCAGAGATATAGTTTGTTATGGATTGTTCACCAAATATGGATCTTTAAAAGGGGAATTCAGTCATCAAATGCCTATC
This sequence comes from Pistacia vera, assembly GCF_008641045.1. Taxonomy (NCBI): domain Eukaryota; kingdom Viridiplantae; phylum Streptophyta; class Magnoliopsida; order Sapindales; family Anacardiaceae; genus Pistacia; species Pistacia vera. Next base: position 189,996 of record NW_022196217.1, read on the forward strand.
ACTTATAATTTCTACAATATATATGAAGTAAACTTCAATAATAAAATTAAAATTAAAATATTTTTTTTGTTCAATACAAATTAACTTCTAGAAAGTCTGTGTGGAACTCCAACTTTTAGTAATGATTTGAAGTCATGCACGCTGTAGAAATATTTAACTTGCTCCGCTCAAGTTACTGAGTCTTTGGTGATATTTAAAGAATTAATAAGAAGATATAGCTTATTTATAAATTATAGAGGAAGGATCTCTATGATTTGGGAGAATCTGAAAAGTCAAACCCATATAATTATATAAAGGTTTTAAGTTTAGAAAAATTATATATATATATGAGTCAAAATGTTTGATATTCAAAACTTTAAAAATGCATCATTCATAATATATATCATTACTTTGAGTCATACTCATGACAGTTGATACGGGTGTTATACAAACCATACATTACTGTCAAAAAGTGTATCCATTAGGGTGGCGAATTAAAAATCAAATTCTTTTCTTTGAAGTGTATTTTTGCACTAAGTCTATAGTGCTTTTCAAAATGTTAAGTCGACAACCTAATCTTACAAATCCTGACGTGACAGTTTGTAATTAGTCAGCTCACAAATGAGTCTCGTCTACTTGCTGTGGGTCTTATCTATTTGACTAATTATGAATTGTTACATCAGGGATTATGAGAAAAGGTTGTGAGACTGGATTGTGAACCTAACATTACGATAGTATTTTTATTGTTACACAAAATATTGTTTAGATTTACAAAACCCAATTATTAGAAGCAGCAAGAGGGAAAGAATGAAGAATAGCTCAAAAGAATATTAAAACAAGAAGCTATTTTGCAACCAGTAGATTTTAAAAGAGTAATATACATCTCTGTTTTCAAATCTCTATATGATAGTATGCAAGTGCAACAGGCCATAAACAATAAAATTTTGAAGGACAGACTGAAGACAGATGTGTTTCACTTGAATTTGTCGACCAAAAAAATTGATTAACTTGCACACGAGCTATCAACATAAAAAACTATGCATTTGAAAGTTGATAGCACAGGAGAATCCCTGACTTTTGGTGCATTTCGGTGGTGGAGCCTCCGAACTTTGCTAATTTTCATTATTCTAGGCGGGGATATCTACCTTTTCCTAGCTTATCAACCGTCTATCTAACGAAATTGATTAAATAGATTGCCGTCCTTAAAACATTCAAACAACATAAAGCAACAGTTCAGCACATTGAAAGGCCAAGGATTTAGCTTCAAGAAATTTTTTTTTAATGATTGTTAAGGAATGATGTTAGTTGCATATAAACCGTCGAAATTGATATTGACGCGGCGGGTCCACTTAATTTTTTTTTTTAATTTATGAAAAGATGACTAATAGCGTTTAGGATCTTCACAGTGCATGCATTTTACGCCTATAAATACCTTAAGAGACGAGAGCTTGTCATCATACCTCCTTATAGCTCTTCCTTTCTTCAGCGAGCTCTCATAATTCTATCACTTAAGTGATTCGTCCCTTCTCCAAAGATGGACAAATGTGTTATTCTTCTAGCTTTAATTGCCTGCAGCCATGCCATTCTCTGGGCTGAAGGACGACTGTTAAAGCACAAGGAGAAAGAAGAAACAGCAAGGCATGAGAGCAACAACATCAATTTGCACCAGAATGCTGCAGAGCTCAAAGTAGATTTACAGTCAACAAAACCAAGTGTTGACATTCCTAGTGCTGATAACACCTTGCATGTGACAGGGAAAAAGGAAATATTTCCACCCATTGGTTTTGGTGAATCAGCAGCATCAGACAAAAATGATTTTCGACCAACAACACCAGGTAACAGTCCTGGGGCTGGCCATAAACATCCAAAAGACGAGGAAGATGAAAAGGAAATATTTCCACCCATTGGTTTTGGTGAATCAGCAGCATCAGACAAAGAAGATTTTCGACCAACAACACCAGGTAACAGTCCTGGGGTTGGCCATAAACATGCAAAACACGAAGAAGATGTTGAATCCAAGGTCGTAGTTAATCATAGCCTTAATTCTGGATTTAAGAATGGTGTCCGACCCACACCAGCACCGGGACACACCCCAAAAACAAAAGCATAAACATGTGCAATAAGGTCATGCATGTACTAGTCATGTAGGTCATTGATTCCGGGGGTTAGGTTTGCAGGTAGAATTTATATTTGATGCATCATGCATGTACGTATATATTAGCATGACCATGTACAGGCTGGCTCGTTTATGTATGTTAATCTCTCTGTGGATTCAGCCGCCCTGCTATTATTATGGAAATAAAAATAAATACTTTTTTCAGTATCTATATACCGACAGAAAATCTCGAAATCTAAAAGCCACACAGCGTGGATGGAAAACGGGAAATAATTAACGTCTTAATATAACTTCAAAAGTTGTGGCTTTATATAATAATATTCAACATCCATCGGTAGAAGAAAAAGAATATAAAATAATAAAAATTTTACTTAATAATTTTTGTTTTTTAAAAGAGTAATACTATACATATGAAAAAATCTCATAAAGTAATGATAGAAAATTAACCTTTTGTATTTACTTTTGTATTGATTTGTTAACATATCATTTTATATAGAAATCTTTATAAGAAATCTTTGTACGTCTAATATTATTGTTTTTAAAAGTTAGATTAAAAAATAACAAACTTTTAAATGATTTTGTAAGGAAGGCCTCTCAAAAGCAATAGTATTAATCACATTAATACTATTGCTTTTGAGAAAATGATTAAAAAAAATTTTGATTTAAGATTGAAATGTAGGATATTACGATTTTTGGGAAGAATATAGTGTTAAAAATATATATGAAATGTCAAATATATATATATATATATATATAAAGAATGACTTTTTAGGAAAAGTGATGAATAAATTGGAGCGGCCTGACTCTTCCAATGCACAAATAGGGTATAATGGTTTTAGACTTTTAGTCTTGTTCGAGTAGAATTTTTTTTTTTTTAATATATTTTATATGGGCCAAAGTGATATTTTACATATAATTTGTTATACAAAATATCATTATAGCCCCTATAAAATATTAAAAAGATGCCACTTGAGCAAGGTTAACATCATTATCTCCCACTCGTGCAAGATGGGACTTGTGTGAGGGAGGACTCTTGCAAGACTAGACTCATGTGACTTGAGAATCAGTAATTTTTCTGGAAATTTCTTTAGAATTGGTTTTTTTTTTTGTTTTTAAATATGTATTATTTCATTTATATTAAACATATACAAACAATACAAAAAACATAAATTTAAAAACATAAGGAGAAGAAAGAAGAGAAAAGAAGAGAATTGAAGAAGAAGGGTAAAACTATCCAAATATTGTATCAAAGGTCTTATTTATAATGACAAATAGAGAAGGGTTAATTTCTAAGAACAGAGAAAAAGCAAGAATGCAACCTGAAGTTTTTGAGGAAATGTTTTCTTATTTTTCATTCATCAGTCAAACTTCTTTTATAATTAAAATTGGCAATCCATGAGATTGCTTATCTCAGTCGTTTATTTGTTACAAGAACAAAGACACCAAGAGGAGCTGCTGATCGTAGGATCTTTTATGTTTTTCCAGAACTTGCAGTAGATTTTGTAAAGAATACTAGTATAGCAGAGAGCAAGAGTTGAATGAAAGGGAATTAAAACTTATGTATTATTCTCTTCCAATAATGGGATTAAATAGTTACAAGATACAGACTTGTTCCTAAAGTTTAGGAACTGGAATGACTAATTACAGGAAGTAAATATTATAGGTATCCTAAGAAATATACAAAAGAGGAAATAAAATATACAAGGGGAGAAAACATAGGAGACTGATAGCAATGATTTCGTAACACTCCCCCTCAAGTTGGTGCATAGATGTCGCACATGCCCAACTTGTCAAGACACCTACTAAATGCTTGACTGGATACTGCCTTAGTTAGCACATCTGCAAGTTGATCTTCAAACCGAACATGTGGCACCTCAATGATTTTTGCTTCCAGTTTTTCCTTGATGAAATGTCTATCAACTTCAACGTGCTTAGTTCGATCATGTTGAACTGGATTATGAGCAATATTGCACACTGCCTTATTATCACAATATAATCTCATAGGACTGACCTACCGAATATGTAAATCTTGCATTAAATTCCTAATCCATAATAATTCACATATTCCTTTAGTCATCCTTCTATATTCAGCCTCAACACTAGATCTAGCTACAACCTCTTGCTTCTTACTCCACCAAGTAACTAGATTTCCACTCACAAATGTGAAATTACCGGATGTAGAACATCTATCATCAACTGATCCAGCCCAATCAGCATTGGTATACCCTTTAATATCCAAGCTATTTCCTTTTGTAAACATAATACACTTTCCAGGAGATGACTTTAAGTATCGCAAAATGCGAATAATAGCATTCATATGGTCTTCCTTTGGGGAATGCATGAATTAACTAACAACACTTAATGCATAAGCCAAATCTAGTCAAGTATGTCAAAGATACATTAGTCTGCCTACTAATCTTTGATAACGTTCTTTGTTAGCAGGGATTTGATTTGTATCCATACTTAGTTTCAAATTTTCCTTCATGGGAGTACTAACTGGACTGCAAGCAGACATTCTTGTTTCATCGAGTAAATCTAAGGCATATTTCCACTGAGACAAGAAAATGCCTTTCTTTGACCTTGACACTTCAATTCCTAGGAAGTACTTTAATGGACCCAGATCTTTCATTTCAAATTCTTGAGTGAGACGACTTTGTAACGCAGCCTTCTCTTCTGGATCATTTCCAGTCACTATCATGTCATCAACATACACAATAAGAGCAGTTATTTTCTCTTTATTATGTTTCAAGAAGAGAGTATGATCCGAGTTACTTTGTTGATATCCAAAAACCTTAATAGAGCTAGTAAATCTTCCAAACCAGGCTTTAGGAGATTGCTTTAAACCATACAAAGACTTTCTCAATTTGCAAACCTGTTGACTTCCTTTAATCTGCATTTTACATCCGGGAGGCAATTCCATATATACTTCTTCTTGAAGGTCTCCATGCAAAAAAAGCATTCTTTATATCAAACTGATGTAATGGCTAGCCAAGATTTACCGCCAGAGATAACAGGACATGAACATTATTGATTTTGGCAACGGGTGCAAACGTTTCCATATAATCAACTCCATAAGCGACAAGTCTGGCTTTGAACCGTTCGATAGTTCCATCAGCTTTGTATTTAATAGTGAAGACCCATCTACACCCTACTGGTGTCTTCCTTTCGGGTAAATCAACAACTTCCCATGTTGAATTCTTTTGGAGAGATTTCATTTCTTCATTCATCGCTTCTTTCCACCTAGGATCTTTCAAGGCTTCCTGCACACTATTAGGAATAGATACTATAGATAATTGATTCACAAAAGATTCACATTTCTTTGACAACCTAGATAATTGATTCACAAAAGATTCACATTCCTTTGACAACCTATGGTAGGACACAACATTACTCATGGGATATTTAGGTTTGGAGGTAAGAGTAGGTTCATAATTTACTTTAGGTATATCTCTTGTGACTCGATTTGGTAACACTTTTATATGGGTTTCAGAGTTTACCTGAGGTTCGAAGATGGACTCGGCTTGAGGAGACAATTGATTAAATGGTACAGATTGAGGAGAGGAAGCTGTTACTTTTGGTGATGAAGAGACTGGTGGTACTACTTCCATTTCATTCTCATTGTCTACAATATGACCTGCCTCATCATTTAAAGTATGACCAACCGCCTCATTTTGACTTTCCCAATTGCCATTACTTGTCAAATCCTCCAAGTCGTCTAGAGTCTGCAGTTCATATCTACTCTCCCCCTGAAATGGAGACTCAGGGACAAAATAATACATGTCATTTTCATGAAAGGTAACATCAACTGTAACATACATCTTGCGAGAAGGAGGGTGATAACACCGATAGCCTTTCTGATACAAGCCATAGCCTACAAATACACATCGAATAGCTCGAGGTTCCAATTTATTTCTCAAAGATTTGTGAAGATGTATGAAGGCTACACATCCGAATACTCTAAGTGGCAGATTTGGCATGACAGGAGCACTTATAGTCTCATGAAGCACATGGAGAGAAGTCTTAAATTGTAATGAACTTGATGGTAAACGGTTAATGAGATAGGCTGCAACTGTGACAGCTTCACCCCAGTAATTGGTAGGCATGTGAGCCCCAAATAAAGATGCACGTACAACTTCAAGAAGATGACGATTCTTGCGCTCTGCAACCCCATTTTGTTGGGGGGAGTAGGGGCAAGTTGTTTGATAAGCAATACCATGTAAATTGAGATATTGTTTTAAGTCTTGATTAACAAACTCTCTACCGTTATCAGTGCGAAGAACCTGTATATGAGATTGATATTGAGTTGCTATCATCTTGTGAAATTTCTGAAACAAAGAACTAACTTCATTTTTTGATTTCATCAAACAAACCCAAGTCATAAGTGTGTGATCATCAATAAATGAAACAAACCAGCGTGCACCATTTAGAGAAGAAATCTTTGCAGGACCCCATACATCCAAATGAACAACAATAAAAGGTACTGGACTTTTATTCATACTAATTGGAAAAGTAACACAATGACTTTTAGCCAATTCACAAATATCACACTTAAAACTAGAATCAGTCAACTGAGAAAACATCTTTGGAAATAATTTTTTTAAATATCCAAAAGAAGCATAGCCTAACCGCTTATGCCATAACCAAATTTCAGAGTTTTGAACCATGCCAGATCTTTCAACTGAGAATGCTTGGGATAATTGATTCGAACTTGCCGGAGTCAACTCAAGATAATAGAGCCTGTCTTTTCTAGTGCCATAACCAATTGTCCTCTAAGTCCAGATGTCCTTAAAAACACAAAATTTAGGCCAAAATATCACAATACAATGCAAAGTATATGTTATTTGAGCAATAGACAATAAGTTATAGTTAAGAGAGGGAACAACCAAAACTGAATTTAAGTTTAAATTTTTGATAAGAGTAATTGAGCCTTCTCCAATCACATGAAAAGGAGTTCCATTGGCTATGGACACTTTAGATTGTTTGGATGATTTCATAGACTGAACATGATTAGTGTCAAAAGTAATGTGATCCGTAGCTCCAGAATCAATTATCCAAGTACTATTACTATTAAGTGTGGAGACATTAAGAGCCTTACCAATATTACCTGAAGTAGCAATTAATGATGAAGATTCTTCAAGGTTGCTAGAAGGTTCAGCCACAGCAGCAAAAGCATGAGGCTTTGTTTTTTAATTTCGTTTGGGTGCTTTAGTAGGATCCCACCAATCTGGATACCCAATTAGTTTATAGCACCTTGACTTGGTATGTCCAGTTCCACCACAATGAGTACACATGTGTTTTGATTTTGAAGTTCCTATTTCATAGCTGCAATTTTGCGATTTAGATGATTGGTTTTGATCAAGAATCTGTTTTGAAGGTCTAGAGTTTTGTTGATTTGTACGCCCTTATTAAGGTTTGTTCCGACGAGCTATCATAACAGATGATTCACGATGATCAATTTCTCCATTTAATGTCGTTCTGCGGATAGCATCACGACGTACATACGCATATGTTTCTTCAAGATCCAGTGTTGGATCCTTTCTAAGAATCTCTCCTCTGAGTTGTTCAAATTCTGCATTGAGTCCATTAAGAAAGATGTGCACTCTCAAGCGTTTAACTGATTTATTATATGCAATAACTTCATCTAGATCTTTCATTACAACCTTATCATGATAATCTAGCTCTTGAAAAATCTCTACAAGATCACCATAATAAGTTGGTAGAGGACAACCAACTTGTTTAGTGGAGAAAACTTGTTGGTTTAATGCAAAGATTTGTGCTTCGTCTGACCCATCATAGAAATCCTTGGCCAGGGCATTCCAAATTTCTCGTGTGGTGCATAACCTGAGATACCGCTTCATAATTTCAGGTGACATGGATGTCAATAACCAGCCCTTAACCTTTTGATTTTCTGCAAACCACTTTGCATAGGAAACATCAGTCTCTATTGGTTGAGGTGTTTTTCCCATAATATACTCAAGCTTTTCACGACCTGCAATATGCATCTCCATGATTTGGGACCATACATCATAGTTTGTTTCATTAAGAATGATACCAGACTTGAAGCCAACGTTTTCGGATTGCACATGTATGACTGGTGTAGGTGATTCAGGTTTGTTGTCAGTCATGGTACAAGGAATAGATGAAGATTCAAGTTGTAATGATACGTATGGATGGTACGAACCTGCTCTGATACCATGTAAAGAATATTGGTACAATAGAGAGCAAGAGTTGAATGAAAGGGAATTAAAACTTATGTATTATTCTCTTCCAACAATGAGATTAAATAGTTACAAGATACAGACTTGTTCCTAAAGTTTAGGAACTAGAATGACTAATTACAGGAAGGAAATATTACAGGTATCCTAAGAAATAAACAAAACAGGAAATAAAATATACAAGGGGAGAAAACATAGGAGACTGATATCAATGATTTCGTAACAGATTTGACTGTGAGCAGGAACTTTTCAAACTAAAGTCAGTAATAGACTTGAGAAAATGAAACCAGAACTGTAGCTTTAAACAATTAACACCAGTTTCTTTTACTAACCGCAAAATTTGAATACTTTAAGACTTTTGCCAAATCTTCTGCTTTCTTCTTCAAATTTCAAGTCGTTCTACAACTTAACTTTTTTCTGCTGGGATTGACTTTAAGAGTTTGAGTGCAGCTTGCATGACTCACAACAATGCGGGCCATCGAATTTGAAAGAATTTTCATGGTTTAATAAAGTAAGAAGTGTCAACTGTCTATGAGTCTATCTATTTTTTTTTTTTTTTTTTATCACACTAACAAATATTTTAATATAGGACAGACAACGCACATTAAATATAGAAAAAATAAAATTTTAGTTTTTTGATGTATTAAAGTGTAGTTCATTTGTACATTTGTATATAAAATGCATTAATAACAAAAAAAAAAAAAAAAAAATTGTTTGTATCTAACATGTATTAATAGGACATAAATATTGTAAGTTATTTGTCAACTTATGATTCAAGTGTGGTAACATTAGTCATAATATGAACACTTCACTTTGATTATAACACAATCAATCTTTTTTAAATTTCTAGTGTGATGACCCTCTTTCAAAGTGACCATTTTCAATTAAGTCTTTTTTCTATTATATCATGTAAGCACCTTAAGGTTTGAGTGGTCACCCGTATCTAGCAGATATTTTGTTTAAACACGTATTGCATTTCAATATTCCCGTGAACTATTTTTATTCTATTTATGAGATATTGTTTGTGGTCCATGACACTTGTCAATTATTTATACAATGAGATATTGGAAAGTTTGTTTACAATGGTCGATGGTCCCAAGAGAATTGGTGGTCCCAAGAGAATTGGAATAAACTTTTCAAAAAGGTGAAACCATAAAGTTTTCTTGTTGGCCATTTGTCCCCTTGCATTGGCTGGATATTTTCTACACCATCTCTTCTCCAATGCAATTTCATTTAAGCATGATTATTTCCTTAAAAGTACTCTGAATATTCATAAAGATTTCTTTTGTTTTTTGTTTTTTGTAATATCAGGTTTCTATGCTTAGGTAGGCTTACAAATACCTTCATCAAAATACTTTGATTTTGTCCTTTCTTCTATGTTGGTTACGTAGTTGGTGCTTGAAGCTTGTTGAGTTGATTCAAATGAAGTGGATCTCCGGTGCTGTACCTTGAGAGGAGCTCAAGGCTGACCGGGTGGTTTCATGAACGTGGAGCTTGTTGTGATAGTTCGTAGTTCGACCAAAGGGCGGAGGTTGAAGCGTTTCAAAATAGGGAGTGTTCTTGCAATTGAGGCTTAATCTTTGGCTTTGTAATTGAACTAAAAAGTTTACCATAGTGGATTGGCTTCATTCTGGACTTGGTCCCATGGATGTAGGCATTTTGCTCAACCATGTGAAAACCCCTGGCGTTCTTTATTTTGATTCATGTTTCATTGTTTTATAATGGTGATGAATGAACACTAAAATCAACTTAGTAACCCATTCTGCTTAGGTTTAATACACTTGGTAAAGTATTAAAACTTTCAATTGGTATCAGAGCTTGTTCTGGAAAGTTATTTCAGCTGATCCTTGTCAGCTTATGTTTTTGTTTTGCAAGCCCAAACTGCAGGGCAGTTTAGCTTGAGGGAGGTTGTTAGTAAGTTAAGTAAAAACGCTGTCATTCCAGCCCTTCTTCAAACGATGTCGTTTTCAGTCTTCAGTAGTTTGGCTTGCTTTTTCTAAATTCATTTCGGTAGTTCATTTTATAAACATAAGGTAATTGTATTTTTTTTTTTTTTAATCAAGAAAAGTAATAAAGTTCTCGATATTTCTCTCAACTCTTTCTCTGCGCCAGCAACTCTCTTTCTCTATTTCTGAAATCTCACACGGCTAACGTTAATAATTAGTTGAAAATGAAACTATATTTAATGTTTACTAGTCGCTAGTCATTGTCANTAGTGAAGGCCCTAGGTCCACCCGATATGGTAGGTTGTGATGTGATGTGCTATTTACCGCTCTAATGCTTTATTATGTAGGGACTTAAGTTACATTTACTTATTGGAAACAACTCATAAAGCAAAATAATTGAACATGCTTTACGAGTTCAATTTAAGAGTATAATTGTGTGCGTAAGCAAGACTAAGACAATGAAAAAGAATGGTCAATCTAATACACTCTGAGGGATACCATAAACACTCGACATAAACCATCACTGACAACGAAAAAATTGATTGAACCTGTCATACCCCATATCATTTAGTGAATATGAGGTTGGGATTCGGCTTATAAGACTCAAATATCTAAAAGTAAGTAGATGCGTTTTAGATGATAAACATTTATGTAAAACCTAAAAACAATTCTATGAAGCCAGAACCAAAATGGACAATTAATATTTACTTAGACCTAAGATTTGATAAAAGTTGTGAAATATGAATTGGTTAAACTTTGGCAGAGGAGTTATAAGTTTTACTGTAAGAGTAAAAGCAAAAATGGTGGAGAAGTAATAGGGGGGTAAGGAGTTAGGGTCATTAAGATTTAGAAATGAAAAAGCAGACATGGTAGGATAGCATTGAATTTATATGGTGGAACTGTTTGAAATCATAGCTTTTTTGATAAAGAGATAGATGGGGACCAGAGCAGGATAGATACATAGAAAGTAATTCAGAAGTGAAGTATGGGAATCACCAAGGTCACCTTACGTGAATTTGAATGACTTATAAAAACAAAGAGGCTAACCAGCCTTACAATCCAATCACATAGGGACATTACATTATTTTGTCAGTCATTTCACAATTGCCCAAAATCTCTAAACAAACCCCCACTCGCCTCCCATTACTCTCCTTTCCAATTTCTCATTTCTATAATATATTATTGTTATGCTTGGAAAAGTAGGGCTGACACAAAGCCCTATCAGCGCAAGCGGTCAGAGCATAGGTAGATCCTACAGCCATTCAGACGCAACTACGTCGCGTGCTGACACGAGTAGCATGCTCCTACCAGTGCAGTGGGTGTGCGCCAGAATGATGAAAGGCTGGAGGTGCTCCACGTGTCTAATCCTTGCACATGTCGAGTAAATCACTCGAGTAGGTGAGCAACGAGACACAAGGAAGGATTTGCATGGCAGTCTGACCTACTCCTAGATTCAATAATCATTACCTTAATTCATCCCACTATAAATAGAGGGCTCCTCTCCCATTTGTGGGATTAGCTAATTTCTCTTTGGAAATAGCACATATACTCTCTCTCCCTCTCTCTCTCTCTCTCTTGTAATCACTTGTAAATCAGCTCGCTAAACGCGACATGACCTCATATATTAATACAATACCAGTGGACGTAGGATTTGCTTACTCAAGCATCCGAACCACTTTAAACATTGTTTCTCCATCTTTTACTCACTTTAATACCCTCATACACGTGTATCTTCTGAACCAGCTCAACATTTCCCATGTGCGATTAATTGGTGTCAAAATCAAGCATTAACAGTTTGGCGCTAGAAGGAGGGCCCGATTTAGTATTCGTCCTTCATCAGGAGAATCTCTGACTAATTGGTCCCACAACAGCAAATGGCTTGCCGATTTGAATATGAGTGAACCAATCATGGTGATGAAGAGATCCCCCAAGTACAAGGGGAAACTTCTCCCGAGGTGCCCTCAGTCCCACAAAATACCATGGGGGATATCCCTTCGAAGTCACTGTTTGTCAACTGAAGGTTGGACCAGTTGGATCGAATCAGGTCATGCCACCCGAATCAAATGAGGCGGTGCCATCGCCAAAAATGCCTGAAGGTCGCATGAAGGCGCAGAAAAGGGCAATAGCCCATGCCGCGCGTCAAAGAAAGGGAAAGTAAATGGCGAACAAAGGGCTTTGAGGCTTCGAGGGGCCAGCAAACACCGGCCATGCCCCTGGTAGATTACCCGTGGTGTTAAGGCTTGGTGACATGTCGCTACCTTAGCTGTCCCATGCCATGTCGCGCGAGCACTCCCACAAAAGTGCAAGGCGGGAAGATTCCCACTACCGCCGAAATGACGACTTTGATCGTTGTAAGGGAAGTTCCCACCGTCCGTGGGTCAATTCGTACCACTGTAGAGGTCGGGAAGGCTCCTTGAATAATGCAGCGCCATCACACAGCTCTACCCAACGTGTGTTGAGATTGGCCGAAACTGCCGGCAGAGGCAAGGAGGAATTCGACCTACAGTCATTCCTCAATCATAACCATAAGGGTCGAACCCACGTTACAGAAAGTGATCTGCAGGTAGCTCCGCTACCTCAGATTGAGGAGCTGCAGTGAGCCCTAGATTAGTTAAAGGCTCAGCAAAATAAGCAAGGGCAGGTCATAGAGGCGTCTCCCTTTTCTCCAGTGATATCAGCCGCCCCTCTTCCAAAAGATTCAGAATGCCAGATATGTGGGCGTTCGATGGAAATTCTGATTCGCAGGATAATCTGTATGAATTCAACGACCTGATGAAACTTCACCAAGTTTCTAACTTGGCAAAGTGCCATTGGCTGGCAGTAACTCTAACTTCACATGCCAAGTGATGGTTCAGGTCGCTCCTAGCGGGATCGATCAGCTCATGGCCTTAGATGAGTACGACGTTCCTAAGACACTTCCAAGCAAACAGGAAGTTCTCAATGCCTTTGAGCTACCTTAGCAACATAAGGCAAGAGAGGGATGAATCCCTCAAATCTTACATCGACATATTCCACAGGGAGCTCTATAAAGTAGCTCACACTCCCGAGGAGTCCGTTCGAACTCTCATTATCGCGAGATTTCATCCACAGACAGACATATGGAAAGAGCTGCAATCAGAGGATGATGTTTCCTTCACTCGCTTCTACAGTCTTACAGAGAAATACCTTCGTATTGAGAATTCCATGGCGGCACTCTACTGCCACGACCCCAGCACTTTGGGTAGATGGGCTAATGATAATCAGCGGAAAGAAAAGAAACCACAGTTTGAGCCCAAGAAGTCTTATGCTCCAGTTCCTCATCGCGATCGCGACACGAGTCAATATGCCCCTCTGAATGCATCTGTCTCGGCCATTCTTGACAAGTTAGAAGAGGTCGGCCTGCTTAGAGAGCCTAAGCCCGTGAAAAATCCCCCTTCAGCCAGAAACAGTAAAAAGTATTGCCGCTATCATTAGGATAATGGGCATCACACTGATAAGTGTCGAGCTCTCAAGCAAGCAATTGAAGACTTCATCAAGCAGGGGCATTTCAAAGAGTATGTTGATGACTCTGCTCCGTACGGGAGAAAAATCAGGAGGAACCGAGCAAGAAGCGTCATGGTCGTAAGGGCATCTACAGCGTAGGAGTTATATTTGGAGGATTATATCTCGCAGGGAATTCGCGAGGTGCCCAGAAAAGATATGCTCGCACAACCCATCATGATCCAATCAGTGTGATGAACACGACGCATCGACCACCAAAGGTTCGCAGAGAGGAGGAAATCACCTTCTCTGAAAAAGATGTAGTCCGATTGCATCATCCCCACGATGATGCTCTCGTCATTATGCCACAAATAGGGCATTGCGACGTCCACAGAATGTTAGTGGACAACGGAAGCGCTGTGAACATCCTGTTCCAGCAAGCTTTCGAGAGAATGAAATTGGATGAGGCCGACCTAAAGCCCACCTCTATCCCCCTAGATGGTTTTACAAGGGATTACCTGATCGCCAAGGGAAAGATCTCGCTTCCAGTCATGCTGGGTGACTCAGATGAGGTGACCAAGATCACTGAATTCTTAGTAGTGGACTACCTGTTTGCTTTCAATGGCATCCTGGGGTAACCTCTACTAAGAAACTTCAAGGAAGTCACTTCAATCTACCATCTTAAGATGAAGTTTCCCACCCCGATGGGGATAAGGGGAAGTAAGTGAATCTCAACACGCGTCTCGCAAGTGCTATGTAAGGGCAGTGCAGATTGCGTGCAAGGGGAAAGGCATACCGTGCGGCATTCCTGAGTAGGCAATGGTGATTAGTCGAATCGAACCTCAGCCTGGCCAAGCTGAGGATAATATGGATCTTGGTATCTAGAAATGCCCTTTCAGTGGGCCAGTTGAGGATTTATCTAAAGTGTCGGTTGACCAGAGCAAGCCAAACCGAATGTTGAGGATGGGAAGCAACCTTAACCTCCAGCTCGCCAGCGACCTGACCAACTTCCTCAGAGAAAACATCGATGTGTTCGCATGGACATATGTCGACATGGTCAGGATCAGCCCGAATGTCATTTGCCATGCCCTGCACATTGACAGTGAGGCTAGGCCGGTCTGCCAGAAGAGAAGAGCGATATGCTACCTTGAAAATTGAGGTATATAATCTCCTTCAGAATGGGTCCATCCAGGAGGCACTTTACCTGAGCTAGGTTGCCAACCCGGTTCTAGCAAAGAAGCCCAACAGCAAGTGGTGGACCTGTGTTGACTTCACCGACCTCAACAAAGCATGTCCGAAAGATAACTTTCCCCTACCAAGAATCGACCAACTCGTGGATGGCACTTCTAAGCACAATGAGCTTTATGGATGCATACTCGGGATATAATCAAATTCCAATGTATGCGTAGAATGAAGAGCATACCTTCTTTGTTACAGATCCGGGGTTGTATTGCTATAGAGTTATGCTCTTCGGCCTAAATAATGCTGGCGCAACTTACCAATGGCTGGTGATAATCCGTAAATTATACAGTTTTTATATGATCTTTTTGTCGGATTTCAGGTACTTTCTAGTGCATTTTTACCTGAATTGGTGCGTAATTCTCTACTTTTCGTGTTTCAGGTTAAAATGGACTCTTTTAGCGAATAAAGACAAAATTTGACAGTTTTGACTCAGAATTGAAGGTTAAAATGGACTCTATTACTTGAACGACTAGTGCACTTGCTAGTTTTGCATGTTGTAGTAAAAACTTGATGCGTGTTTACTACAACATGCAAAACTAGCAAGTGCACTAGTCGTTCAAGTAATAGAGTGATGAGTAGGATATCGTTCCCACGAGGACTGGTAGCTAAGCACTAAGTTCCTAACGTTAACAAGTTGAAGCAACCGAAAATCTTGGATTTGTGGGAGCAATTTGTAATTGAAAGAAAACAAAATAAAATCTAACAAGAAATTAATCCTTAAAAGGGAAAACAATTGGAACACAAAGATTCAATTTAAGTAAAACGGGTAGGGTTTTGACTTCGTTCGGATTATTTATGGGTTATACCTAAAAGTTACACTATTTTCACATTCACATGCAATGGTTGTAAATCGGATTCACTACTATGATAACATACCCTCTCGGGCTATGTTTTCCTATTCATCATTATTAACATTCCGCACCCAACAATTTGAAGGTTAATAATTCTAAATCATGAAGCACAAGAATCCTAAATTGATTTCATTAATTCTTGAATCTATCTCTAGCATCCAATACTATAATGGTTATTACCCATGAAGCTTAACATGAATTATTTCTCAATCTCATCATGTTCATCACATACAACAATTAATTTCAGAGTAACACACAACCACAGCTTATTCACATGGAAATAGCACAATCACATACTCAACCCATTCCAAATCCAAACTACAATCAAAACCCTAACCCATAGAAGATTAGTTCATAGCTAATTTAACAGAATAAAAACGGAAAATAAAAGTAAACAGAATAAACATAATGAAACTGAGATGAAAGAATAGAAATCTCCCCAAAAGATGAATCTTCCAGTCAAAATCTGAACCTTCACTCCAACAATCCGAAAAACTCCAGCTTTTTCTCTAAGGAAAATGTAAAAGACGGCTAAACCTAACAGCTGGGACCCTCTACAAAAAGTTCTTCTTTTTCTTTTATACCTAGTCCTAAAAACCCAGTCAAAAACACGCACACACGAAACTGTGCGTTTACAAAACTGAAAATTTTAACTGTCGCCGCGGCGAAGAATGAAAAATCCAAATTCGACTCTGCCCAACTTCGCCGCGGCGAAGACAATTTCTTCGCCGGGGCGAAGCTTCTTCAAAAGTTCTGAAATTTACAGAACTGCCACTCTGCTTGCCTCTTCGTCCGATTCTTCGATTTTCGACTCTCCACCTTGGAAACAAGCTTCATCGTGCATTGTCCTACTCCGGAACTCTCCTATCTTCTGAAATCCTTCAATTCTGAGTCAAAACTGTCAAATTTTGTCTTTATTCGCTAAAAGAGTCCATTTTAACCTGAAACACGAAAAGTAGAGAATTACGCACCAATTCAGGTAAAAATGCACTAGAAAGTACCTGAAATCCGACAAAAAGATCATATAAAAACTGTATAATTTACGGATTATCAGCTGGTTAACTGAATGTTTTCTGAGCAGATCGGGAAGTCAATGGAAGTCTATGTTGATGACATGCTAGTCAAGTCGCATGTCGTTTTAGATCACATAGTGCATCTCGTTGAGATGTTCGACATCCTTCGGAAGTACAGAATAAAGCTCAATCCCTTTAAGTGTTCATTCGGAGTTTCCTCGGGAAAATTGTTGGGGTATATGGTTAACCAAAGGGGAATAGAGATCAACCCTGAGAAAATCCAAGCTCTCCTCGATATAAAGAGCCCGACCAACCGAAAGCAAGTTCAGAGCCTCAATGGGCAAATAGCGGCACTCAGTCACTTCATATCAAGGGCAACAGATCGTTGCTTGCCATTCTTCAACATACTCAAGGCCAATAAGAAGTTTGAGTGGACTCCCGAGTGCGAACATGCATTCCAGAGCATTAAAGAACACCTCAGAAAGCCACCTCTTCTGTCCAAGCCTTTCTCGCAAGAAATTCTCCTCTTTTATCTCTCCGTCTCTCAGTACGTGGTCAGTGTAGCTTTAGTTCGGGAAGAGAGCAAGGTTTAATGGCCGGTACATTACGCAAGCAAGCGTCTGTTGGATGCCGAGATGTGGTATCCAAAAATGGAGTGATTAGCTTATGCCCTGCTGATTGCTTCTAAAAAGTTGCGACCTTATTGCTTGTAGAAAGTTGCGACCTTACTTCCACGCCCACACAATTCATGTAATGACCAATTACCCGCTCAAATAGGTCCTCCAAAAGCCAAAGGCATCGGGTAAATTGCTCAAATAGGCCATGGAACTAAGTTAGTTCGATTTGAAGTACAAACCGAAAGCAACCATCAAAGGGCAGGCTGTTGCCGATTTCATCCTAGAATTTTCATATCATCCGATCAAGGAATCCGAGCAACAAGCCAGCGAAGTCACCAAGGAAACTGTTCAGAATCTGTCGACCTAGAGCCTATACGTCGATGGATCATCGAATAGGAAAAGGGCCAGGGCAGGCCTTCTCCTCTTAAGTCCCGAAGGGACTCGTATTTGAAAGAAGAACAACATGCATGAAGAGTGGTGGAAATGAAGATTGAAAGCATGAAAGGTTGGTTTTCAAAAAATGGTTTTCAAACAAAGCTTGGATAAAGCATTATACCTACTTCTTTGCCTTAAGTTGATGAAGACAAGACTCAAAATGATGAGACCTCCACACTTTAACACCACCTTGAGAGAGTTAGAGAGTGGCTGTGGCTAGGGAGAGAGCTTTTAGTTTGTTTTTGAGTGAACAAGTGAATAAATGAGCTAAAATGCAACCATTTGCATTTATATATACTTGGGCAATTTTATAATTATTTGTTTTTCACTTCCAAGCCCCAATAAAATCTTATTTTAAAAGGGAGCCCAAGTATTTATTATGTCACCCTTTGAATAATCAATATTATTCAAGGGTCCATGTAAACTAAACTAGTTTACATCAACAACCCATTAGTTTACCCTTTTGCCCTTTAACTATTAAAAGGTTATTTTAGTTCATCTCATTTATCTTAACGCTTTAAGATATAATAATTAAATATAATTAATTATTGCTTGACCATTTTAACCCTTAAAATGTCACAGACAATTTTCTATGTAACTATTACCATAGAAATCCCTCGGAAGGTGATAGCCCTCTTTAATCATTTTTCTGTCTCATCCTTCTCTAACTTCTCAAAGCTATTGGTGTGACGATGAAGGTCTACTGTGGAATAGTCGTAAGCCAATTCTTGATGAATCTGGAAACCTGTTCGGAGGCCTAATGACCGTGGTTAAACATCTAGCAATGTGCCATAGTCCCTAAACAACGATGAAGAAATACTTCATCGAACCCATTTCAGATCATATGTGCCATGTAGATAAGTCCCTCCATTGATATATCCTGATCGAGCACGGATTCATGGAATGTCAAAATCCTAAACTCGATCTTCTATCGAATAGTCGATCAATATGTCCGAAACTCATCATCACAAACTTGCTTTTGTATGACGAATAATAGACTCTAGGTAGAGATTCTGATTTTTGACATTTATCAACGTTCAACCAGGAACTTGAATTCGGATGGAGTCAGCGGTACTCCTAATCCTATATTTCCGAGTCAATGGATCCCTTCTTGACCATAGTTCGTTTCCGCATATGAACAACGCATGACCAAATAGGCTTTACCATATGAAACATGACCAGTCTCGTACTTATACACCGTATGAATCATACGCATCCATATCGAATCCAACCACAATGTCTCAGGTCAAAGGACTACATCGTGCACTGATATAACCAAACGATAAATCATTGACTACATGCTCTTCCAAGTGATTTGTCGTTATTTGGTCACGTTCGAAAAACAGTTCACCAATCGCTAATTCATACTAATGCCCCAATGACATGACTATCATCGTCATCCGTACTTATATCAACTTATGATATCTTTCAGAAGCATCCAATATGCCTACTATGCAATATAGTTGCCCAAATTATATTGCTTCCATAGGGAGCCTTTTTCGATAATTCATTTACCGATTAAATGAATAATCTAGACTATTCATATACGTACTTTATTTTAAATGCATGACTGAATAAAGGAAGCAATTTACATATATGAATTGAAGAACTCTCTCTTCTATTATTTATGATATATAGATACAAGACAAAATGCTCTAAAACCGACAACATGAATGGTTTCTAGGGCATACACTAATATACACTAACAATATTCACGGCATCCTCCAGTTTGGGTTCAAAGCGACCAACAATGAGGCTGAGTATGAAGCTCTGCTCACTAGGTTACGATTGGCCAAAGAAATGGGATCAAGCGCGATTAGCATCCACAGCGACTCCATGCTGGTCATCAACTAGATTTTGGGAGAATATCAAGCCAAGGAAGAAAATATGATCAACTATCTGAAGAAAGCTAAGATCACACTCGAGCCGTTCAAGCACTTCACGATCACACAGATTCTTAGAGATAGCAACTCTGTGGCAGATGCCTTGGCAAGGATAGCCTCATCGCTGGATTCAGATGCACCCAAAAGTATTCCTGTTTGGTTCATAGAGGCCCCTAGTGTCAGCTCAACTGAATAGGCCATGAATGTGGCAGAATCAGTTTCCTGGATGACCCCCATCATCCAGTATCTTCGAGATGGGACCTTGCCCAAAGACAAGGTCGAAGCAAGGACCCTGCGAACCAGAGCTACTCGTTACACACTTATAGGAGACCAACTGTATAAGCGAGGGTTCAGCGCCCCTCTCCTTCGATGTGTAACTGATGAGGAAGCAGACTACATCATGAGCGATATACATGAAAGGATTTGTGATAATCACATGGCCGCACAATCTCTCACCAACAAAGTTGTTCGTTAAGGGTATTACTAGCCCTTGATTCAAGAAGACACCTATAACTTTGTCAAAAAGTGTGACAAGTGCCAGCGGTTCACGAACATACCACGAGCTCCTTCCCACCAGCTGATAACCATGACCAGCCCCTGGCCATTCTCCATGTGGGGAATCGTTCTCATCGGTCCCATGCCAGTTGGTAAAGGCGGAGTCAAGTATGCAGTGGTCGCGGTAGATTACTTCACCAAGTGGGTTGAAGCAGAGCTATTGGCCGCGATCACCACCAAAAAGCTTAAGGACTTTGTCTTCAAGAACATTGTGTGCCGCTATGGGATTCCTTATATCCTCGTCTTTGATAATGGAAAGCAGTTCGATAACGAGGAATTCAAGCCGTTTTGCGACGAGCTGGGTATCCATAAAAAATTTGCCTCAGTCGCAAGACCGCAAGCAAATGGTCAAGTTGAAGCTATCAACAAAACCATCAAGCATACTCTAAAGGCCAAGCTTGGCGTAGCCAAGGGAAATTAGGCCGACGACCTTCTTGAAGTCCTTTGGGCATACAAGACTACTTCGAGAACCTTTACCTCAGAAACCCCTTTTTTCGCTCCCATATGGCTGCAAAGCAATGATCCCTGTGGAGGTAAGGACTGGTTCACTTTGGAGAGACTTGTACAACGAGACAAACAACGAGGCGCTTATGTGCGCAAGTCTGGATTTAGTTGAAGAACATCGCAGCAAGGCTCAGTTAAGAATAACAACCTATCAGCAATGCACAAAAAAGGTTCTTTGACTCTAAGGCCAGAAGAAGAGACTTCTAGGTCAGCGACCTTGTTATAAAAGAAGTCCTTCTCGGTACAAGAGAATTGACCGAGTACAGGAGTTTTGGGGCCGAACTGGGAAGGCCCATACCACATCGCCAAAGTGATAAGACTGGGGACTTATCATCTCAAAAGGCTGAATGGTTCCGAAGTACCGCGAGCTTGGAATGCTGAACATTTCCGACCATATTATCAGTAATTCCGAACTCATTTTTCCTTGTAAAGATTTTACTTTTCTTAATTCTTTTAAATAACAAGTGCATGATTCTATTCTTTTGTAATCATTTTTACATGTATAATTCTGTTCGCATAGACTTGTACCAGTGTTATTGTAAACAGTTAGAATGGGATCTCATGTGTAACATATATAGGTACGAAAATTGTAAGTACTCATGAAAGATTAAAAAAGCGATGTCTTTATTTATTATAAAAAAGGAAAGTACATGAGCAAACATGGAAAAGACTATAAGAGTAGACCACTGGTCCTCATCCCCAGGTCCCGAAGGGGTGACCTCAACAACCTCGGACTGGTCGCCGATCACTTGTTTGGGTACGGGCTCCTCTAGGACATACTCCAGATGCTCCTCTTCCAGGTTAGGTCCCTGAGCCGTTTCATCATCCTCGGCCCATGCCATGGCAGCAAGATCGGGGAGGTCAAACAGATCGATCTGTGGGTTTTTTGACCGAAGGGCGAAGATGGACTGAATCGTCCACTCTACAACCCTCCTTTCGATCTCCAACTCCTATTGTTGCATCTCTACGGTCAGCGAAGTAACGCAACCTTAAGCGAATTGGAGCTCGGCCTCAAGTGCCCACCGCTACTTTTCGATGGTTTCCCATAACTCGGCCATTTCCCACTCTACTCGTAAGGCCCACTCGGAGTTAGTTTGTAGCTCCTGCTCTTTCTCGCCAGCCTCTCTGGTAAGTCTGGCCATTTCCTCTAGAGCTCCTTCACTTCCTCTCTATGTTTCTCCAGCTCGGCCTTCTGAAAGTCCATCATGTGAAGAGCAACATTCCTTTCAGACAAATACTGGTTCGTTTGAATGGTGGACAAGTCTCTCTCTACTCGTGCAGCCTCTAATTCCTGCGTAAGCCGCACATTCTCTTCCCGCAGCTCGACCAATCCCTCAACGACCCCCAGCTAAACCTTCTGCAAGGACAGGTGCATAAAGAGTAGGGATTGCGTAACGAAGAGAATAAAGAGTAGGGATTACATAACGAAGAGAATAAAGAGTTATTTTATTTTCTACTAGAAAAGCAAATATAAGTCCTCACTGAGGACAGCTCGTTTTACCTAGCTGAGGTGTTGGAAGGACATGAACATCAAGTCCATGGGGTTGGAGGCCACAAACTGCTCTAACACCTCCACAAGCCCGCACTCTAGTAGAGTGAAAACTACCAGCTGCAAATGGTCCGGAAATTGGCCCATCGAGTCACGCCTGTGCTCGTGCTCGTGCTTATGCTCGTGCCCGTGACCTTGCCCGTGCCCGTGCTAGTGCCCGTGCCCGTGCCCGTGCCCCTGCTCGTGCCCGTGCCCGTGCCCGTGCTCGTGCCAGCAGTAGGTAGAGTCTCTTCCTCGGGCTCCTTGCCCAACCTTCTCTCGGAACCTACAACCTCTTTTTGCCTCGTCTGCAAACCCTCTAGGGCAATGGAGATGCCGGTTGTGCCCTTGGATGGCCCTCCTAAGCGGAACGCTTGGTAAGACTACGACCTCTCGGGCTGGACGCCCAGACCTTCAGTCTCAGACTCCAACTCTTTGGCCTGAAGTTGCTTTTGCTTCTTGAACTTCTAGGCCATGGTCTTTTGCTTCAGGTGATTAGCTGAAGGCTGGGGAGCACCTGCAGGTTAGACAGGAGCACCCGCTGGTGTCCCTATGATGGGGGGACCGCTGGGAGCCCCTCTAGTTGATCCGGTGACACCTAGTCAGGGGAAGGAGAACTGCTTTAGGCGTGGTGATTTGGGCACCTTGGGGGGCATGGTCGCTTCATGAGAACATCGTTAGCAAAACAGTTCACTGCATGAAAAATCAAGACAAGCTAAGAAGCTTACTTGATGTGGTCTCTAAGGTCGCTTCGAAGTTGAAGAAACCATACTTCTACAAATTTGCGGTTGTCACGAGCAGTCTTGCATCGCGACTCTCTTCGGGCAGAAAACCAAAGGTAGTGATTCTGTCTGGATCCTTGAGGCGCGATAACTTGGTCGTTTTGTTAACTGCGAAGAAACAAAGAGCTCGTTAGCTAAGAACAAAAGTAAGTTCGCGAACTCAAAAGAAATGAGAACCTACTCGGCTCCTAAAAGTGGCAAATGACATCATATCGAAAGAAAAAGAATTTCATCTCGTATGCCCCCACATTGCTCGGGTAACTATGTATTCCTGCTCGATCGTAGGACGTTTGGAGAGGTAAAA
Organism: Pistacia vera; assembly: GCF_008641045.1. Taxonomy (NCBI): domain Eukaryota; kingdom Viridiplantae; phylum Streptophyta; class Magnoliopsida; order Sapindales; family Anacardiaceae; genus Pistacia; species Pistacia vera. Next base: position 213,425 of record NW_022196217.1, read on the forward strand.
GGAGTCATTGTCCTTACTTTTCTTCAGGATGTACGAGCAACCGAGCTCTAGTGCGGTTAGCTCACCTAATCCATTTTCGTCACACGTGATATACATAGCCACAACAATCATATACATGTTCGGCGTGAGCTGACCTGACAAAAGGGTGGAAAGGGATCAACCTTCTACTCTTAAAGATATTCTTAGAGATCGCAGCCATTCCTTTTAGCGCATTTTGAGCTGTCTATGGCCTATGTTAGAAGACCTTCGCGCTGAGAGTGTCTACTACCTTTTGAATCTTCTTGGTGGTAATCATTGAAAGAATCTCTTGAAGGGGACCCGTAGGAGCATCTTGCACAGGCGAGCTGGTCCCCTCATCTGTCCTGGTCGTTGGAGAATCCATTCCTCTACGGTCTGAAAAAAGTGACATACAGGAATCACTCAGTCGCCGTACACTGTTTAGTACGATGATGTGGAGGAAAAAATAAAAGTTTCCTCCCTTAAACTGTAGAAAAACCCTAAAAAAATGTTTTAGAGCCACTATCAATGGCTTAAACCCAAGGAGAAGATTTTATCTCTGATCAACTACTGGCAGACTGTCATCGCATGGCAACTATCGAAAACAAGAAAAAAATAATAAAAGTGGCAGAGGAACCATCCTTACCTCTTGGAATGAGAAGATTAATCCTCTTGCTCCGAATATCAAGCGCGCACCAGTCTGAAAGACAAAGAACCAAGGCTCATGAAAGTTTCTTGCTCTCTTTGAGAAAGTGAGTATTGTGACATTACTTGAAGTGAGCTTGGGGTTTTATAGCGAAGGAAGTGGCGCTTTGGTTTCTTGAAGTCAAACGACGTTTGGGCGGAAAACACATCTCATCGTTGATCGTGACCACGTGTCGCAAATCAGCGAAAAAGAGTGTCCGTCACGCTTCAAGAAACAAAATCGTCGTTCTCTTCCATTGAAACACTCAAGCGACGAATCGTTTCCCTCCTCCACATTAAATGTGCCCACGTCCGCATTTAATGCTCTGATAGGGAATGTCGTTTCAGCATGGCTAGCACTTATTGCGCACAAGACACGTCTGTCAGAACAAAAGGTGTTCCATCAATGCATCAGCTATAAAAGTGCAACAGATAAAATCTGAAGAGGTCGTTACATAAAACACTCTTCATCTTATATCAGTCGCAAGGCGACGTGACTCTTCAACCTTATCTCGTGTCAGTCGCGAAGCGACGTGACTCTTCTATCTAGTCTTATGTCAGTCGCAAGGCGGCGTGACTCCTCGATCTCATCTTATGTCAGTCGCGAGGCGACGTGACTCTTCGACCTCGATGTATATCAGTTGCGAAGCAACGTGATCCTTTGCCTTCAGCGAAAATCTTGCTAAGTGTAAACATGTCGTGAACCTCGGTTAAGACCAGAATCATCGTTATGGCACTGAATAAGGTCTAAGAATAGGTCACTAACCCTTAGAAAAAGATCATTTCAGGTCGCCTACGTGGGAGTGTTCTCCCAACCTCTTTGCAACTAGGTCAGATCGACCAGTATCTCTTCAAACACATCAAATCAAGGCATAATTATGTAGTTTCCAAGATTCGATTCTCAAACCTTAAAAACTAGGGGGCTTCTGTTATGCCTGGAAAAGTAGGGCTGACACAAAGCCCTGTCAACGCAAGCGGTCAGAGCTTAGGTAGATCCTGTAGCCATTCAGACACAGCCACGTCGCATGCTGACATGAGCAACATGCTCCTACCAGTGCAGTGGGTGTGCACCAGAATGACGAAAGGCTAAAGGTGCTCTACGTGTCTAATCCCTGCACACGTCGAGTAAATCACTCGAGCAGGTGAGCAATGGGACACAAGGCAGGATTTGCACGGCAATCTAACCCACTCCTAGATTCGGTAATCATTACCTTAATTCATCCCACTATAAATAGAGGGTTCCTCTCCCGTTTGTGGGATTAGCTAATTTCTCTCTAGAAATAGAACATACTCTCTCTCTCTCTCTCTCTCTCTCTCTCTCTTGTAATCACTTGTAAATCAGTTCACTGAACGCGACCTGATCTCATATATTAATACAATACCAGTGGACGTAGGATTCGCTTACTCAAGCATCCGAACCACTTTAAACATTGTTTCTCCATCTTTTACTACACGTGTGTCTTCTAAGCCAACTCAGCATTTCCCACGTGCGATTAGTTGGTGTCGAAATCAAGCATCAACAATTATATATATAATTAAGGAAATAAATTACGTTTAATTGTCTTATTATGAAATGATATAAATATCTTTAAGTAACACTGACTTGAAATAAAATTTTTTAAAAATTCAAAAAATTTTGAAAAATTAAACCATTGTTGTGGACGACCATAATCAAGTTAACGTTAGTCTAAATCTGCACAACCGATGCAGCCATGCTAGCGCCTAAGTGGTGGTTGCGCTAGGCAGAAGTAAGTTCGCTTATATTAGAGGTAGTCATGAGAACTCTTATCTGATCGATAGTTTTAAAGTCTCGGAGGATTAATTGAGATACATGTAAGCTAGCTCGAACACCCCCGATCATTAAAAAAAAAAAATTTGTTTATAGTGGTCACCTTCTTATTTTCCATTTTTTTTAAAGAAAAAATTATTTGGTATGTGTCAACTTTTTATTAATCTCCTTTTAAAATTTTTTTACTTAAAAATGTTTTGTTAAATGAAAAGTATATTCATCTGTGAAATTACTACTTGATACAATAAATTGGATAAAATTATGAGAGAGAGAGAGAGAGAGAGATATTTTAGAGTTGTAGCTGGCATACGCACAGGTCATCTGACTGCAACCACTGGTAGTGGTGTTGCCCAATGTTAAAGAGTCTGAACCATCACATGTAGAGGTGGGCAAGGGACCGATCCCTTACGGGCCCAAGCCTGGGCCCGTTTGGAATTGGTCCCAAATGGGACCAGTCACTCATGGGCCTTGGACCGGTCCCAAGCCCATGAGAAAAACCAGGACCCAGACCAGGCCCTAGGCCTGGTCGGGACTGGTCCCACGGGCCCAAGACCGATCCCATGGGCCTTGGATAATTTCATTTTTCCCTCTCAATTTTTTTATATTTTGGGGGCAAAACAAAATTTTATAAGGGGTTTTTAGTATTTTTTAGGGGTAAAATTTATAAATTTTGTAAATTTTTTAGACCTGGAAGATTTTTTTTTTTTTTTTATAAATTATTTTGTAAATTTCATTTTAGCCCTCGTAATTTATATTTATTTTAAAATTAACAGGGGATTTTATGTAATTTGGCAGAGGACTACATTGAAAAAATACAAAAAAAATTGGGCCCGGGCCTGGGACCAGAAGAGGGTCCTCCTCCTTAGACCTGGTCCCGTTTTGGGACTAGGCCTCCTAGGTCCGGTCCTCTCAAGGACCGGTCCTAGGACAGGGTTTTAGAGTTGGGCTTTTGGGCCCGGTCCCAAATGCCCAACTCTAATCACATGCCATCGGTGTGACATTGTTTAGTAATTTAAAATTCTTACAATCAAATGAACAATTCCAAATCTCATCTTGACCCAAAAAAAAAAAAAAAAAATTAATTCCGGAACCATTTTTCCTTGTAAAGATTTTACTTTTCTAATTCTTTTAAATAACAAGTGCATGATTCATTCTTTTGTAATCATTTTTACATGGATAATCTGTTCGCATAGACTTGTACCAGTGTTATGTAAACAGTTAGAATGGGATCTCATGTGTAACATATATAGGTACGAAAATTGTAAGTACTCATGAAAGATTAAAAAAGCGAGTCTTTTTTATTATAAAAAAGGAAAGTACGAGCAAACATGGAAAAGACTATAAGAGTAGACCACTGGTCCTCATCCCCAGTCCCGAAGGGTGACCTCAACAACCTCGGACTGGTCGCCGATCACTTGTTTGGGTACGGGCTCCTCTAGGACATACTCCAGATGCTCCTCTTCCGGTTAGGTCCTGAGCCGTTTCATCATCTGGCCCATGCCATGGCAGCAAGATCGGGGAGGTCAAACAGACGATCTGTGGGTTTTTTGACCGAAGGGCGAAGATGGACTGAATCGTCCACTCTACAACCCTCCTTTCGATCTCCCAACTCCTATTGTGCATCTCTACGGTCAGCGAAGTAACGCAACCTAAGCGAATTGGAGCTCGGCCTAAGTGCCACCGCTACTTTTCGATGGTTTCCCATAACTCGGCCATTTCCCACTCTACTCGTAAGGCCCACTCGGAGTTAGTTGTAGCTCCTGCTCTTCTCGCCAGCCTCTCTGGTAAGTCTGGCCATTTCCTCTAGAGCTCCTTCACTTCCTCTCTATGTTTCTCCAGCTCGGCTTCTGAAAGTCCATCATGTGAAGAGCAACATCTTTCAGACAAATAGTGGTTCGTTTGAATGGTGGACAAGTCTCTCTCTACTCGTGCAGCCTCTAATTCCTGCGTAAGCCGCACATTCTCTTCCCGCAGCTCGACCAATCCTCAACGACCCCCAGCTAAACCTTCTGCAAGGACAGGTGCATAAAGAGTGGGATTGCGTAACGAAGAGAATAAAGAGTAGGGATTACATAACGAAGAGAAATAAGAGTTATTTTATTTTTCTACTAGAAAAGCAATATAAGTCCTCACTGAGGACAGCTCGTTTTACCTAGCTGAGGTGTTGGAAGGACAGAACATCAAGTCCATGGGGTTGGGGCCACAAATGCTCTAACACCTCCACAAGCCGCACTCTAGTAGAGTGAAAACTACCAGCTGCAAATGGTCCGGAAATTGGCCCACGAGTCACGCCTGTGCTCGTGCTGTGCTTCTTTCGTGCCGTGACCTGCCTGCCGTGCTATGCCCGTGCAGTGCCCGTGCCCCTGCTCGTGCCCGTGCCCGTGCCGTGCTCGTGCCAGCAGTAGGTAGAGTCTCTTCCTCGGCTCCTTGCCCAACCTTCTCTCGGAACCTACAACCTCTTTTTGCCTCGTCTGCAAACCCTCTAGGGCAATGGAGATGCCGGTTGTGCCCTTGGATGGCCCTCCTAAGCGGAACGCTTGGAAGACTTACGACCTCTCGGGCTGGACGCCCAGACCTTCATCTCAGACTCCAACTCTTTGGCCTGAAGTTGCTTTTGCTTCTTGAACTCTAGGCCATGGTCTTTTGCTTCAGGTGTGATAGCTGAAGGCTGGGGAGCACCTGCAGGTTAGACAGGAGCACCGCTGGTGTCCCTATGATGGGGGGACCGCTGGGAGCCTCTAGTTGATCCGGTGACACCTAGTCAGGGGAAGGAGAACTGCTTTAGGCGTGGTGATTTGGGCACCTTGGGGGGCATGGTCGCTTCATGAGAACATCGTTAGCAAAACGTCACGAGCATGAAAAATCAAGACAAGCTAGAAGCTTACTTGATGTGGTCTCTAAGGTCGCTTCGAAGTTGAAAAACCATACTTCTACAATTTGCGGTTGTCACGAGCAGTCTTGCATCGCGACTCTCTGCGGCAGAAAACCAAAGTAGTGATTCTGTCTGGATCCTTGAGGCGCGATAACTTGGTCGTTTGTTAACTGCGAAGAAACAAAGAGCTCGTAGCTAAGAACAAAAAAGTTCGCGAACTCAAAAGAAATGGAACCTACTCGGCTCCTAAAAGTGGCAATGAATCATATCGAAAGAAAAGAATTTCATCTCGTATGCCCCCACATTGCTCGGGTAACATGTATTCCTGCTCGATCGTAGGACGTTTGGAGAGGTAAAAGGAGTCATTGTCCTTACTTTTCAGGATGTACGAGCAACCGGCTCTAGTGCGGTTAGCTCACCTAATCCATTTTCGTCACACGTGTATACATAGCCACAACAATCATATACATGTTCGGCGTGAGCTGACCTGACAAAAGGGTGGAAAGGGATCAACCTTACTTACTTAAAGATATTCTTAGAGATCGCAGCCATTCCTTTTAGCGCATTTTGAGCTGTCTATGGCCTAGTTAGAAGACCTTCGCGCTGAGAGTGTCTACTACCTTTTGAATCTTCTTGGTGGTAATCATTGAAAGAATCTCTTGAAGGGGACCGTAGGAGCATCTTGCACAGGCGAGCGGTCCCCTCATGTCCTGGTCGTTGGAGAATCCATTCCTCTACGGTCTGAAAAAGTGACATACAGGAATCACTCAGTCGCCGTACACTGTTTAGTACGATGATGTGGAGGAAAAATAAAGTTTCCTCCCTTAAACTGTAGAAAAAACCCTAAAAAAATGTTTTAGAGCCACTATCAATGGCTTAAACCCAAGGAGAAGATTTATCTCTGATCAACTACGCAGACTGTCATCGCATGGCAACTATCGAAAACAAGAAAAAATAATAAAAGTGGCAGAGGAACCTCCTTACCTCTGGAATGAGAAGATTAATCCTCTGCTCCGAATATCAAGCGCGCACCAGTCTGAAAGACAAAGAACCAAGGCTCATGAAAGTTTCTTGCTCTCTTTGAGAAAGTGGTATTGTGACATTACTTGAAGTGAGCTTGGGTTTTATAGCGAAGGAAGTGGCGCTTTGGTTTCTTGAAGCAAACGACGTTTGGGCGGAAAACACATTCATCGTTGATCGTGACCACGTGTCGCAAATCAGCGAAAAAGAGTGTCCGTCACGCTTCAAGAAACAAAATCGTCGTTCTCTTCCATTGAAACACTCAAGCGACGAATCGTTTCCCTCCTCCACATTAAATGTGCCACGTCCGCATTTAATGCTCTGATAGGGAATGTCGTTTCAGCATGGCTAGCACTTATTGCTGTAGATAAGTCCCTCCATTGATATATCCTGATCGAGCACAGATTCATGGAACGTCAAAATCCTAAACTCGATCTTCTATCGAATAGTCGATCAATATGTCCGGAACTCGTCATCACAAACTTGCTTTTGTATGACTAATAATAGACTTTGGCTAGAGATTCTGATTTTTGACATTTATCAACGTTCAACCAGGAACTCGAATCCGGATGAAGTCAGCGGATCCTAATCCTATATTTTCGAGTCAATGGATCCCTTCTTGACCAAAGTTTGTTTCCGCATATGAATAACGCATTACCAAATAGGCTTTATCATATGAAACATAACTAGTCTCATACTTATACACCGTATTAACCATACGCATCTGTATTGGATCCGACCATAATGTCTTAGGTCAAAGGACTACATCGTGCACTGATATAACCAAACGATAAATCATTAACTACATGCTCTTCCAAGTGATTTGTCGTTATTCGGTCACGTTTGAAAAATAGTTCACCAACCGCTAATCCATACTAATGCCCTAGTGACATGACTATCATCGTCATCCGTACTTATATCAACTCATGATATCTTTTGGAAGCATCCAGTATGCCTACTATGTAATATAGTTCCCCAAATTATATTGCTTCTGTAGTAAACCTTTTTCGATAATTCATTTACCGATTAAATGAATCATCTGGACTATTCATATGCGTACTTTATTTTAAATGCATGACTAAATAGAGGAAGCAATTTACATATATGAATTGAAGAACTCTCTCTTCTATTATTTATGATACAAGACAAAATGCTCTAAAACTGATAACATGAATGGTTTCTAGGGCATACACTAATATACACTAACAGTATTCACGGCATCCTCTGGTTTGGCTTCAAAGCGACCAACAATAAGGCTGAGTATGAAGCTCTGCTCACTGGGTTGTGGTTGGCCAAAGAAATGGGATCAAGCGCGATTAGCATCCATAGCGACTCCTTGCTGGTCGTCAACTAGATTTTGGGAGAATATCAAGCCAAAGAAAAAAACATGATCAACTATTTGAAGAAAGCTAAGGTCGCACTCGAGTCGTTCAAGCACTTCATGATCACATAGATTCATAGAGATAGCAACTCTATGGCAGATGCCTCAACAAGGATAGCCTCATCGCTGGATTCAGATGCACCGGAAAGTATTCTTGTTCGGTTCATAGAGGTCTTCAGTGTCAGCTCGACAGAATAGGCCGTGAATGTGGTAGAATCAGTTTCCTGGATGACCTCCATCATCCAATATCTTCGAGATGGGACCTTGCCCAAAGACAAGGTCGAAGCAAGGACCCTGCGAGCCAGAGCTGCTCGTTACACACTTATAGGAGACCAACTGTATAAGCGAGGGTTCAGCACCCCTCTCCTTCGATATGTATTCGATGAGGAAGCAGACTACATTATGAGGGAGATACATGAAAGGATCTATGGTAATCACACGGCCACGTGATCTCTCGCCAACAAAGTTGTTCGTCAACGGTATTACTGGCCCTTGATTCAAAAAGACACCTACAACTTTGTCAAAAAGTGTGACAAGTGCCAGCGGTTCACGAACATACCGCGAGCTCCTTCCCACCAGCTGATAACCATGACCAGCCCCTAGCCATTCTCTATGTGGGGAATCGATCTCATTGGTCTCATGCCAGTTGGTAAAGGGGGAGTCAAGTATGCAGAGGTCGCGGTAGATTACTTCACCAAGTGAGTTGAAGCAGAGCCATTGGCTGCGATCACCACCAAAAAGCTCAAGGACTTTGTCTTCAAGAACATTGTGTGCCACTATGGAATTCCTCATATCCTCATCTTTGATAATGGAAAGCAGTTCAATAATGAGGAATTCAAGCCGTTTTGTGACGAGCTAGGTATCCATAAAAAATTTGCCTTAGTCGCAAGACCGCAAGCAAATGGTCAAGTTGAAGCTATCAACAAAACCATCAAGCACACTCTGAAGACCAAGCTTGGCACAGCCAAGGGAAATTGGGCCGACGACCTTCCTAAAGTCCTATGGGCATACAGGACTACTCCGAGAACCTCTACCTTAGAAACCCTTTTTTCGCTAGCATATGGCTACAAAGTAATGATCCCTGTGGAGGTAGGGACAGGTTCACTTCGGAGAGACCTGTACAACGAGACAAACAATGAGGCGCTTATACGCGCAAGTCTAGATTTAGTTAAAGAACATCGCAGCAAGGCTCAGCTAAGAATAGCAACCTATCAGCAACGCGCGAAAAGGTTCTTTGACTCTAAGGTCAAAAGAAGAGACTTCTAGGTCGGTGACCTCATTCTAAAGGAAGTCCTTCTCGGTACAAGAGAACCGAGTGCGGGAGTTTTAGGGCCGAACTAGGAGGGCCCATACTGCATTGCCAAAGTGATAAGACCGGGAACTTATCATCTCAACAGGCTGAATGGTTCCAAAGTACCGCGAGCTTGGAATGCTGAACATCTCCGACCATATTATCAGTAATTTCGAACTCATTTTTCCTTGTAAAGATTTTACTTTTCTTAATTCTTTTAAATAACAAGTGTATGATTCTGTTCTTTTGTAATCATTTTTACATGTATAATTCTGTTCGCATAGACTTGTACCAATGTTATTGTAAACAGTTAGAATGCGATCTCATGTGTAACATATATGGGGCACGAAAATTGTAAGTACTCATGAAAGATTAAAACAGCGATGTCTTTATTTATTATAAAAAAGGAAAGTACATGAGTAAACAGGGAAAAGACTATAAGAGTAGATCACTGGTCCTTATCCCCAGGTCCCGAAGGGGTGACCTTAACATCCTCGGACTGGTCACCAATCACCTATTTGGGTGCGGGCTCCTCTAGGACATACTTCAGATGCTCCTCTTCCAGGTTAGGTCCTTGAGCCGCTTCCTCGTCCTCAGCTCGGGCCATGGCAACAAGGGAATCCCGGTACTCATCGAGGAGGTCGAAGATGGACTGAATCGTCCACTCTACAGCCCTCCTCTCGATCTCCAACTCCTACTATTGCATCTCCGCGGTCAGCGAAGTAACGCGACCTTGAGTGAATTGGAGCTCGGCCTCAAGTGCCCATTGCTGCTTTTCGGTGGTCTCCCACAGCTTGGCCCTTTCCCATTCTACTCGTAAGGCCCACTCAGAGTTAGTTTGCAGCTCTTGCTTTTTCTCGCCAGCCTCTCTGGTAAGTCTGGCCACTGTCCTCTAGAGCTCCTTCACTTCCTCTCTGCGCTTCTCTAGCTCGGCCTTCTTCAAGTCCACCATGTTAAAAGTAGCATTCCTTTCAAACAAATACTGGTTCGCCTGAACGGTAGATAAGTCTCTCTCTGCTCGTGCCTCTTCTAATTCTCGTGTAAGCCACACATTCTCTTCCCCAAGCTGAACCTTCTACAAGGACAGGTGCATAGAGAGCAGGGCCTGCGTAACAAAGAGAATAAAGATTTTGTTTATTTTCTATTGGAAAAGCAAATATAAGTCCTCACCGAGGACAACTTGTTTTACCTAGCTCAAGTGCTGGAAGGACGTGGACATCAAGTCCATGGGTTAGAGGCCACGAACTACTCGAACTCCTCCGCAAGCCCGTACTCCAGTAGAGTGAAAACTATTGGCTGCAAATGGTTTGAAAGTTGGCCCATCGAGTCAAGCCCGTGCTCGTGCCCATGCCCGTGCTCGTGCTCGTGCCCGTGCCTACAGTAGGTAGAGTCTCTTCCTCGGGCTCTTTGCCTGACCTTCTCCCAGGACCTGTGACCTCCCTTTGCCTCGTCTGCAGACCCTCTAGGGCAATGGAGATGTCGGTCGTGCCCTTGGATGGCCCTTCCGAGCGAAACGCTTAGTAAGGCCGCGAGCTCTTAGGCTGGACGCCCATACCCTCAGTCTCAGACTCTGACTCTTCCGTCCAAAGTTGCTTTCGCTTCTTGGACTTTTGGGCCATGGTCTTTTGCTTCCAGTGAGCAGCCGAAGGCTGGCCCTAGGTCGGACAGGAGCACCCGCCAATGTCCCTCCGACGGGGGGACCGTTGGGAGCCCCTCTAGTTGATCCGGTGACGCCTAGTCGGGGGAAGGAGAATTGCCTTAGGCGTGGCAATTTGGGTACCTTGGGAGGCATGGTCGTTGCATGCGAACATCGTTAGCAAAACAGTTCTCTGCATGAAAAGTCAAGACAGGCTAAGAAGCTTACTTGATGTGATCTCTAAGGTCGCTTCAGAGTTGAAGAAACCATACTTCCGCAAATTTGCTGTTGTCACAAGCAGTCTTGCGTCGCAACTCTCTTCGGGTAAAAAACCAAATGTAGTGATTCTGTCTGGATCCTCGAGGAACGATAACCTGGTCGTTTTGTTAACTACAAAGAAATAAAGAGCTCATTAGCGAAGAACAAAAATAAGTTCTGGAACTCAAAAGAAAGGAGAACCTACTCGGCTCCTAAAAGTGGCAAATGCCATCATATCGAAAGAAAAAGAACTTCGTCTCGTACGTCCCCACGTTGCTCGGGTAACTAGGTATTCTTGCTCGATCATAGGANCCTCATATATTAATACAATACCAGTGGACGTAGGATTTGCTTACTCAAGCATCCGAACCACTTTAAACATTGTTTCTCCATCTTTTACTCACTTCAATACCCCCCTACACGTGTGTCTTCTGAGCCAGCTCAGCATTTCCCACGTGCGATTAGTTGGTGTCAAAATCAAGCATCAACAGTTTGGCGCTAGAAGGAGGGCTCGATTTAGTATTCGTCCTTCATCAGGAGAATATCTGACTAATTGGTCCCACAACAACAAATGGCTCGCTGATTTGAATCTGAGCTAAGCAATCATGGCGACGAAGAGATCCCCCAGGTACAAGAGGACACTTCTCTCCAAGTACAAGAGGACACTTCTCCCAAGGTGTCCTCAGGCCCACAAAATACCGTGGGGGATATCCCTTCAAGCTCACTCTTGTTAACCGAAGGTTGGACCGGTTGGATCAGGTCGTGCCACCCGAATCAAATGAGGCGGTGCCACCACAAAAAAGGCCTACAGGTTGCATAAAGACACGGAAAAGGGCAATAGCCCATGCCGCGCGTCAAAGAAAAGGAAAGCAAGTGGCGAACAATGGGCCTAGAGGCTCTGAGAGGCCAGTAAACACTGGCCGTGCCCCAGGTAGATTACCCGTGGTGTTAAGGCTCGGTGACATGTCACGCGAGCACTCCCACAAAAGTGCAGGGCAGGGAGATTCCCATTACCATTGAAATGACGACTTTGATCATCGTACGGGAAGTTCCCACCGTCCGTAGGTCGGTTTGTACCACCGCAGAGGTCGGGAAGGTTCCCTGAATAATACAGAACCATCACATGACTCTAGCCAGCGTGTGTTGAGATTGGCCGGAACTACCGGCAGAGGCAAGGAGGAATCCGACCTACAGTCATTCCTTAATCGTAACCGTGAGGGTCAAACCCACGTTGAGGAAAGTGATCTGCAGGTAGCTCCGCTACCTCAGATTGAGGAGCTGTAGTGAGCTCTAGATCAACTAAAGGCTCAGCAAAATAAGCGAGGGTAGGTCATAGAGGCGTCTCCCTTTTCTCCAACTATATTAGCCACCCCTCTCCCATCAAGATTCAGAATGCCCGATATGCGGGCATTTGATGGAAATTCTGATTCGCAGGATCATCTGTATGAATTCAATGACCTGATGGAACTTCACCAAGTTTCTGACTTGGCAAAGTGACATTGCCTGGTAGTAACTCTAACTTCACATGCTAAGCGATGGTTCAGATCGCTCCCAGCGGGATCGATCAGCTCGTGGCCTCAGATGAGTATGATGTTCCTAAGACATTTCCAAGCAAACAGGAAGTTCTCAATGCCTTTGAGCTACCTCAGCAACATAAGGCAAGAGAGGGATGCATCTTTCCAATCTTACATCGACATATTCCACAAAGTAGCTCACACTTCCGAGGAGTCTGTTTGAACTCTCATCATCGTGGGAGTTCATCCACAGATAGACCTATGGAAAGAGATGCAATCAGAGGATGATGTTTCCCTCACTCGCTTCTACAGTCTTACGGAGAAATACCTCTGTATTGAGAATTCTGTGGCGGCATTCTATTGCCACGACCCTAGCACTTTGGGCAGATGGGCTAATGACAATCAGCGGAAAGGAAAGAAACCACGGTTTGAGCCCAATAAGTCTTATGCTCCAGTTCCTCATCGCGATCGTAACATGAGTCAATATACCCCTCTGAATGCATCTATCTCAGCCATTCTTGACAAGTCAGAAGAGGCCGGCCTACTTAGAGAGCCTAAGCCCATGAAAAATCCCCCTTCAGCCAGAAACAGTAAAAAATACTGTCACTATCATCGGGATAATGGACATCACACCAATGAGTGCTGAGCTCTCAAGCAAGCAATTGAAGACCTCATCAAGCAGGGGCATTTCAAAGAGTATGTTGATGACCCTACTCCCGTATGGGAGAAAAATTTGGAGGAACTAAGCAAGAAGCATCATGGTCGTAAGGGTATCTACAGCATATGAGTTATATTTGGAGGACCGTATCTCGCAAGGAATTCGCGAGGTGCCTAGAAAAGATATGCTCGCGTTGCCCATCACGACCCCATTAGTGTGATTAACATGACGTATCGACCACCAAAGGTTTGCAGAGAGGAGGAAATCACCTTCTCTGAAAAACATGTAGTCCGATTGCATCATCCCTACAATAATGCTCTCGTCATTACGCCACAAAAAGGGCGTTGCGATGTCCACAGAATGTTGGTGGACAATGGAAGCGCTGTGAACATCTTGTTCTAGCAAGTTTTCAAAAGAATGAAATTGGATAAGTCCAACCTGAAGCCCGCCTCTATCCCCCTATATGGTTTTACAGGGGATCACCTGATCCCTAAGAGAATGATCTCGCTTCCGGTCACGCTGGGTGACTTTGATAAGGTCACCAAGATCACTGAATTCTTAGTAGTGGACTGCCCGTTCGCTTTCAATGGCATCCTGGGGTGACCTCTACTAAGAAACTTTAAGGTAGTCACTTTGATCTACCATCTTAAGATGAAGTTCCCCACCCTGACGGGGATAAGGGAAGTAAGCGGATCTCAACAGGCGTCTCGCAACTGCTATGTAAGGGCAGTGCAGCTGGTGTGTAAAGGGAAAGGCATCCCACATGGCATTCCCGAGCTGGCAATGGTGATCAGTCAGATCGAACCACAGCCTGGCCCAACTGAGGATAATATGGATCCTCGTATCTAGGAATGCCCTTCCAGTGGGCCAGTTGAGGATTTATCTAAAGTGTCGGTCGACCAGAGTGAGCCAAGCCTAGTGTTGAGGATTGGAAACAATCTCAACCCCCAACTCGCCAGCGACTTGACCAACTTCCTTAGAGAAAACATTGATGTGTTTGCATGGACGCATGCCGACATGGTCAGGATCAGCTTGAATGTCATTTGCCATGCCCTGAACATCGACAATGAGGCTAGGCTGGTCTACTAGAAGAGAAGAGCAATAGATCCGGAGCGATATGCTGCCTTGAAAATTGAGGTAGATAATCTCTTTCGGAATGGGTCTATCTGAGAAGCGCTCTACCCGAGCTGGGTTGCCAACCTGGTTCTAGTAAAGAAGCCCATTGGCAAGTGGCGGACCTACGTTGACTTCACTGACCTCAACAAAATGTGTCTGAAAGACAACTTTCCCCTACCAAGAATCGACCAACTCGTGGATGACATCTCTAGGCATAAGCTATTGAGCTTTATGGACGCATACTCGGGATACAATCAAATTCCAATGTATGAGTTGAACGAAGAGCATATCTCATTTGTTACAGATCGGGGGCTGTATTGCTACACAGTTATGCCCTTCGCCTAAAGAATGCTGGCACAACTTACCAACGGCTGGTTAACCGAATATTTTTCGAGCAGATCAAGAAGTTGATGGAAGTCTATGTTGATGATATGCTAGTCAAGTCGCATGTCACTTTAGATCATATAGCGCATCTCGTTGAGATGTTAACATCTTCCGGAAGTACAAAATGAAGCTCCATCCCTTTAAGTGTTCATTCGAAGTTTCCTTGGGAAAATTCTTGGGGTATATGGTTAACCAGAGGGGAATAGAGATCAACCCCAAGAAAATCCAACCGAAAGCAAGTTTAGAGCCTCAATGGGCGAATAGCGGCACTCAGTCACTTCATATCGAGGGCAACAGATCACTGCTTGCCATTCTTCAACATACTCAGGGCCAATAAGAAGTTTGAGTGGACTCCCCAGTGCAAACAGGCATTCCAAAACATTAAAGAACACCTTAGAAAGCCACCTCTTCTGTCTAAGCCTTCCTCCTGTATCTGTTCGTCTCTTAGCACGCGATCAGTGTAGCTTTAGTTCAGGAACAGAACAAGGTTTAATGGCCGGTATATTACGCAAGCAAGCATCTATTGGATGCCAAGATGCAGTATCCAAAAATGGAGCGATTAGCTTATGTCCTGCTGATTGCTTCTAGAAAGTTGCGACCTTACTTGCACGCCCACACAATTCATGTAATGACCAATTACCCGCTCAAACAGGTCCTCTAGAAGCCAGAGGCATTGGGTAAATTGCTCAAATAGGCCATGGAACTAAGTTAGTTTGATTTGAAGTACAAACCAAAAGCAACCATCAAAGGGCAGGCTGTTGCCAATTTCATCCCAGAATTTTCATATCATCCAATCAAGGAATCCGAGCAACAAGCCAGCGAAGTCACCTAGGAAACTGTTCAGAATTTGTCGACCTGGAGCCTGTACGTCGATGGATCATCGAATAGGAAAAGGGCCAGGGCAGGCCTTCTCCTCTTAAGTCCTGAAGGGACTCATATTTGAAGAACAACAACATGCATGAAGAGTGGTGGAAATGGAATTGAAAGCATTAAAGGTTGGATTTCAAAAAAACGGTATTTCACACAAAGCGTGGATAAGCATTATCCTATCCTTTCAGTTGCCTGGTTTGATGAAGCCAGCTCCAAAAATGAGAGAGCCTCCAAACTGTAAACACCACCTTGAGGAGTTAGAGAATTGGCGTGGCTAGGGAGAGAGCTTTTAGTTTTGTTTTTGAGTGAACAATGAATAAATGACTAAAGGCAACCATTTTTCATTTATAGATACTTGGGCAATTTGCTATTATTTGTTTTTCACAGTCACTTCCAGCCCCAAGACAATCTTAGTTAACAGGGCGTCCAAAGTTTTATTATGTCAACCCTTTGAATAAATATTATTCAAGGGTCCTAATGTCAAACTAAACTAGTTTTTACATCAACAACACATTAGTTTAACCCTTTTGCTTTTACTATTAAAGGTTATTTTAGTTCATCTCATTTCTCTTAACATGTTTAAGATATATTCATAAATATACTTCAATTATTGCTTGACCCTTTTAACCCTAAAATGTCACAAATATTTTCTATGTAACTATTACCTAGAATCCCTTTCAGTACCCTCGAAAGGTGCTAACCCTCTTTGGAAATCATTTCTCTCCCTCTCATCCTTTCTCCACTTCTCAGCTATTGGTGGGATTCATTAGGTCCACCTTGGAATAGCCGTTAGCCATTCTTGATGACTTTGGAAACTGTCGGAGGCCCAACGACCTGTGGTAAACATCTAGCAATGTGCCATAGTCCCTAAACCACGATGCAGAAATACTTCATCGAACCCATTTCAGATCATATGTACCAGGTAGATCAGTCCCTCCCTTGATAGATCCTATCGCGCACATATTCATGGAATCAAAATCCTAAACCTCGATCTTCCTATCGAATAGTCCGATCAATATGTCCTGAACATCATCATCACAACCTTGCCTTTTGTATGACTAATAATAGACTCTAGCTAGATATTTCTGATTTTTGACATTTATCACTTCACCCCGGAACTCGAATCCGGAATGAGTTTCAGCGGATCCTAATCCTATATTTTCGAGTCAATGGATCCCTTCTTGACCAAAAGTTTGTTTCCGCATATTGGAATAACGCATGACCAAATAATCTTTAATCATACGAAACCTAACTATCTCATATTATACACCGTATTCAACCATAACCAGCTGTATTGTGATCAAGACCACAAATGTCTCATCAGTCAAAGCCTACATATCCTGCACTGCTCTAACCAAACGATAAATCATTGACTACATGCCTGCCAGTGATTGTGTCGTTATTCGTCACCAATTGTCGAAAAACAGTTTTTCACCAACCGCTAATCCAGACTATCCCTAGTGAATGACTATCATCGTCCAATCCCCGTACTAGATCAACTCATGATATTCTTTTCGAGCATCCAGTATTCCTACTATTCAATATAGTTCACCAAATTATTTACTTCCTGTAGTGAACCTTTTTCCCCGAATTAAAACTTCATTACCCGATTAAATGAATCATCTGGACTATTCATATGCGTACTTTATTTTAAATGCATGACTAAATAGAGGAAGCAATTTACATATATGAATTGAAGAACTCTCTCTTCTATTATTTATGATACAAGACAAAATGCTCTAAAACTGATAACACGAATGGTTTCTAGGGCATACACTAATATACACTAACAGTATTCACGGCATCCTCTGGTTTGGCTTCAAAGCGACCAATAATGAGGCTGAGTATGAAGCTCTGCTCACTGGGTTGCAGTTGGCCAAAGAAATGGGATCAAGCGCAATTAGCATCCATAGCGACTCCATGCTGGTTGTCAACTAGATTTTGGGAGAATATCAAGCCAAAGAAAAAAATATGATCAACTATTTGAAGAAAGCTAAGGTCGCACTCGAGTCATTCAAGCACTTCCCGATCACATAGATTCATAAAGATAGTAACTCTGTGGCAGATGCCTCGGCAAGGATAGCCTCATCGCTGAATTCAGATGCACCGGAAAGTATTCTTGTTCAGTTCATAGAGGCCTTCAGTGTCAGCTCGACAGAACAGGCCGTGAATATGGTAGAATCAGTTTCCTGGATGACCTCCATCATCCAATATCTCCGAGATGGGACCTTGCCCAAAGACAAGGTCGAAGCAAGGACCCTGCGAACCAGAGCTGCTCGTTACACACTTATAGGAGACCAACTGTATAAGCAAGGGTTCAGCACCCCTCTCCTTCGATGTGTATCCGATGAGGAAGCAGACTACATTATGAGGGAGATACATGAAAGGATCTGTGGTATTCACACGGCCACGTGATCTCTCGCCAACAAAGTTGTTCGTCAATGGTATTACTGGCCCTTGATTAAAAAAGACACCTACAACTTTGTCAAAAAGTGTGACAAGTGCCAGCGGTTCACGAACATACCGCGAGCTCCTTCCCACCAACTGATAACCATGACCAGCCCCTAGCCATTCTCCCTTCCCACCAACTGATAACCATGACCAGCCCCTAGCCATTCTCCATGTGGAGAATCAATCTCATTGGTCTCATGCCAGTTGGTAAAGGGGGAGTCAAGTATGCAGTGGTCGCGGTAGATTACTTCACCAAGTGGGTTGAAGCAGAGCCATTGGATGCGATCACCACCAAAAAGCTCAAGGACTTTCTCTTCAAGAACATTGTGTGCCACTATGGAATTCCTCATATCCTCATCTTTGATAATGGAAAGCAGTTCAATAACGAGGAATTCAAGCCGTTTTGTGACGAGCTAGGTATCCATAAAAAATTTGCCTTAGTCGCAAGACCACAAGCAAATGGTCAAGTTGAAGCTATCAACAAAACCATCAAGCACACTCTGAAGGCCAAGCTTGGCGCAGCCAAGGGAAATTGGGCCGACGACCTTCCTAAAGTCCTGTGGGCATACATGACTACTCCGAGAACCTCTACCTTAGAAACCTTTTTTTCGCTAACATATGGCTACAAAGCAATGATCCCTGTGGAGGTAGGGACTGGTTCACTTCGGAGAGACATGTACAACGAGACAAACAACGAGGCGCTTATGCGCGTAAGTCTGGATTTAGTTAAAGAACATCGTAGCAAGGCTCAGCTAAGAATAGCAACCTATCAGCAACGCGCGAAAAGGTTCTTCGACTCTAAGGTCAAAAGAAGAGACTTCCAGGTTGGCGACCTCATTCTAAAGGAAGTCTTTCTCGGTACAAGAGAACCGAGTGCGGGAGTTTTAGGGCCTAACTAGGAGGGCCCATACTGCATTGTAAAAGTGATAAGACCGGGGACTTATCATCTCAAAAGGCTGAATGGTTCCGAAGTACCGCGAGCTTGGAATGCTGAACATCTCCGACCATATTATCAGTAATTTCGAACTCATTTTTCCTTGTAAAGATTTTACTTTTCTTAATTCTTTTAAATAACAAGTGTATGATTCTGTTCTTTTGTAATCATTTTTACATGTATAATTCTGTTCGCATAGACTTGTACCAATGTTATTGTAAACAGTTAGAATGTGATCTCATGTGTAACATATATGGGGTACGAAAATTGTAAGTACTCATGAAAGATTAAAAAAGCGATGTCTTTATTTATTATAAAAAAGGAAAGTACACGAGTAAACAGGGAAAAGACTATAAGAGCAGATCACTGGTCCTTATCCCCAGGTCCCGAAGGGGTGACCTTAACATCCTCGGACTGGTCATCAATCACCTGTTTGGGTGCGGGCTCCTCTGGGACATACTTCAAATGCTCTTCTTCCAGGTTAGGTCCCTGAGCCACTTCCTCGTCCTCAGCTCGGGCCATGGCAACAAGGGAATCCCGGTACTCATCGAGGAGGTCGAAGATGGACTGAATCGTCTACTCTACAATCCTCTTCTCGATCTCCAACTCCTACTATTGCATCTCCGCGGTCAGCGAAGTAACGCGACCTTGAGTGAATTAGAGCTCGGCCTCAAGTGCCCATTGTTGCTTTTCGGTGGTCTCCCACAGCTTGGCCCTTTCCCATTCTGGTCGTAAGGTCCGCTCGGAGTTAGTTTACAGCTCCTCCTCTTTCTTGCCAGCCTCTCTGGTAAGTCTGGCCACTGTCCTCTGGAGCTCCTTCACTTCCTTACTGCGCTTCTCTAGCTTGGCCTTCTTCAAGTCCACCGTGTTAAAAGCAGCATTCCTTTCAAACAAATACTGGTTTCTCTCTGCTCGTGCCTCTTCTAATTCTCGTGTAAGCCACACAGTCTCTTCCCCCAACTGAACCTTCTACAAGGATAGGTGCATAGAGAGCAGGGCCTGCGTAACAAAGAGAATAAAGATTTTGTTTATTTTCTATTGGAAAAGCAAATATAAGTCCTCGCCGAGGACAGCTCGTTTTACCTAGCTCAGGTGCTGGAAGGACGTGGACATCAAGTCCATGGGTTAGAGGCCACGAACTACTCGAACTCCTCCGCAAGCCCGTACTCCAGTAGAGTGAAAACTACTGGCTGCAAATGGTCTGGAAGTTGGCCCATCGAGTCACGCCCGTGCCCGTGCTCGTGCCCGTGCCCATGCCCGTGCCCGCAGCAGGTAGAGTCTCTTCCTCGGGCTCCTTGCCTGACCTTCTCCCAAGACCTGTGACCTCCCTTTGCCTCGTCTGCAGACCCTCTAGGGCAATGGAGATGTCGGTCGTGCCCTTAGATGGCCCTTCCGAGCGGAACGCTTAGTAAGGCTGCGAGTTCTTGGGCTGGACGCCCAGACCCTCAGTCTTAGACTCTGACTCCGACTCCGACTCTTCTGGCCAAAGTTGTTTTCGCTTCTTGGACTTCTGGGCCATGGTCTTTTGCTTCGGGTGAGCAGCCGAAGGCTGGCCCTAGGTCAGACAGAAGCACCCGCCAGCGTCCCTCCGACGGGGGGACCGTTGGGAGCCCCTCTTATTGATCCGGTGACGTCTAGTCGGGGGAAGGAGAATTGCCTTAGGCGTGGCAATTTGGGTACCTTAGGAGGCATGGTCGTTGCATTCGAACATCGTTAGCAAAACAGTTCGCTGCATGAAAAGTTAAGACAGGCTAAGAAGCTTACTTGATGTGATCTCTAAGGTCGCTTCAGAGTTGAAGAAACCATACTTCCGCAAATTTGCTGTTGTCACGAGCAGTCTTGTAGCTTATGTCCTGCTGATTGCTTCAGAAGTTGCGACCTTACTTCCACGCCCACACAATTCATGTATGACCAATTACCGCTCAAAGGTCCTCCAGAAGCCAGAGGCATTGGTAAATTGCTCAAATAGGCCATGGAACTAAGTTAGTTTGATTTGAAGTACAAACCAAAAGCAACCATCAAAGGGCAGGCTGTTCCGATTTCATCCCAGAATTTTCATATCATCCAATCAAGGAATCCGAGCAACAAGCAGCGAGTCACCTAGGAAACTGTTCAGAATTTGTCGACCTGGAGCCTGTACGTCGATGGATCATCGAATAGGAAAAGGGCCAGGGCAGGCCTTCTCCTCTTAAGTCCCGAAGGGACTCTATTTAAAAAACAACATGCATGAAGAGTGGTGGAAATGAAGATTGAAAGCATGAAAGGTTGGATTTCAAAAAAGGTTTTTCAAAAAAGCTTGGATAAAGCATTATACCTACTCATTTGCCTTGGGTTGATGAAGAAAAGACTCAAAATGATGAGACCTCCACACTTTAACACCACCTTGAGAGAGTTAGAGAATGGTCGTGGCTAGGGAGAGATTTTAGTTTGTTTTTGAGTGAACAAGTGAATAAATACAATGCAACCATTTGCATTTATATAACTTGGGCAATTTTGTAATTATTTTTTTTCACTTCCAAGCCCCAATATCTTATTTTAAAAGGGTCCAAGTATTTATTATGTCCCCCTTTGAATAATCAATATTTTCAAGGGTCCATGTAAACTAAACTAGTTTACATCAACAACACATTAGTTTACCCTTTTGCTCTTTAACTATTAAAAGGTTATTTTAGTTCATCTCATTTATCTTACCATTTTAAGATATAATAATTAAATATAATAATTATTGCTTGACCGTTTAAACCCTAAAATGTCACAAATAATTTTCTATGTAACTATTACCATAGAAATCCCTTCATTACCCTGGAAGTGCTAACCCTCTTTGGATAATCATTTCTCTCTCTCTCCTTCTCCAACTTCTCAAGGCTATTGGTGTGATCATGTAGGTCCCCGTGGAATAGCCGAGCCGATTCTTTGAATTTGGAAACCTGTTCAGAGGCCCAACAACTGTGGTAAACATCTAGCAATGTGCCATAGTCCCTAAACCACGATGAAGAAATACTTCATCGAACCATTTCAGATCATATGTACCATGTAGATAAGTCCCTCCATTGATATATCCTGATCGAGCACAATTCATGGAACGTCAAAATCCTAAACTCGATCTTCTATCGAATAGTCGATCAATATGTCCGAACTCGTCATCACAAACTTGCTTTTGTATGACTATAATAGACTTTGGCTAGAGATTCTGATTTTTGACATTTACAACGTTCAACAAGAACTCGAATCCGATGAAGTCAGCGGATCCTAATCATATTTTCGAGTCAATGGACCCTTCTTGACCAAAGTTTGTTTCCGCATATAATAACGCATACCAAATAGGCTTTATCATAGAACATAACTAGTCTCATACTTATACACCGTATTAACCATACGCATCTGTATTGGATCCGACCACAATGTCTAGGTCAAGGACTACATCGTGCACTATATAACCACAGAAATCATAACTACATGCTCTTCCAGTGATTTGTCTTATTCGGTCACGTTGAAAAATAGTTCACCAACCGCTAATCCAACTAATGCCCTAGTGACATGACTATCATCGTCATCCGTACTTATATCAACTCATGATATCTTTGGAAGCATCCATTGCCTACTTGCTATAGTTGTCCCAAATTATATTGCTTCTGTAGTGAACCTTTTTCGATAATTCATTTACGATTAAATGAATCATCTGGACTATTCATATGCGTACTTTATTTAATGCATGACTAAATAGAGGAAGCAATTTACATATTGAATTGAAGAACTCTCTCTTCTATTATATGATACAAGACAAAATGCTCTAAAACTGATAACAGAATGTGTTCTAGGGCATACACTAATATACACTAACAGTATCACGGCATCCTCTGGTTTGGCTTCAAAGCGACCAACATAAGGCTGAGTATGAAGCTCTGCTCACTGGGTTGTCGTTGGCCAAAGAAATGGGATCAAGCGCGATTAGCATCCAAGCGACTCCTGCTGGTCGTCAACTAGATTTTGGGAGAATATCAAGCCAAAGAAAAAAACATGATCAACTATTTGAAGAAAGCTAAGGTCGCACTCGAGTCGTTCAGCACTTCAGATCACATAGATTCATAGAGATAGCACTCTTGGCAGATGCCTCAACAAGGATAGCCTCATCGCTGGATTCAGATGCACCGGAAAGTATTCTTGTTCGGTTCATAGAGGCTTCAGTGTCAGCTCGACAAAAGGCCGTGAATGTGGTAGAATCAGTTTCCTGGATGACCTCCATCATCCAATATCTCGAGATGGGACCTTGCCCAAAGACAAGGTCGAAGCAAGGACCCTGCGACCAAGCTGCTCGTTACACACTTATGGAGACCAACTGTATAAGCGAGGGTTCAGCACCCTCTCCTTCGATATGTATCGATGAGGAAGCAGACTACATTATGAGGGAGATACATGAAAGGATCTATGGTATCACACGGCCACGTGATCTCTCGCCACAAAGTTGTTCGTCAACGGTATACTGGCCCTTGATTCAAAAGACACCTACAACTTTGTCAAAAAGTGTGACAAGTGCCAGTGTTCACGAACATACCGCGAGCTCCTTCCCACCAGCTGATAACCATGACCAGCCCCATACCATTCTCATGTGGGGAATCGATCTCATTGGTCTCATGCCAGTTGGTAAAGGGGGATCAAGTATGCAGTGGTCGCGGTAGATTACTTCACCAAGTGAGTGTTAAGCAGCAGCCATTGGCTGCTGATCACCAACCAAAGGAGTCTGTTTGAACTCTCATCATCGTGGGAGTTCATCCACAGACAGACCTATGGAAAGAGATGCAATCAGAGGATGATGTTTCCCTCACTCGCTTCTACAGTCTTACGGAGAAATACCTCTGTATTGAGAATTCTGTGGCGGCATTCTATTGCCACGACTCTAGTACTTTGGGCAGATGGGCTAATGACAATCAGCGGAAAGGAAAGAAACCACGGTTTGAGCCCAATAAGTCTTATGCTCCAGTTCCTCATCGCGATCGCAACATGAGTCAATATACCCCTCTGAATGCATCTATCTCAGCCATTCTTGACAAGTCAGAAGAGGCCGGCCTGCTTAGAGAGCCTAAGCCCATGAAAAATCCCCCTTCAGCTAGAAACAGTAAGTGCTGAGCTCTCAAGCAAGCAATTGAAGACCTCATCAAGCAGGAGCATTTCAAAGAGTATGTTGATGACCCTGCTCTCGTACGGGAGAAAAATTCGGAGGAACTAAGCAAGAAGCATCATGGTTGTAAGGGTATCTACAGCATATGAGTTATATTTGGAGGACCGCATCTTACAAGGAATTCGCGAGGTGCCTAGAAAAGATATGCTCGCGTTGCCCATCATGACCCCATTAGTGTGATGAACATGACGCATCGACCACCAAAGGTTCGCAGAGAGGAGGAAATCACCTTTTCTGAAAAACATGTAGTCCGATTGCATCATCCCTACGATAATGCTCTCATCATTACGCCACAAATAGGGCGTTGCGATGTCCACAGAATGTTGGTGGACAACGGAAGCACTGTGAACATCTTGTTCTAGCAAGTTTTCAAGAGAATGAAATTGGATAAGTCCGACCTGAAGCCCGCCTCTATCCCCCTATATGGTTTTACAGGGGATCACCTGATCCCTAAGGGAACGATCTCGCTTCCAGTCATGCTAGGTGACTTTGATAAGGTCACCAAGATCACTGAATTCTTAGTAGTGGACTGCCCGTTCGCTTTCAATGGCATCCTGGGGTGACCTCTACTAAGAAACTTCAAGGCAGTCACTTCGATCTACCATCTTAAGATGAAGTTCCCCACCCTGACGGGGATAGGGGAAGTAAGCGGATCTCAACGCGCATCTCGCGACTGCTATGTAAGGGCAGTGCAGATGGTGTGTAAAGGGAAAGGCATCCCACATGGCATTCCCGAGCAGGCAATGGTGATCAGTCAGATCGAACCGCAGCCTGGCCCACCTGAGGATAATATGGATCCTCGTATCTAGGAATGCCCTTCCAATGGGCCAGTTGAGGATTTATCTAAAGTATCGGTCGACCAGAGCGAGCCAAGCCGAGTGTTGAGGATTGGAAACAATCTCAACCCCCAACTCGCTAGCGACTTGACCAACTTCCTTAGAGAAAACATCGATGTGTTTGCATGGACGGATGCCGACATGGTCAAGATCAGCCTGAATGTCATTTGCCATGCCCTGAACATCGACAGTGAGGCTAGGCTAGTCTACTAGAAGAGAAGAGCGATAGATCCGGAGCGATATGCTACCTTGAAAATTGAGGTAGATAATCTCTTTCGGAATGGGTCCATCTGAGAAGCGCTCTACCCGAGCTGGGTTGTCAACCCGGTTCTAGTAAAGAAGCCCATTGGCAAGTGGCGGACCTACGTTGACTTCACTGACCTCAACAAAACGTGTCCGAAAGACAACTTTCCCCTACCAAGAATCGACCAACTCGTGGATGACATCTCTGGACATAAGCTATTGAGCTTTATGGACGCATACTCGGGATACAATCAAATTCCAATGTATGAGTCGAATGAAGAGCATATCTCATTTGTTACAGATCGAGGGCTGTATTGCTACAGAGTTATGCCCTTCGCCTAAAGAATGCTGGCATAACTTACCAACGGCTGGTTAACCGAATATTTTTCGAGCAGATCAGGAAGTCGATGGAAGTCTATGTTGATGATATGCTAGTCAAGTCGCATGTCACTTTAGATCATATAGCGCATCTCGTTGAGATGTTAACATCTTCCGGAAGTACAAAATGAAGCTCCATCCCCTTAAGTGTTCATTTGGAGTTTCCTTGGGAAAATTCTTGGGGTATATGGTTAACCAGAGGGGAATAGAGATCAACCCCGAGAAAATCCAAGCTCTCCTCGATATGAAGAGCCCGACCAACCGAAAGCAAGTTTAGAGCCTCAATGGGCGAATAGCGGCACTCAGTCACTTCATATCGAGGACAACATATCACTGCTTGCCATTCTTCAACATACTCAGGGCCAATAAGAAGTTTGAGTGGACTCTTGAATGCAAACAGGCATTCCAAAACATTAAAGAACACCTTAGAAAGCCATCTCTTCTGTCCCAGCCTTCCTCCTGTATCTGTTCATCTCTCAGCACGCGATCAGTGTAGCTTTAGTTCAGGAACAGAACAAGGTTTAATGGCCGATATATTACGCAAGCAAGCATCTACTGGATGCCAAGTTGTAGTACCCAAAAATGGAGCGATTAGCTTATGTCCTGCTGATTGCTTCTAGAAAGTTGCGACCTTACTTCCACGCCCACACAATTCATGTAATGACCAATTACCCGCTCAATTAGGTCCTCCAGAAGCCAGAGGCATTGCGTAAATTGCTCAAATAGGCCATGGAACTAAGTTAGTTTGATTTGAAGTACAAACCAAAAGCAACCATCAAAGGGCAGGCTGTTGCCGATTTCATCCCAGAATTTTCATATCATCCAATCAAGGAATCCGAGCAACAAGCCAGCGAAGTCACCTAGGAAACTGTTCAGAATTCGTCGACCTGGAGCCTGTACGTCGATGGATCATCGAATAGGAAAAGGGCCAGGGCAGGCCTTCTCCTCTTAAGTCCCGAAGGGACTCGTATTTGAAAGAACAACAACATGCATGAAGAGTGGTGGAAATGAAGATTGAAAGCATGAAAGGTTGGATTTCAAAAAACGGTTTTCAAACAAAGCTTGGATAAAGCATTATACCTACTCATTTGCCTTGGGTTGATGAAGACAAGACTCAAAATGATGAGACCTCCACACTTTAACACCACCTTGAGAGAGTTAGAGAATGGTCGTGGCTAGGGAGAGAGCTTTTAGTTTGTTTTTGAGTGAACAAGTGAATAAATGAACAAAAATGCAACCATTTGCATTTATATATACTTGGGCAATTTTGCAATTATTTGTTTTTTACTTCCAAGCCCCAATAAAATCTTATTTTAAAAGGGAGTCCAAGTATTTATTATGTCACCCTTTGAATAATCAATATTATTCAAGGGTCCATGTAAACTAAACTAGTTTACATCAACAACACATTAGTTTACCCTTTTGCTCTTTAACTATTAAAAGGTTATTTTAGTTCATCTCATTTATCTTAACATTTTAAGATATAATAATTAAATATAATTAATTATTGCTTGACCGTTTTAACCCTTAAAATGTCACAAATAATTTTCTATGTAACTATTACCATAGAAATCCCTTCATTACCGTCGAAAGGTGCTAACCCTCTTTGGATAATCATTTCTCTCTGTCATCCTTCTCCAACTTCTCAAGGCTATTGGTGTGATCATGTAGGTCCACCGTGGAATAGCCGTGAGCCGATTCTTGATGAATTTGGAAACCTATTCGGAGGCCCAACGACTGTGGTAAACATCTAGCAATGTGCCATAGTCCCTAAACCACGATGAAGAAATACTTCATCGAACCACCCATTTCAGATCATATGTACCATGCAGATAAGTCCCTCCATTGATATATCCTGATCGAGCACAGATTCATGGAACGTCAAAATCCTAAACTCGATCTTCTATCGAATAGTCGATCAATATGTCTGAAACTCGTCATCACAAACTTGCTTTTGTATGACTAATAATAGACTCTGGCTAGAGATTCTGATTTTTGACATTTATCAAAGTTTAACAAGGAACTCGAATCCAGATGGAGTCAGCAGATCCTAATCCTATATTTTCGAGTCAATGGATCCCTTCTTGACCAAAGTTCGTTTCCGCATATGAATAACGCATGACCAAATAGGTTTTATCATACGAAACATAACTAGTCTCATACTTATACACCGTATTAACCATACACATCTGTATTGGATCCGAGCACAATGTCTCAGGTCAAAGGACTACATCATGCACTGATATAACCAAATGATAAATCATTGACTACATGCTCTTTCAAGTGATTTGTCATTATTCGGTCACGTTCGAAAAACAGTTCACCAACCGCTAATCCATACTAATGCCCTAGTGACATGACTATTATCGTCATCCGTACTTATATCAACTCATGATATCTTTCGGAAGCATCCAATATGCCTACTATGCAATATAGTTGCCCAAATTATATTGCTTCTGTAGTGAACCTTTTTTGATAATTCATTTACTGATTAAATGAATCATCTGGACTATTCATATGCGTACTTTATTTTAAATGCATGACTAAATAGAGGAAGCAATTTACATATATGAATTGAAGAACTCTCTCTTCTATTATTTATGATACAAGACAAAATGCTCTAAAACTGATAACACAAATGATTTATAGGGCATACACTAATATACACTAACAGTATTCACGGCATCCTCTGGTTTGGCTTCAAAGCGACCAACAATGAGGCTGAGTATGAAGCTCTGCTCACTGGGTTGTGGTTGGCCAAAGAAATGGGATCAAGCGCGATTAGCATCCACAGCGACTCCATGCTGGTCGTCAACTAGATTTTGGGAGAATATCAAGCCAAAGAAGAAAATATGATCAACTATTTGAAGAAAGCTAAGGTCGCACTCGAGTCGTTCAAGCACTTCACGATCACATAGATTCATAGAGATAGCAACTCTGTGGCAGATGCCTCGGCAAGGATAGCCTTATCGCTGGATTCAGATGCACCGGAAAGTATTCCTGCTTGGTTCATAGAGGCCTTCAGTGTCATCTCGACAGAACAGGCCGTGAATGTGGTAGAATCATTTTCCTGGATGACCTCCATCATCCAATATCTCCGAGATGGGACCTTGCCCAAAGACAAGGTCGAAGCAAGGACCCTACGAACCAGAGCTGCTCGTTACACACTTATAGGAGACCAATTGTATAAGCGAAGGTTCAGCACCCCTCTTCTTCGATATGTATCCGATGAGAAAGAAGACTACATTATGAGGGAGATACATGAAAGGATCTGTGGTAATCACACGGCCACGTGATCTCTCGCCAACAAAGTTGTTCGTCAACGGTATTACTGGCCCTTGATTCAAAAAGACACCTACAACTTTGTCAAAAAGTGTGACAAGTGCCAACAGTTCACGAACATACCGCGAGCTCCTTCCCACCAGCTGATAACCATGACCAGCCCCTAGCCATTCTTCATGTGGGGAATCAATCTCTTTGGACTCATGCCAGTTGGTAAAGGGGGAGTCAAGTATGCAGTGGTCGCGGTAGATTACTTCACCAAGTGGGTTGAAGCAAAGCCATTGGCTGCGATCACCACAAAAAAGCTCAAGGACTTTGTCTTCAAGAACATTGTGTGCCACTATGGAATTTCTCATATCCTCATCTTTGATAATGGAAAGCAGTTCAATAACGAGGAATTCAAGCCATTTTGTGATGAGCTAGGTATCCATAAAAAATTTGCCTCAGTCGCAAGACCGCAAGCAAATGGTCAAGTTGAAGCTATCAACAAAACCATCAAGCACACTCTAAAGGCCAAGCTTGGCGCAGCCAAGGGAAATTGGGCCGACGACCTTCCTAAAGTCCTGTGGGCATACAGGACTACTCCAAGAACCTCTACCTTAGAAACCTTTTTTTCGCTAGCATATGGCTGTAAAGCAATGATCCCTGTGGAGGTAGGGACTGGTTCACTTCGGAGAGACTTGTACAACGAGACAAACAACGAGGCGCTTATGCGCGCAAGTCGGGATTTAGTTAAAGAACATCGCAGCAAGGCTCAGCTAAGAATAGCAACCTATCAGTAGCGCGCGAAAAGGTTCTTTGACTCTAAGGTCAAAAGAAGAGACTTCTAGGTCGGCGACCTCATTCTAAAGGAAGTTCTTCTCGGTACATGAGAACCGAGTGTGGGAGTTTTAGGACCGAACTAGAAGGGCCCATACTGCATTGCCAAAGTGATAAGACCGGGGACTTATCATCTCAAAAGGCTGAATGGTTCCGAAGTACCGAGAGCTTGGAATGCTGAACATGTCCGACCATATTATCAGTAATTTCGAACTCATTTTTCCTTGTAAAGATTTTACTTTTCTTAATTCTTTTAAATAACAAGTGTATGATTCTATTCTTTTGTAATCATTTTTACATGTATAATTCTTTTCGCATAGACTTGTACCAATGTTATTGTAAACAGTTAGAATGCGATCTCATGTGTAACATATATGGGGTACGAAAATTGTAAATACTCATGGAAGATTAAAAAAGCGATGTCTTTATTTATTATAAAAAAGGAAAGTACATGAGCAAACAGGGAAAAGACTATAAGAGCAGATCACTGGTCCTTGTCCCCAGGTCCCAAAATGGTGACCTTAACATCCTCGGACTGGTCACCGATCACCTGTTTGGGTGTAGGCTCCTCTGGGACATACTTCAGATGCTCCTCTTCCAGGTTAGGTCCCTGAGCCACTTCCTCATCTCAGCTCAGGCCATGGCAACAAGGGAATCCCGGTACTCATCGGGGAGGTCGAACAGATCGATCCCTGGATTCTTCGACCGAAGGGCGAAGATGGATTGAATCGTCCACTCTACAGCCCTCCTCTCGATCTCCAACTCCTACTATTGCATCTCTGCGGTCAATGAAGTAACGCGACCTTGAGTGAATTGGAGCTCGGCCTCAAGTGCCGACTGTTGCTTTTTGGTGGTCTCCCACAGCTCGGCTCTTTCCCACTCTGCTCGTAAGGCCCGCTCGGAGTTAGTTTACAGCTCCTGCTCTTTCTCGCCAGCCTCTCTGGTAAGTCTGGCCATTGTCTTCTAGAGCTCCTTCACTTCCTTTCTGCGCTTCTCTAGCTCGGCCTTCTTCAAGTCCACTGTGTTAAAAGCAGCATTCCTTTCAAACAAATACTGGTTCGCCTGAACGGTGGACAAGTCTCTCTCTGCTCGTGCCTCTTCTAATTCTCGTGTAAGCCACACATTCTCTTCCCCCAGTTGAACCTTCTACAAGGACAGGTGCATAGAGAGCAGGGCCTACGTAACGAAGAGAATAAAGAGTTTGTTTATTTTTTACTGGAAAAGCAAATATAAGTCCTCGCCGAGGACAGCTCGTCTTACCTAGCTCAAGTGTTGGAAGGATATGGACATCAAGTCCATGGGGTTGGAGGCCACGAACTACTTGAACTCCTCCATAAGCCTGTACTCCAGTAGAGTGAAAACTACTGGCTGCAAATGGTCTGGAAGTTGGCTCATCGAGTCACGCTCGTGCTCGTGCCTGTGCCCGCAGCAGGTAGAGTCTCTTCCTCGGGCTCCTTGCCTGACCTCCTCCCAGGACCTGTGACCTCCCTTTGCCTCATCTGCAGACCCTCTAAGGCAATGGAGATGTCGGTCGTGCCCTTGGATGGCCCTTCCAAGCGGAACACTTAGTAAGGCTGCGAGCTCTCGGGCTGGACACCCAGACCATCAGTCTCAGACTCCGACTCTTTTGCCCGAAGTTGCTTTCGCTTCTTGGACTTCTAGGCTATGGTCTTTTGCTTCGAGTGAGCAGCCGAAGGCTGGCCCTAGGTTGGACAGGAGCACCCCCCAGTGTCCCTCTGACGGGGGGACCATTGGGAGCCCCTCTAGTTGATCCGGTGACGCCTAGTCAGGGGAAGGAGAATTGCCTTAGGCGTGGTAATTTGGGCACCTTGGGAGGCATGGTCATTGCATGCGAACATCGTTAGCAAAACAGTTCGCTGCATGAAAAGTCAAGACAGGCTAAGAAGCTTACTTGATGTGGTCTCTAAGGTCGCTTCAGAATTGAAGAAACCATACTTCCGCAAATTTGCTGTTGTCACGAGCAGTCTTGCGTCGCGACTCTTTTTGGGTAGAAAACCAAATATAGTGATTCTGTCTAGATCCTCGAGGAGCGATAACGTAGTCGTTTTGTTAACTGCAAAGAAACAAAGAGCTTGTTAGCAAAGAACAAAAATAAGTTTGGGAACTCAAAAGAAAGGAGAACCTACTCGGCTCCTGAAAGTGGCAAATGCCATCATATCGAAAGAAAAAGAACTTCATCTCGTACGTCCCCACGTTGCTCGGGTAACTATGTATTCCCGCTCGATCATAGGACGCTTGGAAAGGTAAAAGGAGTCCTTATCCTTGCTCTTCTTCGGGATGTACGAGCAACTGAGCTCTAATGCAGTTAGCTTGCCTAATCCATTTTTGTCGCATGCGATATACATAGCCACGACTATCATATACACGTTCGACGTGAGCTGTAGTGGTGCGATCTAGAAATGATCGAGGACTAACCTGACAAAAGAGTGGAAAGGGATCAACCCTCTACTCTTAAAGATATTCTCGGAGATCGTAACCATTCCTTTTGGTGCATTCCGAGCTATTTATGACCTATGTTGGAAGACCTCCACGCTGAGAGCATAGTGGTCTACCACCTTTTGAATCTCCTTGGCGGTAATCATTGAAAGAATCTCTTGAAGAGGACCCGTAGGAGCATCCTGCACAGGCGAGCTGGTCTCTTCATCTATCTTGGTCATTGGAGAATACATTCCTCTGCGGTCTAAAAAAAGCAACATACAGGAATCACTCAGTCGTCGTACACTGTTTAGTACGATTATGTGGAGGAAAAAATAAAAGTTTCCTCCCTTAAACCATAGAAAAACCCTAAAAGAATGTTTTAGAGCAACCATCAATGGGTCAAACCCAAGGAGAAGATTTCATCTCTGATCAACTATCGGAAGACTGTCATCGCATGGCAACTATCGAAAACAAGAAAAAATAATAAAAGTGGTAGAGGAACCATCCTTACCTCTTGGAATGAGAAGATTAATCCTCCTACTCTGAATATCAAGCGCACACTAGTCTGAAAGACAAAGAACCAAGGCTCACGAAAGTTTCTTGCTCTTTCTGAGAAAGTGAGTATTGTGACATTACCTAAAGTGAGCTTGGGGTTTTATAGCGAAGGAAGTGGCACTTTGGTTTTCGAAAGTCAAAAGACATTTGAGCGGAAAACGCATCTCACTGTTGATCGTGAAGAAGATTGACCATCATGCTTCAAGAAACCAAATTGTCATTCTCTTCCGTTGAAACACTCAAGCGACGGCTTGTTTCCCTCCTCCACATTAAATGCGCCCATGTCCGCATTTAATGCTCTGATAGGGAATGTCGTTTACGCATGGCTAGCACTTATTATGCACAAGACACATCTATTAGAACAAAATGTGTTCCATCAATGCATCAGCTACAAAAGTGCAATAGATAAAATCTGAAGAGGTTGTTACATAAAACACTCTTCATCTTATGTCAATCACGTGACTCTTTGAACTCATCTCTTGTCAGTCGCGAAGCGACGTGACTCTTCGATCTTGTCTTATGTCAGTGGCGAGGCGACGTGACTCCTCTATCTCATCTTATGTTAGTCGCACCGTGACGTGACTCCTCGATCTCGTCTTATGTCAGTCGCGAGGCGATGTGACTCTTCGACCTCGATGTATATCAGTTGCGAAGCAACGTGATCCTTTGCCTTTAGCGAAAATCTTGCTAAGTGTAAACAGGTCGTGAACCTCGGTTAAGACCAGAATCATCGTTATGGCACTGAATAAGGTCTAAGAATAGGTCACTGACCCTTAAAATAAAGATCATTTCAGGTCGCTTGCATGGGAGTGTTTTCCCAACCTCTTTGCAACCGAGTCTCAAACCTTAAAAACCAGGGGACTTCTGTTATGCCTGGAAAAGTAGGGCTAACACAGAGCCCTGTCAGTGCAAGCGGTCAGAGCTTAGGTAGATCCTGTAGCCTTTCAGACGCAGCCACGTCGTGTGCTGACATGAACAGCATGCTCCTGCCAGTGCAGTAGGTGTGCACCAGAATGACGAAAGGCTAGAGGTGTTCCACGTGTCTAATCCCTGCACACGTCGAGTAAATCACTCGAGCAGGTGAGCAACGGGACACAAGGAAGGATTTGCACGGCAGTCTGACACACTTCCAGATTCAGAAATCATTACCTTAATTCATCCCACTATAAATAGAGAGCTCCACTTCCGTTTGTGGGATTAGCTAATTTCTCTCTGGAAATAGCACATATACTTTCTCTCTTTCTCTCTCTCTCTCTCTCTCTCTCTCTCTCTCTTGTAATCACTTGTAAATCAGCTCGCTGAACGCGACCTGACCTCATATATTAATACAATACTAGTGGACGTAGGATTCGCTTACTCAAGCATTCAAACCACTTTAAACATTGTTTATCCATCTTTTACTACACGTGTATTTTTTAAGCCAGCTCAGCATTTCCCACGTGTGATTAATTGGTGTCAAAATCAAGCATCAACAATGATATATATAGTTAAGGAAATAAATTACGTTTAATTGTCTTATTATGAAATGATATAAATATCTTTAAGTAACATTGACTTGAAATAAATTTTTTTAAAAATTCAAAAAAAATTGAAAAATTAAACTATTGTTGTTGACGACCATAATCAAGTTAACATTAGTCTAAATCTGCACAACCCATGCAGCCATGTTAGCGCCTAAGCGGTGGTTAAGCTAGGCAGAAGTAAGTTTGCTTATATTAGAGGTAGTCATGAGAACTTTTATCTAATCGATAGTTTTAAAGTCTCGGAGGATTAATTGAGATACATATCAGCTAGCTCGGACACCCCCGATCATTTAAAAAAAAAAAAAATTGTTTATAGTGGTCACCTTCTTGTTTTCCATTTTTTTTAAAGAAAAAATTATTCGGTATGTGTGAACTTTTTATTAATCTCCTTTTAAAATTATTTTACTTGAAAATGTTTTGTTAAATGAAAAGTATATTCATCTGTGAAATTACTACTTGATACAATAAATTGGATAAAATGATGAGAGAGAGAGAGAGATATTTTAGAGTTGTAGCTGGCATACGCACAGGTCGTCTGACTGCAACCACTGGTAGTGGTGTTGCCCAATGTTAAAGAGTCTGAACCATCACATGCCATAGGTGGACATGTGACATTGTTTGGTAATTGAAAATTCTTACAATCAAATGAACAATTCCAAATCTCATCTTGACCCAAAAAAAAATAATCTGGTTTTATTCCCATTAAATGAAAACACCGGAATCACAAATTTTCATTAATGATATTTTTATGATACCTAATTTAATTAATTTTGGCTGTTACTTTATTACTAATTCTATGTTATTTAATTAATTTGGTGTTATTTAATTAGATAATGGATAAGTAAGAAGACCAATTCTTTGTTCGTGGCATCTCTCAGCTGAAATTCACGTCGGTTGGTGTCAGATTAAAACACCAAGCAAATCGAACAAACAAATAAAATTTTATTTTTTTTAAATATTATTATAAGATAAGCTTAAAGAGTTGGGAATCCAAAGGCAAAACATATTCTCTTGAAATAGTCTCTGACAAATAATAAACTATATAGAATTTGGGTCAACCCATATCACCCTGACACAAAAATAATCAAGATTATAATAATGACAAAATGAATTTCGATTATGATGATATTGGAATAGAATAATACTATACATATAACATTTTCATACAACATTATGTAACAAAAAATGATTACATAAAAATTTAATTTTAATTTTAAATCAATCAATCATATTTTACCACATAATGTTGTATAAAAAATATTGAATAAAATTGTTTTATGTATAGTATTACTCCATTGGGATATTTGATATTGAAACACAAGTTGGTAGCAAAATATTTTCTCAAGAAAACATTTTTGAAAAGCACTTTATTTGATTAAGTAGCTTCACCAAGAAGCATTTATATAATCAAAAGGGACGTGCTTCCCTCAAATATGGAGTAAACGATTTTTTTCCCACCCAAATGATGGCTTCATGACACTTTTTCACCTATAATATTTTAAAATATCATTTTATTACCCAAATTTATATTTTGTTTCCGATTTCGGTATCGTTGCGATCATCACTCACCAAAACTCTTCAAAACCTACTCCCGTCGACCCCGCCAATCAGTAATCGAATGATTAAGGTTTGCACAACCGTCTCTCCTAAGTCAAATTCTGATCAATCCCAATCACCAAAATCCAACATTCCACCACCAAAAAACTCATCGGCCTCCCCTCATCAAAAGCCTCAACAACCTGGACTGAGTTTGCTCTCTGTTTGTTGCAGGAATATAAACTTGGATAGTAAAATGATATTTTAAAAATCTGTAGGTGGGAAAGTGTTATTAAGCCATTATTGGGGAGGGAAGAAGTCATTAACTCCTCAAATATGAATTGCTCAAAAATTCAAATTTTTTAATGAAGATTGTTGGACATATCGCGAAGCAATCTCTTTATCTAATAATTAGAAATGTTATTGGTTAAATATCATATATCATTAAATTAAAAACACGTAAATATTTTTTTAAATATCTTATGTTAATCGATCGATATCATGACAATTAAACTATCACTATACAACGATTAGGATGAGAAGTTGTTCGTGGGTAACATTACTAATATACCAACAAAAGTCAAACTATTAGGTGAACGACAAGTTTGTAAGATGGAATACATGGAGAATGATGCATGTAATACTATAACATGTATATTCATAGTTTGAAAAAAAAAAATTCAATCAAATTGAAAATAATTAAGGTATAACATGTTACCTTAAGTCCTTAGCAACATTGGAGACTTTTAATTTCAACAG
This sequence comes from Pistacia vera, assembly GCF_008641045.1. Lineage (NCBI taxonomy): Eukaryota > Viridiplantae > Streptophyta > Magnoliopsida > Sapindales > Anacardiaceae > Pistacia > Pistacia vera. Next base: position 249,826 of record NW_022196217.1, read on the forward strand.
AAATTAAACAAAAGAGTATCCACACCAAGGTAGAAGAAGAATTAGGCCAAGAGAGATATTTAGGGTTCTTAGAGATTTTGATCTCTACACAAAAATTGATATATCATTTTCTTTATATATGTAGCCTTGTAAACAATTCAATAAGTGTTTTGGACTTCCTTAAACAATTCCATAATTGTTTTTGGAGTTGTAAATAATTCCATAATTATTATGAAGTTGTTACACTTCTTTAAATAACAACATTGGATTAACATTTAAGCACAATTAACAATTTAACTCTTAAATTGTTCACATAACAATTTAACCCTTAAATTGTTCATATGTTTACAATTACAACCCATTATTAAATCCAATTTAATATAAAGAAAATGATTAATTATGAATTGGAATTCCATTTAATTCCAATTAGTAATTTAACTCTTAAATTATTCATAATAACTAATATAACCTTCCATTGAATCTAATTCAATGATAATAATATAAATAACTTTATTACCCTTGGTAGGTGCTAGCCAACCTTGGATAATCAACTCTCTTTGGCTATTTCTCCATTCTCTTTAGTTTTTATGTGTGATCTCTTAGGTTCACTATGGCCTAGCCATGGGCCCAATATCACAATCTATTTCGATATGTTTTGTTATAAATCTTTATGAACAAAACTCCCACTATTATGATAAGCATCTAGCAATGCTCCATAACCCCTAAGTCACAATGAAGATATACTTCAATGAACCATTTTATAATCATACACGTTGTACAATCAAATCTTTTCGCTGTCTAATCCCAATTAAGAATGGATTCATGGTATGTCAAAATCCTTATCTTAATTTTATATCAAATTGACAATCAATACATATGGAACGTGTCACCAAGAAACAACCTTTCAAGTAACATTTTATATACCCCGGCTGGAGATTTCCCTTTTCCAATGTATCTTGACATTTGTCTAGGAACTTGATATCAATCTATACCATGTCAACTAATGGAGATCGAGGTTCTGACCAAGTTGATGTTCCCAAATATTCTCAAGATCCTTTGCAAGGAATTGGTGGTCCAATGACTAGGGCAAAGACAAAGAGGATGAAAGAGACTTTGCAAGGCTTGATCATGGAAGTGCAATACAAAAAGGCTGTACTAGAAAACTCTAAGATTAAATTCAAAGATTTCAAAGCTTCACTAAGGATGGCCTATTATCTTTTTATGCAAGGGGTAGATTCGAAAGATCAAGTTGGATGCAAGGATTAATTTAGGAATTACTTTTCGTTTATTTAATCTTGGGCTTTTTTTTAAGTTTTAATTATCATTAGATTCTTTAGTCTTTTATTTATTCAAGGTTTATTTAGGCCCAATTCGCTTGTACTTAGGCCCAACCCATTTTTTAATTAGCTAGGGTTTTCTTTTAAGGTTTGTTGCTTATAAAAAGGGGCAGTTATGTTATTTTTTGGAGGATGGATTATTATCAATTGAAGTTTATTTCAGAAAGTTATTTGCTTTGCCTTCTTGTGCTTTTGATTGAATGCTTGAATCTTGACTTATCAAAGGGAGTGATTGTAGATGCAAAAACTCTACCGTCATGAAAATAGGGTCTGATCCCATGAGGTTGAGGCCACTGACAATCCGCTAGACCTACACACATAAAAGGGCAAGTGTGAAGCTTCCGAAAAACACCAGGGTGGTGTTTGCTGTAGGCACTCCAACGCTCAAGTCAGCAAGGCTAAAAGAGACTATTTGATAAGAATTAAGGAGATGAAAAATTACCAGGAGTCTTGTCGGAAGCTAGGACTACGACGGAGGCATCGAGTTCTTGGGAGCAAGAACTTTAGGAGCAAATAGATGGTTTTGAGTAGTGCTGATTGACTATCGGAGATTTTTTCTTAATGAGAGGGCAAACCTCTGTTTTTATAATGAACCCCAAGGGGTTGGAATCCTAGTAGGACATTGAGTCCTCTTTTTTGGGAGATAATCCCTATCAAGAAAGAAATATGATTTCTTTCCCTTATCATATTAAGTTTAATAGTTTAAATAAGATTTAGAATCNAGAGGCTTTGCAAGGCTTGATCATGGAAGTGCAATACAAAGAGGCTGTACTAGAAGACTCTAAGACTAAATTCAAAGATTTCAAAGCTTCACTAAGGATGGCCTATTATCTTTTTATGCAAGGGGTAGATTCGGAAGATCAAGTTGGATGCGAGGATTAATTTAGGAATTACTTTTCGTTTATTTAATCTTGGGCTTTTTTTTATGTTTTAATTATCATTAGATTCTGTAGTCTTTTATTTATTCAAGGTTTATTTAGGCCCAACCCGTTTTTCAATTAGCTAGGGTTTTCTTTTAGGGTTTGTTGCTTATAAAAAGGGGCAGCCATGTTATTTTTTGGAGGATGGATTATTATCAATTGAAGTTTATTTTAGAAAGTTGTTTGCTTTGCCTTCTTGTGCTCTTGATTGAATGGTTGAATCTGGACTTATCAAAGGGAGTGATTGTAGATACAAAAACTCTACCGTCATGAAAATAGGGTCTGATCCCATGAGGTTGAGGCCACTGACAATCCACTAGACCTACACACATAAAAGGGCAAGCGTGAAGCTTCCGAAAAACACCAGGGTGGTGTTTGCTATAGGCACTCTGGCGCTCAAGTCAGCAAGGCTGAAAAAGACTATTTGATAAGAATTAAGGAGATGAAAAATTACCAGAAGTCTTGTCAGAAGCTAGGACTACGGCGGAGGCGTCGGGTTCTTTGGAGCAAGAACTTTAGGAGCAAATAGATGGTTTTGAGTAGTGTTGATTGACTATCGGAGATTTTTTTTAATGATAGGGCAAACCTCTATTTTTATAGTGAACCCAAGGGGTTGGAATCCTAGTAGGACATTAAGTCCTCTTTTTTGGGAGATAATCCCTATCAAAAAAGAAATATGATTTCTTTCCCTTATCAGATTAAGTTTAATAGTTTAAATAAGATTTAGAATCTTAGTAAGACACTAAGTCCTATTTTGGGAGATAATCCCTATCATGAAAGAGATATGATTTCTTGACCTTATCAGATCAAGTTTAATAGTTTAAATAAGATTTGGAATCTTAGTAGGACATTAAGTCCTATTTTGGGAGATAATCCCTATCATGAAAGAGATATGATTTCTTGACCTTATCAGATCAAGTTTAATAGTTTGANTTTTCTTCTTAATCTTGAAGCCAAAGAGGATCTAGCAAATCCCTCTTTGGTTCTTTTAAGATTGTCTTCGTGTGGACTACACAGGTTCGATCCTACACTTGGATCGGTAGCAAAACATTCGTCGACAAATTTGGAGGAGCCTCCAACGTGCGTTTGTTTCTTTAAACTCATGTTGAATATTTATGCAGATTTTATTTAATATAAATTGTAAAATCATACCCTTGATCTTGGCTTATGTAAACGATCCCTGAGTTATATTATTTTTGTTTCTGCTGCGTATACGGGACCGTTTACTAACAGTCTTTTGCTTCCTTTTAGAGTTTTCTTATTTTTCTTGGTTCTTTAGAGTCATCTTGAGTCTTTCTTTATGTTCACCGTTTGCCTCAACTAAGTTTTTAAAGTTCTGATTTTTGAGATTGTCACCATCTAACCAGTTGCTTTTTGAGATTTATTGAATTCTTTGATTCTGTTAAGAACATAAAGGGGGGTTGGCTTGGCTTTGAGTGGTAAAAGGCAAGAGAGATCATCATCAAGGAAAAGCCAAAATAGTGTGAAACACGAGTGATAACAATCTCATTTGAGTGCAAACACGTGAGGGAGTGTGTGAGGAACAACACCTTTTATTTTATTTAATTAAACCATGAGTAATGAAGGAGGAGAACCACAAGAGGTCAACATGAAATTCTTCATCAAGGTTGTTAATGACCAATTTAAATTACTGAATGCGAGATTGAATGATTTGGAGTCCTCTTCCAGTTCTAAATCACATAGAAGACATGAGTTCGACGAAGAAGACGAAGCTCATTCCGAAGTGGAGAGAACAAGTTATAAACGGGCCAAGAAGGTTGACTCCAAAGGAGATAACAATATAGGCAATATAAAGATGGAAATTCCGACTTTTCAAGGAAAGAATGATCATGAGCTATACTTGGAGTGGGAAAGAAAGGTTGAGCATGTATTTGATTGTCATAATTACTTCGAGGAGAAGAAAGTAAAGCTAGCAGCCGTGGAGTTTACAGATTATGCAGTTATATGGTGGGATCAATTGGCGATCAATAGGCGCAGGAATGGTGAGAGGCCAATTCAGTCATGGGAAGAGATGAAGTTGGTGATGCGCAAGAGATTTATACCTAGCCATTAATATAGAGATTTGCATAGGAAGTTGTGAGGGCTTGTTCAAGGTTCCATGAGTGTAAAGGATTATTATATGGAGATGGAAATCGCCATGATTAGAGAAAACATAAAGGAAGACAGAGAAGCAACAGTGGCTAGATTCATTGCCAGATTGAACAAGGAGATTGCTGACGTGGTTGAGTTGCAACATTATGTAGTGATGGAGGAGCTACTGCACAAAACCGTTAAAGTGGAGAAGTAAATCAAGTCCAAGAGGTTTAGATCTAGTTCATACTCTAGCTCTCCGTGGAGACCAAATTAGGAGGACAACAAAGCTGCCTTCAGAACAAAAGAAGAAGCAAAGTCGAAGGTTGTTGTTCCTAAAGGTAAACCCAAAACTAAAACTCTTACTAAGTCACGTGATATTAAGTGTTTTAGGTGTCAAGGATTCGGACATATTTCTTCTGAATGCCCAAACAAAAAGGTTATGATTGTACGGGCAAATGGAGAAGTCAAAAGTGCTAGCTCAAGTGATGATGAGATGCCACCATTGGAGGATTGTTCTGATGCTGAAGTGGAAGAACCTGTGCATGGTGATTTACTTGTTACAAAGAGAGCCCTGAGTATACAGCCTAAGGATGAAGGAGATGAGGAGCAACGTGAGCATATTTTTCACACAAAATTCCACGTGAAAGATAAGGTATGTACGTTGATTATTGATAATGGGAGTTGTACTAATGTTGCTAGTACTTTGTTGGTAGAAAACTTGAATTTGAAGTGGAAGAAGCATCATAAACCATACAAGCTACAATGGCTGAATGGCTGTGGAGAAGTGAAGGTAAACAAGCAAGTTCGGGTTCCTTTTTCAATTGGCAAGTATAAGGATGAGGTTCTTTGTGATGTGGCACAGATGCATGCTTGTCGTCATATATTGCTTGGCCGACCATGGCAGTTTGATAGAGGGTGTCGCATGATGGGTACAAAAATCGTTATTCTTTTGTAATGAACAACTGAAAAGTTGTATTAGCCCCTCTCAAACCTTTGCAAGCTTATGAGGACCAAATTAGGATAGCAGAGAGTGCAAAATGAGAGAGAAACAACAGTATGAGCAAGAGGAAAATAGAAAGAGAGCAAGTGAGGTCAAGAGGAAAAATAGTGAGAAAAGTGAGCAACATGAAGAGAAAAATAAAAGAATGAGTGTACTTGTTGAAAAACATGAGGTTAAAAGTGTAATCATGGCGAGGCAACAAGTACTTGTACTTATGTACAAGAATGTTTATTTTCTACTAACGACCTTAACTCATCTTTGCCTAGTGTTATCGTGTCTTTATTGCAGGAATTTGAGGACCTATATCTTTTTTTTTTTTTTTTTTTTTGGGTAAGTAAGCTTTTATAAAAGTGGGAAAGAATGTACAAAGGCCTAAAAGTTGGCCAACCTACCTTAGGACAAGCCCTAGGTTAGGGGCAAAGGAATGATACTATCTAAGTCTACCCTTAATCTTCTCTTTTTCCTATTCCTCTTGTCAAAAGAATGGAACCAAGCGGAGATTAAAGAATACAATGAATCCCACCTACCACAGGACACACCCTCGGTTAGGTTCAAAAGTATCAAAATACAAAACTCATATGCATTAGCATTAGCAAGAAGAATTCCATAAACATGGACATTAACAAGGTAGAGCCCGTTAATGACATAAAGACAAAGCACTAGATCAACACCCCAAGTCTTCCAATTGTCAAAGTAGCCTCTTCTAGCACAATCACCCGCCAGGATGTCATATAACCAAATCCCCTTACACAACAAAAAACCCATCATATAACAACTAACCATATAATTAGCTCCTATGGGATGTTTTAAATATAGACATGGGGAGACCACATTTCTCAGCAAGTCTTCTATTGTAGGTATTCTTTATGATCTTGCTAAGGTCTCTCACTCACCACATTCTTGATGGAGTTGTAGAGAGTATGTGCATCCTTGCATTCCCCACAAAAAATCCGGCTATTCCTCTCTCTCTAAATAGAGTAAACAGTCGCTCCCAAACTTAGCTTCCCTTATAGAGTACTTTAGCTTATTTTTCCTCCACCTACTAGCTATGTGCTCAACATAATCGTTCCAAGGCCAGGTGACATACCTAAGAGAAGAGAGCTAAGGATTCGGTTCCAAATCCTTTGGGTGAAAGGACAAGCAGAAAAAGAGATGATTGATCGTTTCTTACCCATGATTACAAAAACAACACGCTTTGCTAGAATCTATTCCATACCTCATTAGTTTGTCCCTGGTCTGAAGCCAATCTTTACATGCCATCTACGTGATCATGGAGTGTCGAGGAATAGCTTTTGGGAACCATACAAGGTGACGCCACTCCACTAGATGCCGATGCACACGAGTAACCTCCCAAGTCGATTTTATAGAGAACTTACTGGATGCATTAGGCTTCCAAACAACCACGTCCTCGCCCTCCTTTGGATCAAAGTCGATAGAATCCTTCATGTCCATCAAAGCCTAAGAATTAGCCGTTGGCCATCTCCACCTTGTCCCATCCTAAATCTCACACACCTTAGCAAGATGATGTAGCCCCAAATTATACACAATGCGGCTGCCATATCTATCCTTGAGAGGGACTCTTGGGTGCCAATTATCATGCCAAACATAAGTTGCTTGACTGTTTCTGATGATGGCTTTGATGTGCTCTCTAGCTTCTCTTCTAAGCTTCAAAATGCTCCTCCAAGCCCAAGAAGCATCTGAAGGTATAGGAATCTCCCAAAAGCTCTTCCTTGTAGGTTGCTTTGATCCACTCAACCCATCCGAAGCCACTACGTGATTGAATAAGATTACAAACATGTCTCATCATGGTTGCCTTATTCCAATCCTTACCTCTCACAATCCCCAACCCACCTTCTTCAATAGGGACACAAACCTCTTCCCATGCAACTTTGGCCTTTGAGGTTTTCATGTCACTCCCAAACCATAAGAAAGCCCTTAACTTAGCATACATTTCATTGAGGATCTTTGAAGGAAGCACGAATGTAGATGACCAATGAACTTGAATGCTAAAAAGAATGGCTTTAATGAGAATTACCCGACTAGCATAGAAGAGGAATTTGCTCCGCCAAGATTTTGTCCACCAAAGGTTTGCAATTAGCAAGGGAAAGCTTTTTGGTTGTGAGAGGGACACCCAAATACTTCATTGGTAGCTTTCCTTCTTGATACCCAAGGATCGACAAAAGAGCTTGTTTGCTCTCCTCACTCACCCCGGAGAAGAAAATGTTGCTTTTTGATGGGTTTGCTTCAAAACCCGCCCAAAAAGTGAAATGATCTAGTGCTTTCTTGACAATGTCGAGAGAGTTTTCATCCGCGTGGCAAAAGATCATTATATCGTCTGCAAAACAAAGATGGGTTAGGTTTAACTCTTTGCACCTCAAATGGTGCTTAAAAAAAGGTTCAACCATTGCTCTATTTAGAAGTCTTGATAGCACCTCCATGGCAATCACAAAGAGATAGGGAGAGATAGGGTCTCCCTACCTAAGCCCTCTAGAACCGCTAAAGAATCTGGTTAATTCCCCATTAACGGCTATGGAGTATTTAGGAGTTTTGATGCACTCCTCTACCCACCTAATAAACTTCAAAGGAAACCCGAGAAGCTCTAGAGCTTTAATAACAAAATCCCATCTTACAGAATCATAAGCTTTCATAAGGTCTACCTTCATTGCACATCTAGCCTCTTTGGCCGACTTCCTATCATTGTGGTGGAGAAGTTCTTGGCTCAAGAGGATATTGTCCACAATTTTCCTCCCCCCCATGAAGGCACCTTGGGCTTTGTTGATGAACTAAGGCAAAACTTTTTTAACTCTATTGGCCATAATCTTATAGATGCATTTGTAGATGGTGTTACAACATGAGATCGGCCGAAATTCACTACAAGATGAGGGGTTTTCATTCTTTGGGACTAAAGCAATAATGGCACAATTCGCCCCTCTAAGCATCTTCCCAGATTTGAAAAATTTTTGGATCGCCTTAACAACATCATGACCTACAATATCCGAAGCTTTTTTAAAGAAAAAAGTTCCATAACCATCTGGCCTCGTTGCTTTGTCTTTACTCATTCCAAACATGGTCTCTTGAATCTCTTCTTTGGAAACTTCACTAATCATGGAGTTGGCCTCCTCCTCCAAAATAACAGGGGTGATAAGTTCCTCCATGCCCTCATAGGAAACGCCCGTACACTTATCTTCGAAAAGATTTGAGTAGAAAGACACAAACTCCTCTTTGATTCTATCTTCATCACTAGTAACCGAATCTTCCCCAATTTCTAAAGACACAATCTTATTTCTATTTCTCAATCCAGCAATCGATTTAAAGAAGTAAGAAGTGTTGACATCCCCTTCCCGTAACCATTTGACCCTAGACTTTTGCTTGGCTGAGGATTCTTCAGCTTTTGATAGCTTGATCATCTTATCCACCTTAACTTTCTCCTCTTGCAAAAGAGCACCATCAATTGGATCCATAACAAGCCTTTCTTGGACTTGGGCTAGATCATCTTTAGCAGATTTCACTCTTTCTGAAATGTTCTAGAACTCCTTCCTATTTAGTCTCTTAAGCTCAACCTTCAACACTTTTAGCTTAGAGACCAGCTGATGAGAATGCAAAATGTCATATTTACCCCCTTAATGCCTAGTCTTTTATACCTATTTGCTGCCTAAAATGTACTGATTTTTATTCTATTTTGACTTAGGAAGCAAATGGGAGCGTTAATTGCAAAACGGAACTAATTAAGTGAATTCGGACAGTTTTGACGTTGTTTCGTATTTTGGGCATAACTCTCTCATCTGAGCTCCGATTGAGATGATTCAAAATGCTGTAGAACGCTAAGAAATATATCTACAACTTTTATGTTTTGAGTTTGGAGAGATAATTGCTGCATCAATGTTGTAATTGGGCTTGAAGTTGACGCATCTGCACTGCCGATGTTCTGGAACATTCTGCCTTGTAATGCAAGTCCAAGAGGCAGTTTATTATTGGAAGATTTGAAGACATGTGGCACACGAGTTACAGCTGGACACATCACTTTCCTATTTTTATTTTTAAGACTTTATTGTATTTTCAATTAATTAGAATCAGATTAGGATAATTGATTTTAGGAGATTGAGTTGGATTCAAACACTTGAATTAGATTTTTGGGAGGAGAGATCAGATTAGTTTTTTTTGGTGGACACACGCCTCTCTCTGGTCTTCTCTGAACTTTTCCTCTGTAATTCGGTGATGGCCATGAGAGGCTGATTTTGATAACTTGGTCGAAGTAAACGGAAGCCTCGGAATCGATAAACTGTGAGATCTAATATATTTTTCTTTGTGTTCAATTTTCGTGTTTGAGTATTGGATGTTTTTCTATGCCTAATTTTATGATTGTTTCGTTTAATTACTAGGGAGGCCTACTAGTTTATTAATTGTCGCAATCTACTGCTAAGTTAGATATCAAATCCGTAATTGTTTGATCCCTCCAACTTGCGAAGCAATTAGGGTTAGTAATTTGCTGCGTCAGGAATTAATAACCTTACGAAGAACATTCAACTAAATTAAATACAACCGCTTGTGTTTGTGTTGTTTAGCTTCATCGATCTCTCTAATTCTTAAGGCTGCCACTAGATTAAATCTTGAGCGCTTGTCTAGGGTTGTTTAGGGGTAAGATTAATTAGGATCGCTTGTTTCCTGATTAATTACAATTAAGGAGAGATAGGAAATTAGTTCCAACGGTGAATATTCAATGTGTGAATTGATTATCTTCGCGTCAATGATCAGTTGTAAGATTCCGATGGTGGATGTTGACGGAGACCAAGTTTCGTTATATTAATTGAATTCGAATTAAATTGTTTTTGTTTTTGCTGAGATTGTTTTCTGTTTTACACAAAACCCCCCAGCTTTGTTCACATAACATCAAATTCGGCTAGACACTCTTCGTGGGATCGACCCTGACTTACACTACTACGTGTATTTTTAGGTTTTAATTCTGGGTGCCTACGACAGCACGCCACCAGCCTGTACATGGGGTTACCCTCCACCTCCAAACTCCACACTCTCTCCACCATAGGTAAAAAGTCCTCATGCTTCGCCCAAAAGTTGAAAAACTTGAAAGGGGATTTTTTACCTTGGAAGTTCAGCCACTATCAACCACCATTGGGCAATGGTCCGATATGCTTGGAGTAAGGAAGGATACAAAAGAGTTGGGAAACCTGTTGCTCCAATGCTCATTACACATCACCCAATCAAGTTTGCACCAAATCCTCTTATTGAGCTCTCCTCTGTTATTCCAAGTGAAGAATGACCCAATGGCATTAAGATCATCAATATCCGCTTCCTTAGACATGTCATTAAACTCTTCACATTGCGAATTCCATTCTTAGAACCTCCCTTCTTTTCCCCCGCAAATCTAACTGCATTAAAGTCACCCATAATAACCCATGGCTCACGGTGGCTAACATTGGCATGGTAAATAAGCTCCTTCCCTAGCTCTTTCCTTTCCCTCACACTATTCATCCCATAGACAATAGAACAAAATAGCATGGAATTATCTTTCAAAATTCTAACCTTACAAAGAATTGCTTGAGCCGAAGTTTGGACAACCTACACATGCAAAATATCTCCATCCTAACCCACCCAAATTCTCCCCCTTTCACAAAAACAATAGTTATCAACCATAGCCTAATTGCGGAACACCATTTTCCTAACAACATCCATATTATTCTCCCTAACCCTAGTCTCAAAAACAGCACATAAACTTAAATTATAGCTACTAATAAGAATCCTTATCTCTTTTTGTTTAATGGGGGAATTAAGCCCCCTAACATTCAACGTAGCAACTTTAACCATGGCTATGAGGTAGCTTCGGTGGAGTTCTCACCTTCTTCGCTAGTTTCTTCCTTTCATTCTTGGAAAGTCTTCCCTTTTCCTTCTCCAATCTTTCCTTTTCATCCACGCGTACTAGGTTCCCAAACGGTTGAAAAATTAGAGAATTAATTCCTATGTCACTATCCTTAAACGTATTTAAGAAAACAGCCTTCGTAGTTGGAGTTCTCTCCTCTCTATCCTCATTGGCATTCACAGCTTCCTCCCCCAAAACCGCTTTACCACACTCTGTTTCACTTTCCAGCCCTTCCTCAATACCATTCCCACTCTTCCTCTCCTCCCCATCAATACCATCTCTCTTTTCCTCACCCTCTTTGGATAGCACCGCAAATTGGTTCACACTCTCACAAGGTTTAGGGGCCTCACCTTTCTTCTTTCCCTCTACGCTTTGCTGACTTACTTCTCGAGGGACACTCATATTCTTCTTACTAGCAACTTGTCTCCATTCTTGCACATAAGGAGAAGTCGGCTTTTTGGGTAACACCGGTCCGATTTCCTTAGGAGCCCAGTGACAGTTTCTTTGGACGTGCCCAAACGTTTTGCACCAAGCACAAGTAAATGGCTTCCATGCATACTCCACCTTAACTAATGCAATCTCACCACTCGGCATCTCTAGCTCAAATTCCTTCTTAAACTCTACCGAAGAATTCATCTCAATGCACACTTTAACAAATTCAGGCCTTTCACCCAATTCGGTAATATTGTCCATATAAAGAGGGGAGCCTATTACACTTGTTATATGGCTTAAACCCTTGGGGGTCCATAACTCAAGAGGGATACCGTAGAATTTCGCCCATATGGGTACCCTAGTAATCCCATTCATGCTTAACGACAAATTAGGAGTCTATAACTTCAAAAAGGAAGGTTGCCCTCCTATGAACCATGGACCACCCTCTAGCACATCCATTTTAGTAACCTCAACTAGGAACTTGAGCAAATAGCCCCCATGCCCATATGAAGTGACCCCCACAGCTCCAACACGACTCCAATTTCTATCAACATAGCTCTTTACTTAGTAAAACAACATTTTCTTCCCAAGGAAAAACCCGGTTAGACAATTATTCCATTTGTCTATTCCTAAAGCCGCAATTTCAGTAAGGATTGAAATTCTAAACTTACCACGTTCCTTGCTCATATTTCATTTGACATATTCAAGGGAAATATCAGAGCTCTTTGAGACAAGAACACTTGTCCAAGCTCCTTTTTCCTCCCCTTTCACCTGTTTTTCATCACCACAACCATTTGGCTTCTCAATTTTATTCACTCCATCCACCACTTTGCTTGGGAGAAAGGGGTAATACTTAGAAATCTCATCAACCTTCACTGCCACATTTTCATAAAATCTCCCTTTTCCATCAGAGCAGCTCCTTAGCTTTCGATTGAACTCACCTTTAGCCAATAGCACATCATTCCGGCCTGATTTTTCTATAGCAATAGGTGGCCCTACAACCTCACGACCCTTATCCACACCATGGCAGAGTGTGTCCTTCCCATTTTCACCTACCCTAGAAGAAACTCAGTTACCCTCCAAAGCAGTCTTGGATTCATAACAAACAACTCCTCTATCCATCCAAATAATTTCACCATCTTCAAATTCGGAATTCCCTCCATTAATAGGTTTTATCAACCGGACTTGGACATACTCTCTATTAGAAATGGCAGCCCCTTTTAAGACTCCAGTGGGCACCAAATGACCATTCCTAACACTTTCAATGTTCTTTTCCACAATGTTTGGATGCTGCTCACTCAAACCAGAGCTTTTCCCATGTTCAACAGGCCCCATGGGAGGCAAGGAAGAGAGGTGGCAAAAAAAAAAATTTGAATTTTATTTTTTATTTTTACTCCTGATGACGTGGCACCTAGGGTGACATGGCACACGTGAGAGGATGAGGGATGACAAGGCAGTGAGGTGGCATGACAAGTGTAAAGATAAGATGATGTGGAGATTTGTTAGATAAGGATAAAGGCAATCACAATAACCAATAGGAAGAGGTGAGGTGGAACTTGCTATTAACTAGTCCAAAGGAAATGGATAAAGAAAAATCTACCAAGCCAATAGGAGAAAAGGAGAATCTTAGCCAAAGATAAAAGGGGAAAAAATTCAAACAAACAACCACACTCACATTCCAGAAAAGGAAACCAAGACCAGCCACACCAGATAAAACTCTGGCCAACAAGATGAACCAAACTACGGCAGCACAACTACAAGCTCTGGCCTACAAGATATACCAAACTCCGGTGACAAGCACAACCAGCCCCAAAGCAACACCCTTGTAACAACCTCTCACAAAGCAACCTTCAACCACCCAAACTCAAGATCACAGCACCAAACAAACCAGGAGCATCCAGCCACTCAAGCAGTAACAACACTAACTTGAAAAACTCAGAAGAAAACTGAATAGAAAAAAAGAGAGGAAAGTGATGGGGTTGAAGAAGGTGGCGGGTTAGATGAGAAGGAGGTGTTTAATGGTAAAGGTGGAGGATGGATGATAAAGGTGGAGAGAGAAGTGGTGGTTTGGGGGGAAAGAGGATGGAAAGTCAGCTGGTTTCACTAATCCTAGAGAAAAGAGAGAGCATTTTCTCTCACTAAGCCTACTATTCACATTCTTTTAGCTCCTTGATTACTTACGAGGACCTATTTCCTGAGGAGATTCCCCATGGATTACCTCGTCTAAGAGGAACTAAGCATCAAATAGACTTCATATCTGGTTCCGCCATACAAATCGACTTGCTTATAGAGCTAATCCCAAGGAAACGGAGGAGATACAAAGGCAAGTGGATGAGCTGTTGTAAAAGGGATTTGTAAGGGAGAGTCTTAGCCCATGTTCGGCTCCTGTCCTCTTAGTCCCAAAGAAAGATGGAACATGGCGCATGTGTGTGGATTGTCGAGCTATTAACAAGATAACAGTAAAGTATAGACATCCTATCCCCAAATTAGATGATATGCTTGATGAATTGTATGGCTCTCAATTGTTTTCTAAAATTGATTTAAAGAATGGTTATTATCAGATTCGCATAAAAGAGGGAGATGAATGGAAAACTGCATTTAAAATTAAATATGGATTGTATGAGTGGTTAGTAATGTTGAGCACATAGCTAGTAGGTGGAGGAAAAATAAGCTAAAGTACTCTATAGGGAAGCTAAGTTTGGAAGCCACTGTTTACTCTATTTGGAGAGAGAGGAATAGCCGAATTTTTTGTGGGGAATGCAAGGATGCACATACTCTCTACAATTCCATCAAGAATGTGATGAGGGAGAGAGCTATGGACCTTAACAAGATCATAAAGAATACCTACAATAGAAGACCTGTTGAGAAATGGGGTCTCCCCATGTCTATTTTAAAAACATCCCATGGGAGCTAATTATATGGTTTGTTCTTATGTGATGGGTTTTTGGTCGTGTAAGGGGATTTGGTTATATGACATCCCGGCGGGTGATTGTGCTAGAAAAGGCTACTTTGGCAATTGGAAGACTTGGGGTGTTGATCTTGCGCTTTGTCTTCTTGCTAATGCTTATGCATATGGGTTTTTGTAACGCCTAGCATGGAGGTACATGATTTAATTTATGTTTTTATAGCCCTTAGTTAATTTTTGTTAAAGTGATTTTAAGAGAATATGAAGAAAATGCCTTAAACTTGCATTAAGGGTAAAATGGTTTTTTCACTCAAAATTAGTTTAATAAGTTGGTAGTGAAAAGAGATAGAATTTCATAGAGAATGCATTAAAAACGAGGGCATTATGGTAATTGACTAAGGGATATAGATGGAATTTTTAAGAAAGAGTAAGGGCAAAATGGGAAAGTGCGGTTATAAACTAAAGTGTTAAGGGTTTGAAACCCTTATTTTCTTCATTCCACCGCCGCACTCCTTCCCCATTTTCTCTCAACTTTTCATTCAATCCTCCAAGGATTTTGAGGGCTTTTAAGTGGTTTTTCATAGGGTTTTGATTTTAGGCTTTAAAATGTAAGAATTCATGCTCTTTATTTATGATTTATTTGTGTAAAAGTTGAGTTCTTATGAAGTTATGCTTAGGGTTAAGAGAAGATTTGAATTCATCAAGAGTAAAGAGCTTAGGAGAGACAACTCAAGCAAAGGTAAGTAAATTCCACTCAAAATCCAACTCAAGTTAAAGTTTAAGAAAATCAAGTGAGTAGAGATTTCTTTTAAATATGCATATGTTATGATTATTGAGAAATTGAGATGAGATGGATGATTAGTTATGCTTGTTCTTGGATATACTTGAATATGAGGAGTGTATGTGATGGTTTGATGATGGGTTGAAATTGGAAGAATTGGAGAAACTTTTGGGAGTGTTTTTGCTGTGTAGGTATAGTGATGTTACAAGAGAATTTTTCTCTCAATTTGGATGGTTTAAGAAACAAATAGAATGACAATTACATTAGGGTTTGTTTATGCACAAGTATTTTTTGATGAAATGCCTAAGAGAAGTATGAGTTGAGTAGAAACCTTAATTTTATGCAACATTGCATATGTGCATTTCATAAGTGCATTTAAGTAATAAATTTTAAGCATGAGCCATCCATATGCATATAATTGTGTATGTGTAGAAACTTAAGAAAGACTAAAGAATAAAGAATAAAGAAAGAAAGAATAAAACATTCTAAGAATAAAGAGAAAGAAAGAATAAGCATTAAAGAATTAAAGAAAGAAAAAGTGTTAAAGAAGAGAAAAGAATAGGTTGGTGTGGTGGGGAACCATGAGTGTTAAGAAGAAATTCTCACATACACGTCACCTTAATTGAGTGGCATAAGAAGAAGAAGAATTGTACGACCCGTAAGAGTGTATGTGGATGAGGGTTGTACTAAGAAGAATTCCTACATGCACGTCACCTTAATTGAGTGGCCTAAGAAGAAAGAAGAATTTGTACGGTCCGCAAGAGTGCATGTAGATAAGGACTGTACTCATTCACACGGCCAAGGTTCCGAATCCATATATCAATCGAGTCCGATCGGCAAAGAATAAGGAAAGAAGGAATAAGAAAATAAAGAATGAGAAAGCTTGAACAAGCAAGAAAAAGAAAAGAAAAGAAACAAGAAAGAAAAGAGAAGCTTGGGCAAGCAAGACAAGAAGAGAAAAGAAAAGCATAGAAAGAAATAGAAAAGAATAGAGAAGAAAAGAATAAAAAAGAAAAGAATAGAGAAGAATAAAAAAGAAAAGAAAAGAATAAAAAAGAAAAGAAAAGAAACAGAAAGAAAAAATAAAATGCATTTTTATGCATAATTGCATATGCATTTCATTTATGCACTTTCCTTTATTACCAAACCGCATCACCCGTTTGTAAGGGGAAACTTTCAGAAAAACTTTGTCACCCACATCAAACTCAACTTCTTTTCTTTCCAGATTAGCATAACTTTTCTGCCTGTCTTGGGCTTGTTTCATTCTACTTCTGATCAACTTTACATCTTCTATCATTTTCTGAGTCATTTTTGGCCCAAGAGCTATATTCAACTCATCTCTCTCGACCATCTCATCCCAATACAGTGGAGATCTACACCGTCTACCATACAAAGCCTCATAAGGAGCCATCTTAATTGTAGATTGGTAGCTGTTATTATAAGCAAACTCCACCAAGGGTAACATCTCATGCCAGGATATTTTATAATCCATACAATATGCTCTCAACATGTCCTCAAGCACTTGATTTGTTCTCTCTGTCTGGCCATCTGTTTGAGGATGATAGGCAGTCCTAAAAGCCAATTTGGTACCCAAGTTCCTCTGCAAACTTATCTAGAAAGCTGAGAAAAATCTAGAATCTCTGTAAACTCTTCTGGGTGGTAGAAATAGTATCCTTTGGTCTCCTTTGGATACCCCACAATTATACATTTACAGGATTTTGGGCCCAGCTTGTTCGAAGTCAATTTCTTAACATAAGCTTCTACCCTTTACATTAATACTATAATGATATATTATTTTGCCATGTTATCTTTGTAACAGTCAATCGAAATTGAAGTACTCAAGTTGACTACTGAGCTACAAAAGACAATAAAGCGGCTGCCAAGCTTTTTAACACGTTGCACTTTAATCCTTATTATGGCATCTAACTCTATCAATACTGATGACGGGTTATTACGATATACACCACATGCCCTACAAACTTTAGAAACTATCAACACTCGCTCCTCTCATTTTTTGCTGTTAAACGATAGGTTGACTGTTATTGACTGTAGAAATTATATATATATATATATTAAATTATGATTGAAATTCGTGTAAAAATAGTATATTTTGAAATTACAAAAATAAAAATTCAAAACTGCCCTCACTCGTAAATCAAATAAATAAGAAGAAACTTAAGAAAATTAGAAAAAATCAAAGCAAAAAAGAAGCGACGGTGGTTAGCCAAAGCTCAGATCAATGTGGGACAAATAGCAGCCAACCGCAATTTGGCCTTAAAGCCATATTGCAGCCACCAGACCAAACTGCCCAAAAACCACTGCACCATGACGTATGCAATTTCCCTCTAATCAACAACCACCTTAAACATCATTCGATTTTTTATTGGCATTTTTTTTTTTTTATTTGTTAATCTGATATTTGGAGAGTTATGGATTTTGCATTATGGGAATTTTATCAATCATGTTTTTATACGTATATTGTATCATTTACTTTGCTTAAACTAAGAGGTTGCGTGCCCTTGAAGTCACGGGTTCGAGTTCCATTTTACTCACTAATAAGTATACTATTGAAATATAAATTTTGCCCTTTTGTCTATCAATTTTAACGGCCAAAAGTGACAATAACGGGGTTTATGGTATTTTCTTAAGTGTATGGGGTTAACTAATTGTGTTAGTTACCAGAGGTCTAATACAATACAATAATATTACTCTTGTATTTCTAATGGTGGTTCAAGAGCTAGTGTTGGATTGAATTTTGAACGCTAAAATAAGTCAAAATTTTGGCCGGAAAATTCAACCCAATATGGGAGTCACGGTTGGCTAACGGGGGGCTATCAAGTGTCGGGGTTATAGGGGTTTTGTAGAGTGAAGGTCAACGGTTTAAGTGGTGGTGTTTGATTGAATTTTGGACATTGGAATGAGCCAAAAAAATCAACCCAATCGCGGTGGTGTTCGCGAGTCACGATCAACGAACAGAGGGCTACCAAGTTCCAGGGTTAGAGGGGTTTTGTAGAGTGGAGGACGGTGGTTCAAGTGATGGTGTCAGATTGAATTTCGGCCATCGAAATCGCCAAAATTTGGTCGAAAAATTCAAAACCCAAACAGATCATAAGGGCATATTTGCTATATTTTAAACCTATAGGGATTAAAACGTATTTTTCAATGGTGTTTTTGTAAGATTTTAAACTTTTTGGATCACCAGTTTAACTAATCAGACCATGAACCAGGACCTTGACCAAGTCAAGGCCTAGTCCAGTTTTCAAAACATTGCTATTTAGAATATAGTTAAAAGAAGTTACTTATGAATCTCAATTTCTAAACTTCAAATACTTAACAAATCTAATTTCCTTTTGTCTATTATGTTCAATCTATGATTGTAACCAATATTATTATATAATACCATACTCTACATTAGATATCTTATTATTCGAACATTGGATGTAAGAAAAAGAAACAATTATCGACTACCCCATTGTTGCAATATTTCCTCAAATCCTTTTATTATAATTATATTTTTTTTAATTATTTCTTTAATACTTTCCACTGCTATTATATTTTGTTGAATCTATTAGAGCAAGTGTCCTAGAGCCAACCCATTTTGTAAATAATATTTATAATTAATAAAGGCATTTTCTACATTATGTAATTTGTATTTATTGTATGTTATAATGTATGTCCTTAGAATACTAGATTCGTGACGAGGGTATCGAGTGTTTCAAATCTCAATAGTGAGGACCTTATGATCACATATGGTGGCTATTCTAGAATTGTTCATAGCCCTAGTATTATTCTGAATAAGGACACAGATAATACGATAAGGCTATCATAGTATTGAACGATCCTGTCGAAAAATAGTGACTGATCTCACTTTTCAAGGTTGTTTGTCAACAACCTAGTGCAACACATGGGTGTTTGTCATAGGCGAGTTCACTAGACAAACCCACCAGAGGATTTCACATAGATGGTAACCATAGTGTCTGTGGAATAAATCCTCTAACGAATGGTGGTACATGTGATCCTTAGACTTGAGATCACTGGAGCGTCTTGTATTCCAATTGGTGTAGTTTGACACTAGCCCAACGTAGTTCTATTCAGAGCTATCAAAACAGTAGTGATTGGCTACATCAAAAAGTATATCAAAACTATGGTAGATTGACAAACGATTCATCACTCCCGAGTACGGGAGAAATTATCTCACTGAGCAATTTGGTAAATAGCAACGACACTAAATCTGTGGCCACAATGGGATTGAGTTGTAGATCAATCTAATATATTTTCAATCGTTGGTCCAATAACCGAATACTAAGATATCAAGGATATCTGAGCTTGACACTACTTCCGTATCTCGACCTTGATGAGATAATGGATGATGAAAGGATTGGATTGCATAGTAACCATATTGTTGATAGGTAAGTTGTTTTGCTAAATCCGAATCTATTGGATTGCCATGACTATGATGCCTTGCTAGAGGTCAATCTTTGTCTGTGTTTAATGAGATGATTGATTAGATGTCAATCATGATACTACTCACTGCCGATATGATGAGGAGTCTTCTAGTCACACAATAGAAGACAGATTAAGGATAAACAAGTAAGAGGGGTATTTTTGTCTTTTAAGATGAAAGGGCATTTTGGTAATCCCATGGTGCAATTAAATTTGCTAAGGTTGTTGCCTGTATTTAATTTCATATGGAAATTAAAATTAGTAAGATTATATATATACACACGAAATTCATATTTAAATGTGAATTTAAAATATGCCATGTAGAATTACCTTGTGATGGTAATTGAATATATTGATTTAACCTATTATGGAATATATTAATTCAAATTCCATAATAGATTAGGATTTTTAGATTTGCACTATTTAACTGCAACTGAAATAATAAATCAAATAACACAAAACATTCTAAAACCCTATCCGTCCACTCTTTCTCTTTCTCACTCTCCCAAGCCATGGTCACCCATTGTTGTGGACGAGAATCCTTGAACCTTGCGGTTTTGGCTAGCACTTCAAATTTCTAGGCGATCGTCATCTTGTCTTCATGTTGATACTGAGAGTTCACTCTCATCTTAGTGTGGGAGCGATTCGCATCAAAAGGAGGAGCCTCCAAACACTGGTATGAAACCTGAAATGTTTTTTGCTTATATCGTTTGTGTATAAGGATCTAAGGCTTATGGTTGTTGTTTGGGGATCTTTTAATTTCCGCTGCGTAAAACACTATACAGCAACTAACACTTCCTTTGATTAATTAATTCCATTATATATATTGTTTTCTCTAACATACTTAATTATTTCATGAGTTAACTTTTTTCCTTTCATGGCCAAGAATAGAGCTTTGATTTTCACCTTTTTTTATATGATGATAATTAGTTTTTTTAAATATGATTATGCATAAAACTTTATAAATTGGTGGATAACTTTTGTTGATGCGAATTTCTACATAGGCTAAAACGTCAAGACGAAGACACACATCAACTAGAGGTACTTAGTTGACTCCAAGGAGAATCAAGTAAGATGGGTGCATGATTCCTAGGAACCAGCATAAGGGACTCGTGTCACATGCAATGACGATCAAGATGGCTATGTGCCTCTCGAGAGATGATGAGACAATTAGATGTTTTTAAAGTGGTTTGGCCTAAAAGAGAATAAGGCTTATGTCCACTGATATCATATTTATCTGCGTAAGATTAAGATACAAGAGATGTGTTTTTCCAATGGTCGAAAAAGGGTTTCCGGCTTGCTTTTTTAGTCGGAAGTCTAGGGTTAGAGAAAGTTGCTTTTGTGATTTTTTGTATCCCTTTTTCCTTTGGTCTCATTCTGGCCCCTACTTTTTTATCCTTCTCTCTTTGGGTTGTTGCCATTTTTATATGGAGATAGAGCTACAGATTGTCATGATGGTGAGTGTGTCAGCCACGTTGTTCGATGTCGCACGGTGACTGGAAGCTCACATCCCTTATGCCATAGCTAATGATGGGTATTCCCTCTGACAGCGGGTGCCTCTACAGGTATCCTATTGGCTGGGCTGCATGGAGAGCACGTGGAGCTTGCATGGTCATGTGTTGCTCAACGGAGGTATGCGACCTATACATGGTGAGCTGATCTGTCCAAGTGAGTAGATATTTTCCTCTAGTGAGACCATTTTTTTTTTATCTCATCACACCTTACATCCGAACATGGGGGTCGATTGCTCGCGCCTGTTGCCAAGCTCTTTAGTCCCATGCTTGATGTTCCATGCAGTCAAACATTATCAATGTCGCTCCGTCTGGTCGTGTCATTCATTGCAGCCTTTTCGTCTACCTTCAGCTTTTCAAAAATTTGGTAGGTTTCAGGTGTCGTCTGACGCTGCATTTAATAGGATGCCATTGATTTGCCATCCCATTTGCCCAAGCGTCAGGGGTTGCAGCCATTTTGGGGATATCAAAGCGACACTACAGTACCTTTCCTTCCTATAAATACAAGTGTTTTTGGAGGTTCATTCTTCATTACCCAAGTCAAGCTTCATTGTGAGTCAGTTGAGTGATTTTAACTTTTTAGGGTCCCTTTCTTTATGCTTTTTCTTCCCTACTATAGAGATGTTGTCCACCAGTGGCCATTTTGGCCAAAACACTAGTTCTCAAGATAATGATGTTCTTGAGACGTCGTCGGTACCATCAGCAGAGGCTCAAACTGACCCGTTCCGCTTTAGCCTCCACCATGATGATAGTGATAGTCCTTTGAATGTTTGTCGTGGGCGAGGAGGCCCTGGACAAGTTCAGCATCTTCATCCTAAGTTTGTTGCTTCCTTGGGAGATGCAGGTGATGACGCCAGTGGTCAGAGGGGAGTTCCGTCTATCGCTCTCCCTCTCATAGGAGGAGGCGGATGACTACTCATGTACCAGGTGGTCGTCCCATCCTTACTGCCGAGTTTCTATAGTCTGCAGGAGCCACTTCAGAGACTAGGGAGGAGATTCTTACGAACTTACTGTCAATAGTGGTGAACAAAGAGGGAGAAAGGGAGAGGTTGGTTGGAGATGTCGTTGCTCGAGCCATTAGCGAGCTTTTGGAGCATGTCCTGGTCCCATTGTGTGCCCTCTAGGAATCCACCATGAAGGCCAATTGGGAAGAAATGAGGGACCATGAGTTGATTCCCCTTTTTTAGAAAGTAGTCGCAAACCACGCTCAAATTTGAATATGTTCCTCCAAAATCCTTGTACATCTTTTTTCTTGTCATGCTTACTTGGCTCTGTGTTTATTATGTATGTTGATGCTTGATTTTGACACCAACTATTCGCACGGACTTAGAAGTCACACGTGATATGAGAATATTTAATTAAAAAAAAAAGGTGAGAAGCAATGTTTAAAGTAGTTCAGATGCTCAAAAGCGAATCCTACGTCCACTGATATTGTATTAATGAATAAGGTCAGGTAGCATTAAGCAAGCTAAGTTACAGCTTAGAGAATACAACGGAGAGAGAGAGAGTATTCTAGAGTGAAGTTAGCTAATCCTGCAAATGAGAGAAAAGGCCTCTATTTATAGTGGAATAAACCAAGGTAATGATTACTAATTCTGTAAGTGAGTGAATACCGTGCAAATCCTTCTCTGCGTCCCACTACTCACTTGCCCAAGTGATTTTCTCGACTTATGTAGGGATTGGACACGTGTTACGATATCCAACCATTCGCTAGCATGGCAGTCACCCACTACACTGACAGGGACATGCCACTTACGTCATTATGCGATGTGGGTGCGTGTGAACGGTCACAGAACTTTCCCAAGTTCTAACCATCTCACGCTGACAAGACTCTGCGTCAGCCCTACCTTTTCAGGCATAACAGATGCCCCTTAGTTTTTAAGGTTTGAGAATTAAACCTTGAGAACTTCACAATTATGCCTTGATTTGATATGTCCCGAATGACGCCTAGTCGATTCGACCTGGCTACAATGAGGTCACAAAACATTTTCCTACGAACGACCTAATATTGTCTCCTTCCACAAGATTGATGACCTGGATCAAACCCTATTCAGTCCCGTATCGATGCACCTTTTATCTTAACCAAGGTCTGCAACATGGTTATACTTAACATGTTTCTGCTGAAGGAATCACATCGCTCTACAACTGACATGCGACGAAGAGTGTTCTGTCCCAACGACCTCTTTAGATGTTATCTATTGCGCTTGACAGCTAATCCATCAATGAGGCATCCTTTATTCTAACAAACGTGCCCCAATAAATGCCAACCATGCGCATTAAATGCAAGCCATGCTGAAACGACATTCCTTATCAGGGTACTAAATGTGGATGGGAGTGTATTTAATGCAAAGGTGAGAATCGAGTCGTCGCTCGATTATTTCAACGGAGAGACGCGACGATTGAATTGCTTGAAGCATGGCGGTTACTCTTTCTCCCTGATTCATGACACGTGATCATGATCAACGGTCAGAGACGCATTCCGTCCAAACGTCGCTCGGCTTCAAAAATCCCAATCGCCATTTCCCACACTATAAAACCCCAGGCTCCCTTTAAGCAGTGTCACAACATTTACATTTTCAAAAAAAAGCAAGGAGCTTTCACGAGACCTGACTTCCAATTTTTTAAGTTGGTGCGCATGCATCTTCTGCTTACAGGGAGAAGTTCGATCCCCATAGCCGAAAGAAAAAGGTAAGAAAGGTCCTTCCATTGCTTTCCTTTTTTCTGTTTCGAGTGTGGTTAACCAGTCGATAATGGCGAGTTTTTGTAAGGAATTAGTTTTTAGGGTCCAAGCCATTAAGGGTGGTCCCTAAGGGTTTTTAGGGCTTTGCTTGTAATAGTCGCTTTCTACTCAATACTCATAAAACATGTACATAATGAAATACATATAAAATAACATAAAAAGGTTGGGCCCAAATTTTTCTTTTATTAAACATATACATTCTTTATACAAAAAGTTGTATCATGTACAAAAGCATCAAAAACAAGGTGGACAGTGTAGCCATTTCCCTTCGCTCGCCGACACCCATCCGACTGTGTCCTCACCTAGATCCTGCAAAAACATGAAAAACAACGGGGTGAGCACAACTAATGCTCAGTAAGTAAATCCTCTACTCATCTATCCCCGTAACTCTCTCTCTCTAATTCTTTCCTTACAATTCTCACTTACTCTCTCTCTTATACTTCTCTTTATTTTCTCTTTCTCATGAATCTTTTCTACTAACTCTTTTTAGTAGTCACGGCCTCATCTTACCGGAGGCACGGCCGGGACTCGCTCCCGCTCTATGTGACTTCTCCTCATTCTAGCCGATCGGACTTGGTTATGCATGGATTCGGAACCCTTAGCCATGTGAGTGAATAATCTCTCTCTCGGGTACTCTCGGGTATAGCCCTCATCCGCATGCACTCTCACGGGCTACACCACTCTTCTCTCTCATACTCATGCCGCTCTCTCAATGCGGCATACATGCGGGAATACTCTACCCCTTACTCATGGGTTCCCCATCACACAACCTACTCTATTCTTTTTTTCTCTCTTTTCACTTAATAAAGCTCACACTCAAAGTTCTCTACTCTTTCTATAATGCATAAATAATGCATATGGATGATTCATGCTCATTAATACACTCATGATAAGCATAAATGCAATGTTGCATCAAAGACAGTCATTCTGTGCAGGTCACACTAAAAAAGGCATAACTTGAGATATACATATCAGATTGCTACGATTTTTGTCTCATTTTAAAGCTTAGAGATAGGGCTATAACTTTTATGTTTTGGTCTAAACCCAGTTAAATCCGTAAAATGCCCAAAAATTACTTAGAAAGTCACAGCTGTGACAGGGCAGTTTCTCACTTAGACATTTCATCAAACAACTCATGTGCATACCAAAGCTCTACTTATCTATAACTCTACTCTTCTATTTAATCATCCAAAATGGGATAACATCTCCCTTATATAGTCATAATTCCCGCCAAGGAAAACACTCCTAAAAATATTCATGCAAACTCTTCCAACTTCAACTCAATTTCAATCTCTCTTCACACATCAAACACTTCTCATAATTAAAGTGTATTCAACAACCACAAAGCAAATATTCATCTCAACTCAATTCTCAATAACATAACATACTTATACATACATAAATCTCTACTCAATCTCTACTCAAAGGATTTCTCAAATCTCAACTTAGGTTGGATTTACTTACCTTGTGAAAAAGTGACTTCTCTATCACTTTTCCTTTCCTTTGTTGTCTTGTCTTCTCTCTTCAACTTAAAACAACAACAAGAACAATAATAACAATATAAGACTTCAATATAACCATAACAAAAACTCACATCTAAAGCAAGAATCCTTACCTTAGGATGCTTGAGATGAAATTTCTACTAAAATTACCCAAAAGCTCTCTTAAACTCCTTAGAAATCTTGGGAAAATTGAAAGGAAAAATGAAAGGAAGTAGAGAATGAGAATGGCGGTGGAAATGGATGAAAATGAAGGGTTTATTTCACTTAACCCTTTTTACCTCATATTATAACCTTCCTTTCCCATTTTACCCTTGTTCTTTCTTGGAAATTCCATCTATATTCTTTGATTCATTTCACTCACTCCCCCACACTAACCTATTCTCCATGAAATTTCCTTACATTTTACTCCCCACTTTTCCTACTAATTAGGGGTAGAAAGGTCATTTTTACCCCTATGAAGAATTCTCTAGAAACTCATTAAATTTTTTAACTGGCTCGTTGATGAGAATGCAAAATGTCATATTTACCCCCCTTAATGCCTAGTCTTTTATACCTATTTGCTGCCTAAAATGTACTGATTTTTATTCTATTTTGACTTAGGAAGCAAATGGGAGCGTTAATTGCAAAACGGAACTAATTAAGTGAATTCGGACAGTTTTGACGTTGTTTCGTATTTTGGGCATAACTCTCTCATCTGAGCTCCGATTGAGATGATTCAAAATGCTGTAGAACGCTAAGAAATATATCTACAACTTTTATGTTTTGAGTTTGGAGAGATAATTGCTGCATCAAGGTTGTAATTGGGCTTGAAGTTGACGCATCTGCACTGCCGATGTTCTGGAACATTCTGCCTTGTAATGCAAGTCCAAGAGGCAGTTTATTATTGGAAGATTTGAAGACATGTGGCACACGAGTTACAGCTGGACACATCACTTTCCTATTTTTATTTTTAAGACTTTATTGTATTTTCAATTAATTAGAATCAGATTAGGATAATTGATTTTAGGAGATTGAGTTGGATTCAAACACTTGAATTAGATTTTTGGGAGGGGAGATCAGATCAGTTTTTTTTGGGTGGACACACGCCTCTCTCTGGCTCTCTGAACTTTTCCTCTGTAATTCGGTGATGGCCATGAGAGGCTGATTTTGATAACTTGGTCGAAGTAAACGGAAGCCTCGGAATCGATAAACTGTGAGATCTAATATAATTTTCTTTGTGTTCAATTTTCGTGTTTGAGTATTGGATGTTTTTCTATGCCTAATTTTATGATTGTTTCATTTAATTACTAGGGAGGCCTACTAGTTTATTAATTGTCGCAATCTACTGCTAAGTTAGATATCAAATCCGTAATTGTTTGATCCCTCCAACTTGCGAAGCAATTAGGGTTAGTAATTTGCTGCGTCAGGAATTAATAACCTTACGAAGAACATTCAACTAAATTAAATACAACCGCTTGTGTTTGTGTTGTTTAGCTTCATCGATCTCTCTAATTCTTAAGGCTGCCACTAGATTAAATCTTGAGCGCTTGTCTAGGGTTGTTTAGGGGTAAGATTAATTAGGATCGCTTGTTTCCTGATTAATTACAATTAAGGAGAGATAGGAAATTAGTTCCAACGGTGAATATTCAATGTGTGAATTGATTATCTTCGCGTCAATGATCAGTTGTAAGATTCCGATGGTGGATGTTGACGGAGACCAAGTTTCGTTATATTAATTGAATTCGAATTAAATTGTTTTTGTTTTTGCTGAGATTGTTTTCTGTTTTACACAAAACCCCCCAGCTTTGTTCACATAACATCAAATTCGGCTAGACACTCTTCGTGGGATCGACCCTGACTTACACTACTACGTGTATTTTTAGGTTTTAATTCTGGGTGCCTACGACAGCACGCCACTCGTCGCCGCGGCGAAGAAACTTCCATCGCCCCGGCGAAAAGTTACAGAGTCGACACCGCCTTCCTCAAAGCCAATGTCACCACGACGAAGAACGGCGAAGACTATTCTTCGCCCCAGCGAAGACTACAATTCTAAGAATCCTCAAAACTCAACCAATTTCAACATACAAACTCAATTAAAACCGAATCAATGAACATTTAAGCAATACAGCAAATCTTAACTACATACCTCAAGCGGGGCATTACATTGTTCTTCCACGTCATCGTACAAAATTTTTGTACGAAGACTGAGTAATCTCCACGTGTCCTCCTTTTTCAGATAGTAGATGACATGGACCCTACAGCGACCAGATCAAATGAAGGGACAAGCTCACAAACGCAGGACGCCCCAGTGGGTCCTGCACAAGAGATTCTGTCGGTAGATACCCAAGACGAGGTACAGGAGGCAGTAGACCAATACATAATTAGCGTGGATGTCTACCGTTACCAGAACCATACAGCTTGGAATCCACCAGAGGGAATGGTTGCGATCTCCAAAGCTATAGTCAAGTGCGGAGCACTGATTCCCTTCCATCCTTTTATCAAGTCGATCCTCGATCACTTCGGGGTCGCACCTTTACAACTGAAGCCTAACGCGTATATAATAGTTGTGGCTATGTACATCGCGTGCGCCGAGTATGGCCTCAGCCAATTGACTGCACTGGAGCTCGCCTGCACGTATTATTTAAAGAAGAGCAAGGACAAAGACTCTTACTACCTCTCAAGGCGACCCACAATCGAGGGAGGCATCACAATTACCCCAGCAATGTCATGGCATATGAGACCAAGTTTTTCTTTTTTCATTATGATGGCATCTGCCGTTTTAAGGAGCCAAGTAGGTTTTCCCCTGATTATACTTGGTGAATTTTTTTTTCTTTTTGGCTTTGTTTTCTAACGATCTCTCTTGTATCTTCGCAGGGAACAAGTCGACCAGGCTGATAGAACTTTCTGACATTAGCCAAATAGTTTCATTCGGTAACCTGCCAGATTACTGTCGCGACATGAAGCGATTCATGACAACCACAAACTTGAGGAAATACGGCTTCTTCAACTCTAAATCGACCTTGGAACCCCTACTTCGTAAATGTTTACGGTCCCTTTAGATTTTACCTTTGCGTGCAGCGAACCTTTAACTAACAGTACCTGTATGTCACAAACATGCCGCCCAAAGTGCCGAAATCGCTAAGGGAGAGAGCATTCGTTTTTCCCCGGGTCGACGCCACAGGACCAACCGAGACGGGCCCCAGCGATATCCCCGCTGAAGGAATGCAGATAGGGGCGTAGCCACCTACTGAACAACCAGGCTCAACCCACGACTGCTCGTACAAAGTAGAAAACCATGAGCTAGAAGACCAAGAAAAGAAAAGTGATGCAGCCCAAAGAGTCAAAGTCCGAGCAGGAGGTCTTGGGGGTGCAGCCTAAGAGGTCGCAGCCTTATCAGGCTCTTCACACTAGAAGGAGCTCGAGGTGCGTAACCGAGGTTACAATTCTATTGAGTCGTTCGCTTAGAGGACAGACAGCGGCCTCTGGGAGGAGAGAAGACAAGGGGTCAACTAGCGAGGTGCCCTCGGCTACAAGAGCTAACACCTCGGTGTTGGACTCCATGGGTCAGCTTTTAGAGCACCTTCAACCGTTGGTGTTCACCCTTTTGGAGTGCCAACTTGCCAAATTTTTTTATGAGCTCGTGGCCTTCAACCCTACGGACTTGATGATCAGGGCAATCCAACTACAAAGCCAGATAAAACTGTTTATCCTCGTCGAGAACTTTCCAATACTTACTCTTTTTCAAGCAGCCTAACACTTGCTTATTACTTGCGCAATCTTTGCTCGCCCTAGACTTGGCCCAACTAAAGACCCAATTGGAAGCTACCGGGGGACTCTCCGAGCTGAGGGAAGAGAATGCACAGCTGAAGCTGGATTTGGCAACTGCGAAAGAAGGGTTGGACCTGAACATCGTCCAGACAAATTAATACATGTTGGAGAGGAACTCTGCCCTCAATACGGTGGAATTCCAGAAGATCGAACTGGAGAAGGGGGGAGAGGAGCTCAAACTGCTTCAAAGAATGGTGGTTAGGCTCACCAGGGAGGCTGGTGAGAAAAAGGCAGAGTTGTGAGCGAGCTCTAAGTGGGCCTTGTGGGCAGAGAAAGAGAGAGCTCGGTTGTGGGAGACTTATAAGAAGTAGAAGAAAACTCTTGAAACGGACCTGGAAACGTCCCAGGGGCGGCTCGCTTCTTTAACTGAAGAGATACAGCAGCAAGAGTTGGAGATCGAGAGAAAAGCTGCTGACTGGCTAATCCAATCAATTTATGCCCTGAGGCCAAAGAACCCAACCATGGACCTTACTGAGCTCTCGGATGATTACTAGAGGATCCTTGCCTCTATGGTGCAAGCTGATGATGAGGTAGATCAAGGCCTTTATTTGGAAGACGATCATCTAGAGGGGCATGTTCTGGAGGACCTAACAGCTGAGCAGGAAGTCGACGACCAGCTTGGGATACCAAGGTCACACCGGAAGGGCCTAGGGACGAAGACCAATGATCGCTTCTGCCTCTACTTTTCCCACAACTTTGCTTATCTGTCTTTGCATAGTCTTCTGTACTAAATGATTCATGAATGAATTTGATCGTTTTTCAAATTATTTGTGAGTACTTATAATTTTTCGCACTTCACAAACATTGTACAAAACATTGCACATGCGAGCAGGAGGACGCGCTCCAACTATTTGTGATACTAAATTATTTGTGAATACTTATAACTTTTCGCACCTCACAAACATTACACAAAACATTACACATGCGAACAGAAAGATAACAACGATGCGAATAACAAAATCACATTTATACAAGATGAATTTTACTTGACAGTGATCTTAATTACAAATGCCATACAAGGGAATCTTTACAAGGAAAAAGTGAGTTCGGAATTACTGATAATAAGGGTAAAGATGCTTAGCATTCCAAGCTCGCGGTACTTCTGAACCGTTAAGCCTTTTGAGGTGATAAGTCCCCGGGTGTATCACCTTAGCGACGCGGTAGGGGCCTTCTAAATTTGGTTCCAATACTCCCGCACTTGGTTCCCTTGTACCAAGAAGAACTTCTTTTAGAACCAGGTCACCGACCTGAAAGTCTCTTCTCCTGACTTTAGAGTCTAAGAATCTTTTCGCGCACTAATGGTAGGCTGTTATTCTTAACTGAGCCTTACCGCGATGTTCTTCAACTAAATCCAGACTTGCGCGCATGAGCGCTTCATTGTCAGTTTCATTGAACAGGTCTCTCCGAAGTGAGCCAGTCCCTACTTCCACATGGATCATTGCCTCGCAGCCATACACTAGCGGGAAAGGTGTTTCTGAAGTAGAGGTCCTCGGAGTTGTCATCTATGCCCATAGGACTTCTAGGAGGTCGTTGACCCGATTTCTCTTGGCAACGCCAAGTTTAGCTTTCAAAGTATGCTTGATGGTCTTGTTGACAGCTTCAACTTGGCCATTTGCTTGCGGTCTTACGACTGAAGCGAACTTTTTGTGGATCCCCAACTCATCGCAAAACTGCTTGAATTCCTCGTTATCAAACTGCTTCCCATTATCAGAGATGAGGGTATGAGGAATTCCGTAGCAGCACACTATGTTTTTGAAGACGAAGTCCTTGAGCTTTTTAGTAGTGATCATGGCCAAGGGTTCGACCTCAGCCCACTTGGTGAAATAATCCACCGTGACCACCACATACTTGACCTCTCCCTTTCCAGCTGGCATGGGTCCAATAAGATCAATTCCCCACATAGAGAATGGTCAGGGGCTGGTCATGGTCATCAGCTGGTGGGAAGGAGCTCGCGGTATGTTCGCAAACCGCTGACAGTTGTCACACTTTTTTACAAAGTTGAAGGTGTCTTCTTGGAGTAGGGGCCAATAGTACCCTTGACGAACAACTTTGTTAGTGAGGGATCGCGCAGCAGTATAGTTACCGCAGATCCCTTCATGTATCTCCCTCATGATATAGTCTGCTTCCTCATCGGTTACACATCGGAGGAGAGGGACGCTAAACCCCTGCTTGTACAATTGATCTCCTATAAGTGTGTAAAGAGCAGCTCTAGTCCGCATGGTTCTTGCCTCAATCTTGTTGTTGGGCAAGGTCCCATCTCGGAGATACTGAATAATTGGGGTTATCCAGGAAACTGATTCTACTACATTCACGGCCTGCTCGGGCGAGCTGATACTAGGGATCTCTATGAACCGAATAGGAATACTTTCTGGTGCATCTGAGTCCAACGATGAGGCTATTTTTGTCAAGGCATCCGCGACAGAATTACTATCTCTAGGAATCTGCGTGATCGTGAAGTACTTGAATGGCTCGAGCACGGCCTTAACTTTCTTCAGATAACTGATCATATTTTCTTCCTTAGCCTGATATTCTCCCAAGATCTGGTTAACAACCAGCATAGAGTCGTTATGAATGCTGATCGCGGTCGACCCCATGTCTTTTGCCAACTGTAGACCAGCGAGCAATGTTTCATACTCAGCTTCATTGTTGGTCACTTTGAACCCAAACCGAAGAATACCGTGGATGCGAGTCCTTTCGAAACTAAGAAGGAGAACGCCTGCCCTGGCCCTTTTCCTGTTCGAGGATCCATTGACATAGAGGCTCCAGGTCGATAAATTCTAAATGGTTTCCTAGGTGACTTCGCTAGCCTATTGCTCGGATTCCTTAACCGGTTGGTATGAGAACTTCGAGATGAAGTCGGCAACAGCATGCCCTTTAATGGTTGCTTTCGGTCTGTAATGCAGATCGAACTGACTTAGTTCCATCGCCCACTTGAGCAACTTACCTGAAGCCTCTGGTTTTTGGAGGACTTGCTTGAGCGGATAGTTAGTCAATACATGGATTGTGTAGGCGTGGAAACAAGGTCGCAACTTCCTAGAGGCAATCAACAGGGCATAAGTCAATCGCTCCATTTCTGGATACCACATTTTGACGTCTAGTAGATGTCTGCTCGCATAATATACCGGCCAGTGGACCCTGTCTTCTTCCTACATTAGAGCTACACTGACTGCATGCTGAGAGATAGATAGATACCGAAGAAATTCAAATTTCTTTGAGAAAGGGGCTTGGACATAAGAGGTGGCTTCCCGAGGTGCTCTTTAATGCTTTGGAAAGCCTGTTTGCATTCGGGAGTCCATTCGAATCTCGACAGGAGGGGAGCAACTAACACTACTAGAGAAAAGGGAGACGCCTCTACGACCTGCCCTTGCTCATTTTGTTGAGCCTTAAGCTGATCCAAAGCTTGCTGTAGCTCCTAAATTTGAGGCAGTAGAGCTATCTGGGGATCACTTTCCGCAACGCGGGTTTGACCCTTACGGTTGCGGTTAAGGAAAGATTGTAAATCGGACTCTTCTTCACCCCTGTCGGATGCTTCAGCCAATCTCGGCACATGCTAGCTAGAGTTGTGTGACTGCATCGAGTTGTTCGAGGAATCTTTTCGACCTCCGCGGTGGTACGAACTGACCCGCGAACGATAGGAATCCCCTGCATGACGACGATCGAAGTCGTCCTTTTGGCGATTTTGGGAATCTCCCAGCCTTGCACTTTTGTGGGAGTGCCCATGCGGCGTGGCGTGGGATGGCTCGTGCTACGCGACATATCGTCGAGTCGTAATGCCGCTAGTGATCTACCCAGGGCGTTATCGGTGTTCGCTAGTCCCTCAGAGCCCTA
Organism: Pistacia vera; assembly: GCF_008641045.1. Classification (NCBI taxonomy): domain Eukaryota; kingdom Viridiplantae; phylum Streptophyta; class Magnoliopsida; order Sapindales; family Anacardiaceae; genus Pistacia; species Pistacia vera. The sequence continues at coordinate 282,977 of NW_022196217.1, forward strand.
AGGTTCGCTGTACGCCACTTGTTTTCCCTTTTCTCTGATGCGCTGCAGTGCACACGGCATGGGCTTTCTCCCTTTTCCACGCTTTCACTCGATCTGCAGGCGTTTTTAGCGGTAACACTGCTTCATTGGATTCGGGTGGAATGACCAGATCCAATCAGTCCAGCCTTCAGCTGACCGTTTGAAGAGTATTATTAAACCTCTCCAAGTAATTCATGACAGTTGGGTCAGGCTGTGAGCTTGAAGGAATATCCCCCATGATATTCTGCTGGGCTGGTGGCACTTTAGGAGAAGTGCCCTATACTTGGGGGATTGCTTCATTACCATGACTGGTTCGCTCAGATTCGAAGCCGCGGGCCATTTTCTATTATGGGATCGATTAGTCAGAGATTTCTCTGATGAAGAGTAGGTACTAAATCAGGCCCTCCTTCAAGCGCCAAACTATTGATGCTTGATTTGGACACCAACTATTCGCACCCAGGAAATGCTAAGCAGACTTAGAAGTCACACGTGATATGAGAATATTTAATTAAAAAAAAGGGTGAGAAGCAATGTTTAAAGTGGTTCGGATGCTCAAAAACGAATCCTACATCCACTGATATTATATTAATGAATAAGGTCAGGTCGCATTAAGCGAGCTGAGTTACAGCTTAGAGAATACAATGGAGAGAGAGAGTGTGAGTAAGCTATTCTAGAGTGAAGTTAGCTAATCCTACAAATGAGAGAGAAGACCTCTATTTATAGTGGGATAAAACAAGGTAATGATTACTAATTCTGCAAGTGGGTGGATACCATGCAAATCCTTCTATGCGTCTCATTGGTCACTTGCCCAAGTGATTTCCTCGACTTATATAGGGATTGGGCACGTGTTACGATATCCAACCATTCGCTAGCCTGGTAGTCACACACTGCACTAACAGGGGCATGCCACTTACGTCATTATGCAACGTGGGTGCGTGTGAACGGTTGCAGATGTTTCCCAAGTTCTGACCATCTTACGCTGACAAGACTCCGTGTCAGCCCTATCTTTTCAGGCATAACAATGTAGCTCCTCTCTCTATTGACTATGCTCTTCCAACAGGTTTACCTGAGGCTGCAAAGCTCAGAAGTCGCCTAGGAATACCTTCGAGTCTGAGGATACGTCCATGAGATTTATAGCAGCTCTGGCTGATATGTCTAACAAGCATATCGAGGAGGTGGATAAGTTAAACCGAGTCCTGGAGTCGAGCAATGGGCGTGTTTCCACTCTCCAGAGAGAATGCTGAGCTGCACGCGCAAACACAGTAAATGGCAGCAAACATGACTGTTCTCGAAAACGAGAGAACGCGGCTTGGGCGTCGCCTCGCGTCGCTTTAGAGGGGTAAAGAGGATTGAGGCAAAAGAGGGGCAAATTAGTGGTGGATTTAGTAATTCGATTGTGCCAGTGGAAGTGAGTGATGGAGTTGATAATGGGTTTAGAAATTAATCTTGGCACCAATTTAATTGAAGTGGAGATTCTCTAATAATTTTGTAGGCACTGAGATTGATTAAATATGTGGTGAGAAAGTCTGGTGTGGAGTTCAGGAGGGAAATGCAAAGACGTTCAGCGGCGGTTCGTCAGTTGTTTCATTACAAGGAGCAGTTGGATCCATTGGAGGTGGATGCCATGAATAAGGCTATGCGAGACACCGCTTATGAAACTATATCTGATATATTCTCCGAAGAAAATAAGGCAGGAGGGGAATTGCGACATGGTTTTGGACCGAGAAGTAAGGTTTTCAAGAACTATAGTAATTTGCTTAAGAAATTGATTAAGCACAAGCATGGATGGGTGTTTAATGCTCCTGTTATTAAGGCTATTGGCTTGACCGATTACTGTGCCATTATCAAGCATCTAATGGATCTGGGAACTGTGAAATCAAGACTGAACAAGAATTGGTACAAGTCGCAATGGAAGGGGGAGTTCAATGGAGGTGAAAAGCCGAAATCTTGGGAAAGGAGATGTATATAAAGTGGTGGAGAAGAAAAGGGAAGAAAGAAGAAAATAATAAGGGTATTTTAGTCTTTTCAATTACTGTAGATGAAATTCATTAGCAGATTTGGATGGAAAGTGCGTATTTGGCGTTTTCAAACTTTCTAGGTAGTAAATTGTCTTTGGCAAAGTTTGGGTGGGAACATGTCGTTCCGCCTTTTATAAGAAGTTTAAGTTACCTTGACCCCACACAAACCATCGGAAGTGTTTCTTAAAGGAAAATTTTATCAACACGTGTTATTTAAAAAAAGGAAATGTTATCTCTCATTTTCTTTTTTCTTATTTTATAATAGTATTTATTCAAACTATTATTAAATCAAAGAACCTAAAAAATATATCATATTGAAAACATAAAATATTGATTAAAAAATAAAAAAGATTAAGGATGTTTGTTAATATATTGGAGGAAAACATAATGAATAATTTTTTATTTATGTATAATTTATTATTATTATTATTATTATTACACATAATTACCCTACACTCACTTTGATAATTTTCTAGGCCCGTCATCTCCTTGAAACTTGCTATAGCTCATAGCTGGACGAGATTATCTTCCTCGTATTCTCTTTGTTAAATCCCATCCAAGTATACATTGGATTTTAGATTTTCAATCCAGTCCAATCCAACTTTGAATTAAAACCCACTCCTATCTAATATGTAGAAACTAAAATCTGATCCGCCAATCCAATTTATACAAAATTAAAATCCCATCTAATTCAGTCGTATCAAATTTAAGAACTTTTTGTCAGAATTTGATTATTTCATAATTAAATAATTTAGACATTAGATAACTATTATATTATCTAAACATATGGAAATGATCATATTCAAAATTCTAAACAAATAATGATGCTATGGAGAGACATAAATATGCTGCAGATTACAAAGATAATATAACAAATGTAAATAATCTCAATAAAATAAATTTATCAAGTATTAATAAAATAGACTAAAATTTATAAACTTAAAGACATAAATGAATCGGGTGAGCTTTGAATTGGATTTACTTAGCAAATCTAATAACCGATCCAATCCAATCCAATTAAATCATCGACCAAAATTGGATCGATTTGTAATAGATTGGTTGGTTTGAATGGATCAGATTGGATTTTGAATGCCTTATACTTTTCATTGGCTAAAAGTTATTACAGATGGCTTGTCAAAAGGTGACCTGGGTTTAGCTGTTGCCAATACCACTTATGGACATTGCTCAGATGATCTTCAGAGACAATTGCGAAATTCCAGCTTATCATTTTAATTAATGTTGTTCTTTCTCATTTTGTGATACTTTTGTTTTTTTTTTTTTTTTTAAATGATAAATCTTTTAATTAAAATAAAAAAAATTAACAATAAAATGAAGGGTAAATTTTCTTCATCTTGGGATATACAGCACATAGTTAAAGTTAATATATTTTCAATGACTCCAAAAACTAAAAATAGTTAGGGTGAGCGATTTCGGACACCCTGCAATTTTTGGAAAAACCAAAATCAGAACTGAAACTTTTGGTTCTTAAATTCTTAGAATCGGAACCTGAGATACAGGTTCCTGTTCCTAACCTGAGCAAGCTGTAAAAAATTTTACCCCCCTAATAGTTTAAAAAATGACAAAAACACCTTAAAAGTTTACAAATACACCCCTAACAAATTAAGAAAACATGCTCTTAGTAGTTTTCAACTTTTAATTACTCATTCATTTGTGTCCAATGTGACTCATAGATCTTCTAATCTCTAGACAACACTTGAATTCAATCAAATCATCACAATTAACATAAAATTTCTCAATCAAAACCAAAATATATAAATTTTACATCAAAGCATAGTCATGGAATTAATTTTCGGAATTAAATTTTAGTGAACTTTATTATCCACAAATACAAATATTATATAATATAATATTATAATTACTAGAGTGAAAATGAAGCTAAATTAACTTTAATTGTGAATTTGTGACCAAAGAATAAAATTAAATATCAATTTAATATGATTTATGAATCTTTAATTAAATAATTAGTATGACTCTAACTCTAAGTTTGTTTAATGACTTCTTAATATACTATGATTCATGAGGCATGATTTGTCATACTATAATGTAATATTATAATTAATTAAATTCTAATCATTTAATTAAGTAATGTAGTAAATTATTAATGTTTATAATATAATGTTATAATTAATTAAATAATAATTTAATTAGTAATGTACTAATGTTTATCAATTTATCATGTATAATTAATCAATTACTAATTTACTATACATATACTTAGAATTTGATAATTAAAGTAAAGAACTAAATATTATTCAATCAAATATACTATTTTATTCAAACAATTCTTTTAATAACATTAAAACACTTTTAATTAAATCCTAATTTCAATTATACACTTAACTAGATATGGGGCCCACGCGTTGCGCGGGTATGTTTATTTAATATTTTTTAAATAGGTTGTAGACAAATTGTAACGCCCCACTTGAGGTAGGTAGCTAATGTTTCTTCTTTTGCTCTTATTTGAGTTGGTTTATTAGTATTATTGTTTGGTTGACCTTTGATTGAGTGATATGTTGAATACTTGCCCTGAAATTGGTTGAAATAGAAGAAGTTCAGTGTTCCAAGCTTCGCCGAGGCGAAGAAGAATCTTCGCCGAGGCGAAGAAGAATCTTCGCCGCGGCGAAGAGGTGTTGAAGCCACGGGAAATTGCTAGACAGTTTCGCCGCGGCGACATAATATTCTTTCCCGCGGCGACGGGCCGACCCAAATGTTTGTTAAGTTTTAGATATTTTCTTCCCTAAGGGCAATTTGACCATTCTACCCCTAATTAGTAGGAAAAGTGGGGAGTAATATGTAAGGAATTTTCATGGAGAATATGTTGATATGGGGGTGTGTTTGTAATGAATCAAAGGATATAGATGGAATTCCTAAGGAAGAGTAAGGGCAAAATGGGAATGCTTGTGCATAAATTTCATTAAAAGGAATTAAGTCATTGCAAACCCTTCATTCTTCTTCTCCATCGCCACTCTCCTTTCTTACTTCCTCTCAAATTCTCTTTCTTTTGTTCAAGGATTTTTAGAGGGCTTTTGGAGTGATTTGGGGTAGAAAATCAATCTAAGGCATCCTAAGGTAAGGATTCTTGCTTTGGATGTGAAGTTTTGTGAGATTTTGAGTATATTTGAATATTGAGGGTTTTTGTTCATTTGTTTAAAGAGTAGAGAAAAAGTCAAGCAAACCAAGAGAAAGGAAGAGCTAGTGAGATCTCTCCATAACAAGGTAAGTAAATCCCAACCCAAGTTGAGATTTGAGAATTTTCTTGATTAGGGTTTTAATAGCAATTATGTATGTATGTTATATACATGTTATATGCCATGTTATTGAGTCTTAAATGGAGATTATTATTGCTTTGTGATTGTTCATACATTTCAAGTATAAGAAGTGAGATGTGGGTTGGAAAGGTAGTTTGAGATGGAATTAAAGGATATTGAGAAATCCTTTTTGGAAGTGTCTTTCTTTGGCAGGATTTATGGCTATGTGAGGGGGTTTCTCCCCATTTTGGATGGTTAGAGAAAGACATAGAATTATTGTTATAGTAGAGTTTTATTATGCACTTGAGTTGTTTGATGAAATGCCTAATAGAGGTTTGAGTATGAGTAGTGAACCTTAATTCTTGCAACATTGCATGTTGGCATTTCATAAGTGCATTAGTGGAGATGAACCATCCATAGGCATTAATTGTGCATTGAGAAGTGACTTAAGAAAGAGTAGGAAACTTTGTGTATGCACTTGCTCTATGAGTAGAGAACTTTGTGGATGCAACTACTCTAAGGGTAGAGAGAATGAGAAGTGCTAGAGTAGAGTGAATGAGAAGAGTATTAGAAACGGGTTGATGCTTTGTGATCGTCACCCGATAGTTATTAGAAACGGGTTGATGCTTTGTGATCGTCACCCGAAAGTCATGAGGAACGGGTAGGTGCTTTGTGGTCTCCACCCGATAGTTATGAAAACCGGGTAGGTGCTTCGTGATCCCCACTCGGTAGTCACTAAGAACGGGTTGGTGCTGTGTGAACTCCACCCGACAGTCATGAAGAGTGAGATGGTGCTGTGTGAACGCCATCCGGCCGTACCTCCGGTAAGATGAGGCCATGACGTTTAGTAGAAAACAACAGAAAGTGTGAGGAAAGAATTAAGAGAAATACATACGGGGATAAACAGATAGAGGGTTTACTTACTGAGCATTATTTTGTGCTCACCCCGTTATTTTCCTTTGTGGATGCAGGATCTAGGTGATGATGCAGTCGGAGGGGCGTCGGCAAGCGAGGAGCAATAGCTACACTGTTTCCCCTGTTTTTGTCTTTGTAAATGGCTTTTTGTAAATGATGCGCTTTGTGTATAAAAGACTTATTACATATAATAAAAAGAAAAGTTTTGGGCCCATTTTCTATCATTATTATGCATGCATTGTACTAGTTACAGCAGTTGTTACACAAATTTATTCTAACATAATAAAGTAATTAGATTAAGAGATAATAATTGTTAGATTATACAAGTTTTAGAGTAAATATAACTTCTATATATGTACAGAGTTGTGTTAACATAAAATTAATAATTGTATCTTTATAATTATTAATATCAATTAATATTATGAAGATCAATTATTTGAACTTAAAATTTATATTGAGTTCATTTTCAGGTTTGGTATTGACTGGTAATTTTTTTTTCTCATAGTATAGGATTCTTTCCAGCCCAGGTTTGAAAACAAACTAACTTCCATCTTTATACGTTTTTCTTGAAAATGGTTAGATTTTTGGAATGTTTATGTAATGTACTTATATAATTATTGTTAGTACTCATCCAATGTGTGAAGATGGGAGAATTAAATCAAAACTAATGTGTTATGATGGAGAACAATTTTCAATCAATTAATGAGCAACACCAAAATCAAGATAAAATTGAATATAGAGAATAACACTTTTATTATAAAAAAAAATAAGTACATCGTTTTTTCATCCTTTGAAATGGGTTTTGACGATACAGACTTTATTTTTTATTTTTCTTATAGTTGTTCAGTTCCTCTTGTGCGTATGCGTACTCTCTTGTTTAGGTTATAAATAATATTCATGGCAGATTCCATGATTTGTAACATTTGGTCAATAACTTCTGCGAATTTGTCTCTTGTAGTATGTAGATAATCCAGATTGCTCTCAACTTTTTTTAAAATCTCCCTCAATTCCAGCATTCCCTGAAAAATGTCTATACCAATTGCAGAAACAATATACAATCAAATTTTATAAATATATGGAAACGGTAACATGAATGTGTAAATATAATTATCAGATGAACTCTCGACATATCAAAAAAAAAAAAAAAATTTAATGGTTTTTATATTCCTACAAATATGTGTCATTGTTTTGTTTGCGATTTTGTAATATAGGATACAAAAGATGTGGAACATTTATACCTTCTGGTTGCCTCAGTGGAGAATTACTGTTGTTGCGGTCGTTGCAGATTCTTTTGGTTGTGATGTTTTGTCAGCCATTTTCGAATCAAGTTTTGAAGAAGAAATGAACAATTAAAGTATATAGTATCTGAAGAAAGTTAAATGGGTGATTGATGTCAGAGCAATATTTATAGGAGAATAGGATACGAAATGGTTGAATATGAACATACATCTAGTAATAAATAAACGTGTCGATCGAAAAAGTGTTAATAATTATTTGGATAAGGTAATATGAACATTAGTAGACTATCTGTACAATATTAAAGAAAATCATAATAAATATTTTGTTAAGTGTGCAACCTATTAGTTAGGTAGTTAATAATGGTTGGGCAAGATGTTGAGTTATTATGATAAATAAACAATGTGATTTATTAATAATAAAATCTTATTGATACATTTTTAAAGGATTGACAATAAATATTAAGTAATACTAGCCTTACAAAGAGCCATACAAAGAGTCAAATCCAACCCTTGAAATTCATGATTGCCTCTTTCTTTCTCTCTTTTTCCCTTCTTTCAAAGGCTGGATTTGACTCTTTGTATTCCTCTTTGTAAGGCTAGTATTACTCATAAATATTTTGTCAAGTATCAAAGTCAGAGATGATATGATGATGTCACAATATATTTGCTACTTTTTTAATTATGGTTCGATAATATGGTTATGAAACATGCATATAGTTCGACTTTGACCTTGTTCGATCAATAATGGTACAAAAGTTTTTTTAAATATATAATAGAAATGGTTATTTCTAGTTTTTTTTTTTTAATTAAGATTATAATATATTTAGATTGATGTTTGTTGTATATGTTCAATTTTTTAACATAACGTTTGAACAATTTCTGGGGTACTGTATCACATAGTATAAAAGTTGCCTTGGGAAAATTAACAGACATCTAACAACAGATAGACACGTTAATTGAAAAAGTCTTGACAACGTGTAGCAAAATTGTTTGTGGCGCATTAAAGGAGAGCATAATAAATAGTTAACAATGGTTCGGTAGGCGGGTTTCCAAATTATGTTGTGATTCAGTGCAGAATTCAATCTTATGAATAATGGAATGGAAATTTATTTTTATATGTTATAGGAACAGTATTTAGATTACTATTTGTCAAACACGTTTAATTATTTGAAATTGTCATAATCATTGGTGTTTAATATTTTTATTAAATATTGTTTACATTTTACTGATCATTGTAATTTTTTGATGAAATTTTCTTTATAAGTTATTGAATTTTTGGATCAATTGTTGATAATTCAGTGAGTTTTAACTTCTATTTTCATATTAAACTAAAAAGCATTTAAATTTGTACATGTGCAAGAAATTACATAAATTAAATTTCATACAGACTATTTAGTAATCCACATTACATCTATGACATGTGATATTTTCTGGTGACGTTGATCTACCCTAGTGTATACGATTTTGATTCTCCTTGTCAAGTCCCAAATATTCATCTTTTAAGTGAATTTTTGCAGTTGGAGTCAGGGACTTGAATTCTTCCCTGCAATATTTCAGTTTGTAGAAATGATTTGGTAGTTTTACTAATTTCATTAGAATTTGTATACCTCTGTTGTCATGTATAGTAAGGAGAGTAACGGCAGTGTGATATATTGCTTGCATGCTATATTTTTGGCAAACTGCAATCAGTAGTTTTAATCCCATATATGTATCATGTTCGATGAAGAACAAATGTGTTCCTAGCAGTAGCAAAGCTTGTTTATTTTCTACTTCTGCAAGTGTCTTCAGAATAGAAAGTCCCATTGTTGTTATTGTTGGTAGTTTGTGTCGTTGTTTCGAAATGTCCATTCTTTGTAAAAGTTGTTTTATGTTTGCTTGTTTGTTCAGAGATTTGCACCTATAAATTGTACGGTAAGTAATGGTTTTGAAGCACAAGATTCATAATAGTTAAAAAAAAAAAAAAAAATCCATATTTGGGAATCATAATACCATTACTTTATGATTAAGCAATTAAGAATAAATAAGTGTACCAAATATGACTCACTTAAATATGGATCCTAAAATGCATTTTGTTTTTTGTTTATTAAAAAACTATTAACAACTAAAGATGCACATGGTTCGGCAGAGTCATTTGTATGGCTAACCATTATTGTTATAAGACTGTTGCGGAACAAAGTACTATCTTATTGTTATTAATTGTATATTTAACCATTTTTTGTAATATCATTTTCTGTATGACTAAGAAAATAACAAAATCTATAGATTAACAAAAGACGATGGTTCTAGTAAAACTTATGTTGACCGTATTGCTTGTAAAGCGGTGTGATCTTTGTCAGTTGATTTTACACTGATTCGTTGTAGAATTTCTGATGGTAATTGTAACAGACCTGTGGGTTGTTTTTTGTTATTTTGAAAGGAATCATGATGTCTTGGTGTTGTTTTTTGGATGCAAATATATGGAAATTATGTTGTCGATATGGTATCTGTGGTTTATATAGTTCGCATGTGGTTAGCAAACCCTTTTTTTTCTTTGGTATTTCAACTGCTTAGATAATGTTCTGTTTATTATTAATAGGAGTCATCATTTTTATCTGAATCTGGTTTTGAGAATACCAAAGGTTCTTTGGGAAAACAAATAATTGTCTAGGAATAAGTAAACACGTTGATCGAATAAACGTTAATAAGTTCTTGCATAAGAGGATACGAAACGGTAGAAAACGTAATAATTATTTTGTTAAGTATTCAAGTCAGAAATGTCATGATGATATTATAATATATCGTTGGATAGTCAACAATGGTTCGACAGTCGTGCTTCAAATAGATGTTATCATTCGGTGTGGGATTTAATTTGGTTGTTAATAGAATTGAAGTTTTTTTCAATGTGCAATAGGAATGTTTATTTATAGATTTTGTCAATTTACAAATAATATATTTAGATCGATGTTTGTCAAGCATGTGTAGACAATCCAATTATAAAATTGAATATAGAGAATAACACTTTTATTGAGATATTTTTACCTGTGTAATAAATCATATAAAGAACTCACTAAAAATTATATTTCATACATACTATTTGGTAATCGACGTTACATCTTGAACATGTGATATTTTCTTGTGACATTGATATGTTCCAATGTATACGATTTTGATTATCTTTGTCGCAAATTCGGAATATTCTTCTTTTAATGAGAATCGTCGCAATTGGAGTCATGGACTTGAACACTTCCCTGCAATTTTTCAGTTTGTGGAATTGATTGGTTAGTTTCACTAATTTCATTAGAATTTTTACACCTCTGCTATTGTGCATAGTGATTAGAGCAATGGCGGTTTGATACATTGCTTGCTGGTTATTTTGTTTGCAAGATGCAATAAGTAGTTGTAATCCTCTGTTTCTATCATGTTCCACAAAGAACAAATGTGTTCCAAGCAGTAGTGAAGCATGCCTATTTTCTGCTTCTACAAGGATCTTCATAATTGAAAGCCCTACAGTTGTTATTGCTGGTAGTTTGTGTTGTTGTTTGAATATGTTTCTTCTATGTAAGACTTGCTTTACGTTTGACTGTTGGTTTTGAGATTTGCACCTGTAAATTGTAAGTTAAATAATGGTTTTCAAACACAAGATCCACAATAAAAACAAAAAAATTGTTTTCCAAACACAAGATCCACAACAACAAAAAAAAAGTGTAAATAATAGTTTCAAACAGTTGGTAATCATAATATCATTACTTGTATGTTCAAGAAGTTAACAATAAAAAAAGTGTGAAAAATATGGTTCAGTTAAATATCCATTCTAAAATGTAGTTTGGTTTTTATGTATTAGAAAGTTGTTAAGAATTAAAGGCACAAGTGATTCGGCATAATCTGTTTCATTTGTTGGGAGTCGACATACGGTTTTCTATATGACTAACAAAACAATGAAATCAACAGATTAACCGAACATTATGATATTAGTAAAACTTACGTTAACCATGTTGATTGAAGAGTGGTGTTGTTATACTGAATTGCTTTTGCAATGATTCGTTGCAATATTTGTGATGCTAATTGTAACATGTTTGGGTTGTGTTTTTGTTCTTTTGTAAGGAATCATGTTGTTCTGGTGATGTTTTTCTTTTTGTGTGTGTGTGTGTGTGTGTGTGTGTGTGTGTGTAAGTATATTGAAATTATAAAGTTGTTATGGTCTTAGTGGTTTATATAATTTTTGTGTAGATATTTGATAGCAAACAGTTTTCTGTGTGTTTGGATCTGATAGATATTATCGTGTTAATTATTAATGAGAAATAACGTTGTTAGTTCTTAATCTCGTTTTTAGTATTTTTCTAAATTAATTATGGTATTTTTATTTTGTTGAACATTAATTATTTGATTTTGTTATATATATCAGATATCGTTGCTTCATTGTTTATTCTACCAAGAAAAATTGATTATTCTATTCAACGAATATAAACTTTTTTGTTCATAATCATTTAATGTTAAGTACTAATTTATCTTAAGTGTAAGCGGTTTGCATTCATCTATATCTCTACATAGGTATAATAAGTATTTGATACATTCGATTAATACGAATCTTTTTAAATTCATATAAATTAACGTATTGGATGATATTTTGTGCATTTTACATGAATTATGTGCATATCTTATGTAGGTGTCTAATGCTCTGGAAGTTCTATGAGATAATTGGGCAACTGGTCAAATGAAAGAGGGTGCCATTGCTATAAGAAGATGGGAGGATCTAGACACTGACTTATTGGTGAAAATCTTCCTATGTTTTGATGTTTTCCAGTTGACTTCAGGCGTTGCTCACGTTTGTGATTCATGGCGTTCAGCTTGTTGTGATCCTCTGCTTTGGAAAACTCTTGATTTGTCAATGTTGAGATCAAATTTTATCAAAATCCCATTAGAGCCACATGTTTACATGGATGAGTGCTCTGATAAGGCGTACTCATTTGTTTAATTTCATTGAGTCTCAACCGGGGACAGATAAGAACCTTGATTTTTCACTTCAATTTGTATGCAGGGGACGAACAATTTACTTATATTGCTGAAAGGTAATTTTTTTATGTTTATATTTAAAACCTTGCTGAAAGTTAATTTTTTTTTTTTTTATTCTCGCTATTTATTGACTGAGTCTTTGGCATTGCCTTTGGTACCAGTGATCATCACCTTTAATTTTCTTTTTGGTACAGTGAATTTGGAAGTAACGCACCATATTATTGTCTGCAGGTGCCCCCATCTAAGGCGTCTTGTTATGCTAGCTTGGAACAGAATAAAGAAGGATGTAATTTGCAAGGCCATTCGTACATGGAGATATATTGAATCCCCGACAATGCCTAGTATAGTAAATCTGCCTTATCTTAAAGAGGAAATAGCCCTAAATTGCAAGAACTTTAGTGAACTCAAGGTCATGGGTCCTTTTGATGTTCTCTTTGCTTCCACGGTAGTCAAATTTCTTCCAAATTTGAAGGTTTTGAGCTTGAGATGTTCAGTGATAGTTAAGGATGCCCTATTTCTTATATTGGATGACCTACCAAATCTGGAAGTCCTCAACATATCACATAGTCTTTTTATAGAAGGTCTACTTCTTCCTCCACTGATGCCCAAAAAAATTATTAAGAAGCTCAATAAAATCATCTTGGAGAAGGCTGCTCGATTACATGAGTTCTTAACATGTACTGAGCACTCATGCATCATGTGCCAGTGTACTCGAAGTGATGAAGGCTTTATGAGGTGGTACAAGTATGAGGAAGGTCTATGGAAAATGGATGAGGCGAGGTCTCTTGCTCTTTGATTAGGACACTGTAGAGACTATAATTTTAACATTTTGTTTTGCTTGTATGTAATAAATAGATAATATGTTGTTGAATAAGCATATATAGAATTGGTCTGTTGTGTTTTAGGTCGTCAACATTGTAATACTTGCATGATGATCTTCTCCCATGGGAAAAGTATTATTTGTCTGCATAATTATGTACATATGTTAAAATTTCACTTTCTGTTGTTTCAAATTGATCTTTTGTTGTTCATTTATGTTATTTCAAAATGAAGTGGTTTCAAACTAATACACAATTGTGTATTTTATATATTTCAATGCATGTTATTTATTTTGTAATTGTTATTGTGAAATTCATTTATATTGTCAGGTTTAGTGCTTGATAGTGAGATTTTGAAGGAAACTTTGAGTTTCGCTTCTTTTATACTTTGATGATAAGTTATAGTGACATTATTCAGCTAAAGTGGTAATATTAAAGTTTTACTGTGTTCTGTTGTTTTGCCTTTGTAAAATTCATAAATGATGAAAAACGTTGTCGTTTAAAATGTTGTTGATACTTAAAGAAAACATTGAGGATTTAATATTCAGTATTTTACTTGAAGTAAATTTGGGGATTTAGGGTTTTCTCTATCAGTTTCAGCTTTAAAGGCATTTGTCCCAGTTTGTTTTTCGCATTTTCCATGTGCGTCTTTTCTCGTTGACTGAAGTTGAGATAAGTAAAGTAATTTTCTTCAGTTACAGTGACAATGTCGTTTTTTATTTTACATTGGTCTAATTAATTTGTCATTGATTTTAACTTTGATTAAAGTGCATGTTATTGTTACAGAGTTCTGAGATTTGTTATTATTGTTATAAGAAGTTGTTGTTAGGTGGTTGTGCTGATAATTTGTTATGCTCAGGTTGTTTATTGGTTTATCTGGTAGTCGTGTTGTAGATTACTTTCTCGATAAGTTTACTACTGAAATTGGTGTCTTTCTTACTACGATTTTGTTTGTTCAGGTCAGGTTGTTTATTTGTTGTCCTGGTAGTCACATTACACACTATTTTCTCGGTAACTACTGGAATTGGTGTTTTTTCTCATTACGATTTTGTTTATTATCTTGTTGTATTTAGTGTATATAGTAATACTATCATTGATTTATGAATTGATGTTATGAAATGCCAGTGGTACAAATGCTGCAGAAGTTACCATCATTGTTATCATGTAATTATCTATTTATTTTTTTGGAATAGTTGTCAAGGTTTTGGTATTCTCTGCAGCACGCCTGAGATATTGTTGTTTTAATTTGTGTCTCTATCACATATCAGGAAGAATAAATGTCTTCCAAGTAATAACAAAGATTTACAATTTCTATTAAGTTGAATTATTGTCTGTTTTCTCTATTTTTATTTATTTGATGATATTATTCTTTCATTGTAGTAATGGCTCCCAAAAACTTGATGAAATTTATTCGAAGACTTGATTCCGAAGTTCTGTATAAAGGAGGATCAAGCAGTGATTCCAAGTCAGAATTATTAATGCCTTTACAGACTTCTGTTTTACCTGCTTCAGCCTCCAATTTTGTGAAACCTAATTCTGGGTTCCTGCCATGTTAAATTGATTGAAGAAGAAGATAATCAGTCAGAAGAAATTCCATTACTTAGATTGGTGAAACAGCAGAAAAGCTGTCAACAAGAGGGTTCAAATATGAATTCTGAAAGAAAATGGAAATTTTTTTCTAAAGAAGAGATAGACAGCAAAACATTCGGCCTAAGGAAAGAGGTAACGTTTTTTCAGTTTATCATGTGAATATATAGTTTATTTGGCACGACAATGTTAATGTGGTTTCATTGTTTTTGAAATAGGCTTACGAAGGTTTCTTAGAAATCAGAGAACGTTGGCTTTTTCAAAAGATGCGATCTCGGATTTGAAAAAAGAAAATGAACATGTGATTTTCAAGGTTCGCAAATTGGAAGAATAGTTGAAAATATCAAAGGAGGTGTTTGATAAGGTCAAAACCGAATTGAAACACTGTCAAGAATCATTTAGAAATGTTGAACAGCATTTTGCAAATGAGCGACAACAAAAGGAAGTCTTTAACAAGAAAAGTAATGAATTATCTGAAGAAGATGATAACATCAAATATTTAATTGCAAGCAGAGAAAATAAAGAAGAGGCTTATGATTTGGTATAGGAAAATGTTTTTGGCCACCAGAAAAGCTTGGGTCAAAGAATTCAAGAACATATTTCCAAATGAAGATTCTAGTTTTTTAGAGACAATGTGTTGAAAAATGAGAAGATACCGGCTAATAGAGATTTTATTAACTGCAATGCTATTGTAACTTTCTCTGGTCCACTTAATGTTGCTTCTGTAAATTTTTAAATCGTTTGTTAAATATTTTGATAATATTTTGACAGTATTTGCCAATATTTTGACAATATTTGCCACGCAAGTTTTTATGGTTGTGTTATTATTATAGATGTGGAAGCATTCAGTTGATGTTAATTTTTGCGTATACGAAAAAAAGTCTCTAGCCCATATAATGTTGCTTTTGTACGTATTTAAAGTGTTTAATAGTACTATTGATGTTAAATATCTTGATGATATCTGTCATGCAAGAGTTTGTGGTTGAGTTGCATATGTCAAAAATATGCATTTATAATACATAATACATATAATGTAGCATTCATTGTACTTGACAATAATAATATAGAACCTTTAAATATCTTTGTATAAAGGAATTTTTTGTTTCTGTATATAATTGAACATTTAATGTGACCTTTTCATATTCATATAAATATCTTCAATTTTTCACATTAATCTCTCATAAACAATGTCTTATATTATATACAATGTATCAATCCTTTTTGTTACAAAGAATGCTTTTTATTATATATAACATTCCAATCCCTTTAATTAAACACTTCTTTGAAAACAATGTTTGTCAATGTTTCTGCCGATTCATCTTGTTGCAAGGGTAGCAGAATCTTAATACCTTGTCTTGAGCTTACTCTTGATATTGCGACTTATAATTGACCATGTGTAAAGACCTGATGTTTCATAAACAATCCTACTGTTTAGAGTGATTGACTCTGGCTTTTGTTTATTGTCAAACAAAAGCTAATTGTCACAAGTAACTGTCTTCTCTTCAACCTGAAAGGCCACTTCATATCTGCATTCAACATTATTATTCTGGGAATTGTAACAATATCCCCAATATTTGACCAGCTAATAATGACCGCTTGTATGGACCACTTTCCTAAATGGGTTATAATCAGTCTGGTTCAATTGCAAAGACCATCAGATTGATTCAAATTATGTAGCAACATAATTGGAATGTCAATCTTCAGATGCAATTCATGTTTTGGCATGCCATAGCACACCAAAGAGTTAAGAAATTCGATCGGATAGAGAATGTCATCATCATCTGAGATACCTGTTGTTTTGCAAGTGCTGTCTAAGCTAAAATACGTCTTTCCATCTGTTGGCAGACTCTGGGTGATATAGTCGTTCAATCTATGTATTGTCTCATTTTTTGGTGTCAATATTGCTCTCTCTCTCTCTCTTTCTCTCTCTCTCTCTCACATATAGTCAATATTATTTATTTGAGCAGATAAATCTAGAAAAACAGCATTCATAATTATTTCTTCGTCACTGGTATGTTGATCGATTTTCAAGTCTTCAGGTATTTGAATGTAACTCTCATCTTTTGCAACGTCCTTTCCTTCTTCAATATCAAGTAACCATTTGTCAAAAGTCTTCAAGTTATCTAATTCTGTTAGGTTTACCAAGTTTGTCTTCAATCTCATGTTCTCTGTAAGTCTCAACACTGTTACATGTTTCCAAAGGGTAGATGATGATAAACAAGCATGTATTATGTCATGTTTTTCCCCTTTTGGTATAACTGGTAGAATCTGTCTGATATCACCACCTAGGGCAACAGTGAGGCCTCAAAATATTCTATCTGCATTTGATTGATCTTTTTTAGACAAAATATCTTTCAAAGTTCTGTCAAGAGCTTCAAAGGAATACCTATTTGCCATGGGTGCTTCATCCCAAAGGATCAAAGTTGTTTGCTCGAGTAGTTTTACCAATTGTGTCTTGTTTTTTATATCACATGTACTTTCCTTAGTGATATCTAAAGGGATTCGAAAATGTGAATGTGTTGTTCTTCCATCGAATAGCAGCAATGCAGCAATTCCTGATGTAGCTACAGCTAGTACAATTTTACTCTTAGATCTTAATTTGGCCATGATTGTTGACCATAGGAAGGTTTTACCTATTCCACCATGTCCATAAACAAAAAATGGTTTTCCACTTTGATTGTTGACGGAATCAAGGATTGAATCGTATATGTGTCTCAAGCCATTGTTGAGACCCTTGTATAAATCATTGTGCAATGTTTTCATGTTGTCGATATCATAATCTAATTCCTCGGCAATTAATCTATTTTGTGAATTCTCAAAAATGGAATAGTTTAGAATTAGCATTCCAAGGAAATCTGCCAAGGATTTTCCTGCCTTTTTCATCAGCTCTTCAATTTCGAATAATGCATGATTCTAAATCTGTTCCTCAGTGCATCTCAATTCTATCATCCGCATTTTCTATTTAAGAATGTAGGGAATGTCTTCAAATAGGCGTTCTGCATTTGATCTCCATAAGTCTTTTGGCCTCACCATTTCATTACATACAATAATAGTTACAAAAATTTGTCTTAACTGTCTTCCGGTAGCCCATGTTGATGCTTCATCCAAGCAATCATTCCACTCTTTATCATCATCCAACAATCATAATGCATAACATGCATATTTGAATGTACTAAATATTTCTTCGTTGACGGTTCGAATATCTTCAAATGATGTTGCTCCTCTTACTAAGTTCAGAAGCATTCGCAAATAATATTTCTCACTGCTACCTGGAAATACAAAATACACCCTGCCAATACACCTTGATTTTTGTCGTGGGGACCATTTTCTTTATGTATCCTTCCAAACCCATTTGCTTGGAAAATCAGGATAAGTCGATGATCTTGCAGATTGGTATCATTGATTACACTTCATCCATTCAGTCAATTTCGTTTGTGCAACAACCTTGCTTTCCAAAAGTTTAACCAAACACTTATTTGGATCGAAAATAACAGTTTGTTTGCTCCCTAAGTGGAATGGCAATCTTTCAACAGCCGGTTCTCTATAATACATGTCAAACTAAAATATCCTCTAGCAAGCTTCCATAGAAGAGATATAAATGTAATGTTTTCAATTGAATCAATTAATGTTATATTTATAACAAACATGAACAAACAATATAAAAATATTATATTTGATGTATTTTGTACATCCCTGCAGTCCAGATATGCCTTTATTTCATCTTTGTTCTGTAAAATCTCGCATTGATTGTTCTGTTGACCATTGTTTTCAATTTCCATAGAAACTCTCATTATTTCCGATCCTTTGTTGACATACTTGAATAGATACTTGATTGATCTATGTTGATTGCATATTTCAATAGTTATGTGAGCATCAAACTTAACCAAAAGATTCCTATTATAAGAAACAACAAAATGGTTATCCAGTTTGATTCCCTTTTTCTCAACAAATGCTCCATTATTCCGTCTTTTGTACATTGGATATCCATTGTCATCCACACATGTTTGATCAACAAATTTCTTTGGAAAATGTTTTTTACATTTTCCCCTCTCCATACATGGTGAATTCTTTTGACATCACCGCACAGACCGTGGATCATGTGATTCTCGATGGCTGCAAAGGCAACGTGATCAGTTTCCTTATTTAGTATTTCAGCAAAAACTATTTCATCTATTTTGGATGCCGAAGGATCCTTATATTCGGAATGTAGAAAAAATCAATATGTGAGCATGTGGGAGGCCTCTCTTTTGGAACTCGATAGTGTAGATAACTGACAAAAACAATTATAACGTGTTCAGCAATAGTTGGTATAATACAATTTCATATCATAAATTATCAATGAATTAGATTTTTTAAAGAAGATAGAAATATTATTCATTGGATTACTTACTTGCTACTGTTTCGCCAAAATATTCACCTTTTTTTATCTCTCGTATTAGCTCAAGCAAATTGATTTCAAAAACTCTGCAAACTACAGTTACTCTACTTTCTTGATCACATTCTCTAAAACAATTATATAGATGTTGTATCTCTGGCCACTTGGGATTACAGGTGAAGGTCAAAAAAATATCTGGATATCCAAAACATCTGCAAATCGCCATTGCATCTTGATAATTCTAAACACGATATCGAGGACTACCAATGTAAGATGAAGGGAGCAACGTAGATTTCCCTAGATGTTATGCATTAACATCATCTTTTGAAATAGCATCCATCAACCCGCTGTACAGATCACTCCTCAATTTTTTCTGATTGTTTCTAATCCAACGAAATCTTTCCTCTGCAATAGCCATATATGCATCCACAATATATTGTTGTAATAATCTACCTGATCTCATCAGAGTATGCCCTTCATGTAATCTATACTGCAACCGAAATGCATAATATTCTCTCATGCTTAGCATGTTTCTCTTTGAAGACTTTTTGTCAGGTGACTCTTTATGGTTAATGTCAATTTTGTATCCATCTTCTCCATATGGGAATAATATTGGATAACTTAATGCCATAAAGCTTGGATGCAAGTTAGAAATTCTTTGAAGACCCTTTTTGAATGATGAACAATGATATCTTTTCCAGCTTTTGAAATTCCAATATCACCAACAGTTAAACCTGCAATTTCAGATGCAATTGGCAAATTGTATTGTCTTCCATCTTTTTCCCTTTTCATTTTCAACCGCAAATGCATATTTCTAATATCATTCCAATGCATATGGTCCCTGACAGAATGAAAACTTTTAACCAATTCATTGTTCGCATCAAACATCAATTGCAATTCCTGCACCAATTCATGTCAACAGTATCATCAGCTATATTATCTCGTATAAAATTTAATCTATGACTGGTTTCATAATCTGTGTCATAAATATAAAGTTGTGCAAACTAAGGTTTCCTTCCTTCAAGTGGAAGTAATGATCTTATTCGGTGGTAATTATGTCTACAAAGTTTGAAAACATATGGACTACCACCTTGGTTAATCTCATGGTCAACATGCCCTCCCATCGATGTAAATGAGAACAATGAATTGTAAATCCTTATTTTGCTTCTAAAACTAATCCCCTTGTTACCATTGCCACATCCAATAAACTTTTTAATGGTTCTGGCGATTGTTTCAATAATGGTAACTGAACTTTGCCATCCATACAACATAATGAAAACAAAGGGATGGCTGGCTCTTGGTTTTTAATAATTCACTCTTCGTACCACATGACTGATCCACAATGAATGCACTTGCAAGATGGTTCACCAAAGTTCCAGGACTCTTTTTCCACTGTGCAAAGAAATAACGCGATATTTTTAGAAAGTAATAAAGTTAATACTTACATATATTCTGTTAATTTCGGAACTCACAATGATATTTTTTTTATTTTTTTTCCAAGTAACTTTAATATTTGAGTCAACAATTAAGTATGTCTAACTAACAAATGACATTTGTTACCTCTTTCTATTGAGCGAGATTTTGAAGCTTTATTTGTCTCTAATAAAGATTTCTTTTGTTTTTTCAATCTTTGAAATGGAAATGAAAATATAAAAAAAGATCATCACAACATTCAACAACACTTGCAATGCTATAAATGGTTCGGCAAAGTTCCACACCTTTATTTTTACAATGTAATGAAATAACATTATGTTTTTAAAATATAACAAACTGAATGTTTAAATGTATGTTGTCGGATTCAAAACTCACGATTGTGTTGTTCTGCATTAGTAATTCAAATATTAGAATTCGGATCTGCATATGGAGAAGCACCTGAAAAACATAGATTTACTCAGCCAATGTAATTTTTCATAATCATAAAACATAGGTAACCATTAATATTATATTTTTGTACCCCTATTCCTTTTTAATTTAGATATCCTCTCCATTTGATTTTCCTCTAATAACTCATTTACATTTACAAAAGCATTTGAAGAACTTGTTGAACCCTTCCCTGTGTTTGATACACATTGTTTCTGTTTTTTAGATCTCTCATTTGGGTTTTAAAATAATAATATTAGAATTAATACTATACCATGCAACAAATTATATGATAGAAGAGCTTAACCAAAAGGCAAAAACAATAATTAAATATCTCATTTATATTTAAAAAAATTATTATGACATTTGTCACCTCTTTCTGTTGAGCAAGATTTTGAACCTCTATTTGTCTCTAATAAAGATTTCTTTTGTTTTTTAAATGTCTGACCTGGGAATGAAAATAATAAAAAAAAGGTCATCACAATATTCAACAACACTTGCAATGTTAAAAATAGTTCGGCAAAGGTCGACACCTTTATTTTTACAATGTAATGAAATAACATTATGTTTTTAAAATATAACAAACTGAATGTTTGAATGTATGTTGTCAGATTCAAACTCATGATTGTGTTGTTCTGCATTAGTAATTGGAATATTAGAATCGAGATCTGTAGACGGAGAAGCACCTGAAAAACATAGATTTAGTTAGCCAATTTAACTTGTCATAATCTAAAAAACAAAGGTAACCATTAACACGATATTTTTTTACCTTTCTTTCTTTTTAATTTAGACATCCTCTCCATTCTATTTTCTTCGCGTATCTCACTTACATTTATAGAAATATTTGAAGAATTTGTTGAACCCTTCTCTGTGTTTGATACACATTGTTTTTGTTTTTTTGGTCTCTCATCTGGATTTCAAAATAATAATAACAGAAATAATACTATACCATGCAACAAATTATACAATAGAAAAGCTTATCCAAAAGGCAAAAACAGTAATTAAATATCTCATTTATATTTGTAGAAGTATTTAAAGAAATTATTTGATCTTTCTTTGTCTCCGATACACATTGTTTTTGCATAATAATATGATTGAGACTATATTACACAACAAATTATATCATTAAACAAAACAGAAATTAATTCGCTCAACAATTATTTCATATCTATCAAAAAAGCATTCACAACCATATAATATATAAAATAATTGTGTGACTATATCAAATCAAATAAGCTAGTTATTTTTGTTTGAAAGTTTATTATGGATCATTTTGTTGTGAAATTCATATGTAAAATAAAACAACAAAGATATGGACTGAACTTGTTTACTCTCTAGATAATAATTAAATGGAGTTCTAATATTAAATACCTTTTTTTCTTTTTGGAGATTGACTTTCTGATTCGCTTTGAAAATTTAGGCCTTTTTTTGTTCCACATAAACATTCTCAATTTTCTATTCTCCTTGCATACTTTGTTCTCAAATCAAGGATATTTATTTTTCCACAATCATATTCCAATCTGTAGTTTTCAATCGCTTGCGAATATAATTCCTGGATATATGACTGTATAGTTGTTGCATCATGATCCCTAAGAACCATCTTTCAATCTTGTACCTGACCAAAACAAAAAATATATTTTGTTAATTGCATTCTTTTTTTCAATTGTGTTTAGTCCAAATTATTATAATCATATGCAAAAAATGATAACAAACTATTTACTACAGTTTTTTATGTAAATTTATGGATCAACAAATGTTTTATTAAAACTTTATAGCATAAAATATTATAATTTTCCAACAAGATTTGAACTGAAACAGAGCTTCATCTGTTACAGCCACGCATTAAAATGGTTCGGCAACAAAAAGATTTCCAAACAAAGGAGACATTTATTATTATAAGTATGAATAAATTGTTGGTTCGGCAATGATCTACCAAAAGTATATCATGCATTTGTTGATTCGACAATTGAGAATAACTTCGACTCTAACATTATAACCAAAAAGATACTCGCATCTATTACAGTTATACTTATATTATGGTATTCTAATTAACTCGTCACAATTCTATAGGCCCATTATATATAAATAAATGCTTTATCAATTAAATTTTGATGGAAATCTTAATCGATTACAATTCTAATGAAAAATTATGATGAACAATGAAGTTTTCAATCTGTACTTTATTGCTTTTCCAAGACTTTATATAAATATTTTCAAAAATTAAAATCGTCAAATTCACCTGTATATCACAATCAATATACAATTTAACAATTGTACAGAAATAGTTCACAAAAAGAATATCATCACCTTTAATAGGAACTACACTCTAACTATAAGGAGCAATCGTTTCATCCAACTGTATATATGTACACTAACGAACAATAAAATAAAGACATAAGAGAAATACAATAGTAAGAAGCATATAAATATTATTATGCATAAATTATATAAGAAACAAAAACAGTACGATATAAAGCAAAAAGAAAAACCTTAAGGTAGATCAAATACACCATACACAAGATAACAGTAGTCTAATGTTCAGATAAATATTTTCTCTCTCTCTCTCTCTCTCTCTCTCTCTCTCTCTCTCTCTCTCTCTCCTACTCTCTCTCTTTCTCTATTTTTTCTCTTTTCTATCTATCTCTTTTC